>NC_068426.1:8352012-8469512 GCF_023373465.1 Oncorhynchus keta
GTCTATTTACAGTGTTGTAACGATGTGCAAATAGTTAAAGTACACAAGGGAAAATAAATAAGCATAAATATGGGTTGTAATTACAATGGTGTTTGTTCTTCACTGGTTGCCCTTTTCTTGTGGCAACAGGTCACTAATCTTGCTGCTGTGATTGCACACTGGTATTTCACCCAATAGATATGGGAGTTTATCAAAATAGGATTTGTTTTTCAAATTCCTTGTGGGTCTGTGTAATCTGAGGGAAATATGTCTCTCTAATATGGTCATCCATTGGGCAGGAGATTAGGAAGTGCAGCTCAGTTTCCACCTCATTTTGTGGGCAGTGAGCACATAGCCTGTCTTCTCTTGAGAGCCATGTCTGCCTACGGCGGCATTTCTCAATAGCAAGGCTATGCTCACTGAGTCTGTACATAGTCAAAGCTTTCCTTATGTTTGGGTCAGTAACAGTGGTCAGGTATTCTGCCACTATGTACTCTCTGTTTAGGGTCAGTCACAGTGGTCAGGTATTCTGCCACTGTGTACTCTCTGTTTAGGGCCAAATAACATTCTAGTTTGCTCTGTTTTTTTTGTTAATTATTTCCAATGTGTCAAGTAATTGTTTTCTCATGATTTAGTTGGGTCTAATTGTGATGCTGTCCTGGGGCTCTGTTGGGTCTGTTTGTGTTTGTGAACAGAGCCCCAGGACCAGCTTGCTTAGGTGACTCTTCTCCAGGTTCATCTCTATGTAAGGTGATGGCTTTGTTATGGAAGGTTTGGGAATCGCTTCCTTTTAGGTGGTTGTAGAATTCAACGGCTCTTTTCTGGATTTTGATCATAAGCTCTGCTCTGCATGCAGTATTACACAGAGGATATTTTTGCAGAATTCTGGTGTTTGTCCTATTTTGTGAAATGTTGGTTGTTGAGCGAACCCCCGACTTCACAACCATAAATTGCAATGGGTTCTATAACTGATTCAAGTATTTTTTGCCAGATCCTAATTGGTAGGTCGAATTTTATGTTCCTTTTGATGGCATAGAAGGCCCTTTTTGCCTTGTCTCTCAGATCGTTCGCAGCTTTGTGGAAGTTACCTGTGGCGCTGATGTTTAGGCCTAGGTATGTATATGTTTTTGTGTGCTTAGGGCAACGGTGTCTAGATGGAATTTTGTATTTGTGGTTCTGGCAACTGGACCTTTTTTGGAACACCATTATTTTTTGTCTTGCTCTCTCTCTCTAGTCTATAACAGAGATGTATAAAGAATGCGTCGTTTTACCTTCCAGCTTCGATTAAACCATTTCATCCAGAGAATTTAGTGAAAATTCTGTTAGCATACTACCCATGTCATTATATTTTGACAAGTTTTTTTTTTTATTATTATTTTTTTTTAGGAACTGAATCTATCTTTTTTTTTTTTTTCATTTTTTTAATTTTTTTTTATTAACAACAAATCAATACATAAAGCACATGAGGGAACACAAGCATACATAGATTACAAACAATGGACAATCGAGCTAGGGGGTACAATATCACATTACAATTACACAAGGACCTTAAGGGACATGCATATACTTACAATTCTAACAGCTTTTTTGTTAGTAGAGCATTTAACCGTCTTAAAATACAGTTCAATTTATTTTTGTAGGATACGAAAATGTGGTTTTCTGTTTGTAAATTTACATTTGTGTATATGAAATTTGGCCAAAAGCATAATGAAATTAATTACATAAAAATGATTCCGCTTATTTCTATTGCATACAATGCCAAAAAGATGCACAACTGTTTCTGGGTGGTCATTACAAAAGGAGCAATTTGAGTTGATGTTTTCCTTAAACTTCTTCATATAGTGGTTGGCAGGATAATATTTATGAATCATTTTAAAGGAAACTTCCTTAATTTTGTTAACAAGTAGGTATGTTTGTGGCAACATCCAAACTTTTTTCCAACAGATATTATCAATAAATCCATTCCAATAAGGCATGACATAAGGTATAGATACAACATCCTGCTGAAACAAGGATTGTATCGCTCTGTTGTTGAATGGACCAAAAGAGAAACAAATCTTTCCTACTGATGAGTCAACAGGGTCAATAGAAGGTAGGCTCTGAGGGTCAGGTCTTGACATGTTCCTGAATAACATAGCAACACCTGAGGGAATGGCATCTAAAACAATTGCAAAATCTTTAGGTGTTACAGGGACCTTGTAAAGTGATAAGAATTCTTTATAACTGAGTAAAAGACCCTCTGCATTTACCAGTTGGCTCACCAATAGGATATTATTTCTGAACCAATATTCTAAAAACAGAGAGGTATTTTTATACAATATATCCCGATTATTCCATATATAATATCTGTGTGGAGAAAAATTGTGTTTATAAATTAAGGACCATGACAAGAAAACCTGCCGATGAAAAGCAGAAAGTTTCACTGGAACTTTGTCAATATTATAATTGCAAAACAACATGAAGTTAAGGCCACCAAAAGTAGAGAAGACATGATGAGGAATAAAATTCCAGATAGAAGTGGGTCTTCTTAGGAATTGTTTTATCCAATTGATCTTGAAAGTATTATTTAAAGTAGTAAAATCCAGAAAATTCAGTCCACCATTCTCATAAGTGTTCATTACAACAGTTTTCCTAATGTAATGGGTACGGTTTCTCCAAAGAAAGTTGAAAAGCATCTGGTCTATCTCCTTGCTTATTTTACGGTCAAGATATAAAGATAGAGCACCATATGTTAGTCTAGAGATACCTTCAGCCTTGGTTATTAGGACTCTACCTTTTAAAGATAAGTCTCTCTGTAGCCATTGATTTAGTTTCTTCTGGGTTTTTTTAATAAGAGGGTTAAAATTTAGTAAGCCTCTAGACATCTGATCCTTTGTAATGGTTATGCCTAAATATGTAAGTTTATATTTTGACAAGTCTGTTCAGTTCTTGACGTTGACTGATGTCATCCATGAACTCCAGCGGCCACGCCTCTTCCTCTTCTTCCCCCCATATGATCGTCATTCTCCACACGGCGTCTCTCCGCGGCCATGGTAACAGCACCGTCTAACGGACTACTGCAGACAACAACAGATACAAGTGCTTCTCTTTGAGGTACAATCATATTCTTTTCATGCACATAGTTGTAAATAGTAGCTATTTGTTTGTCCCTGGGTTTTTGTGGCATACTTACGCGGACGTAATTTGTTCGAAACGAGAGGGTATTTTCTTGCCATGCGATCCGTTTTGTTATCTGGCCTAAGCTTGGGGTGTAACTGACTGGAGGTTTATGGGAAATGTTGTTTTATTTACACATACTGCTGATCAAAATAGATGGAGAGATGTCTGTGTTTGAACTACAAGATCAGGGTCCTGATTTGCGATGATAGATTTTTATGGATAATGTGCATTCTTTGAAAATATTTCCTGCTGATCTTATTATTGTTGATTCCCATACTAGCCCATTAGTAATGCTAATGATAATGGTTGACATATTTACCTTAGCTAGCTAGCTAGCTACATTGTGAAAATTATGTTTGTTAGCTATTTTAGCTAACTATGAAACCCATCTGGATTAAGTAGGGCTACATTAAATAGGCTTTGAAGTTAATGTAGTTAGTGAACATATGGTTAATGAAAGGTATGTCGGTGTAACCGGCATGAAGGGACATTGCTGTCAACAATAGGACATCCTGCTTACCGTGGGATAAGATGTTATTGATCTAGGCAAGTCAGTTAAGAACATTGTTATTTACAATGACGGCCTACACGGGCCAAACCCGGACGATGCTGGGCCAATTGTGCGCTGCTCTATGGGACTCCCAATCACGGCCGGGTTGTGATACAGCCTGGATTCGAACCTGGGTGTCTGTAGTGACACCTCAATCACTGAGATGCAGTGCCTTAGACAGCTGCCACCCTACTGCTTGTCTAGCACAAGGTTTCCCAAACTCGGTCCTGATAACCTCTTAGCCCTCACGGTGTGATAACATCCTTGCCCTTGTAACCGATGTGAAATGGCTAGCTAGTTAGCGGTGGTGCGCGCTAATAGTGTTTCAATTGTTGATGTCAATAGTTCTGAGACCTTGAAGAAGTTGTTCCCCTTGCTTTGCAAGGGCCTAGGTGTTTGTGGCGCTATAGGTAACGATGCTTCGAGGGTGGCTGTTGTTAATGTGTGCAGAGGGTCCCTGCTTCGAGCCCAGGTAGGGGCGAGGAGAGGGACTGAAGCTATACTGTTACATTGGTGCCGTGACCTGGATCACTGGTTGCTGCTGAAAAGGAGGAGGTCAAAAGGGGGGTGAGTGTAACCGATGTGAAATGGCTAGCTAGTTAGTGGTGGTGGTGGTGTGCGCTAATAGTGTTTCAATCAATGATGTCACTTGCTCTGAGACCTTGAAGTAGTTGTTCACCTTTCTCTGCAAGGGCCGTGGCTTTTGTGGCACGATGCTTCGAGGGTGGCTGTTGTTGTGTGCAGAGGGTCCCTGGTTCGGGGCAAGGAGAGGGGCGGAAGCTATACTTACACCCTCACGGTGTGATAACCTCCTTGCCCTGGCGGTGTGATGTCCTCCAGTCTATACAGTTTATTATATCTAACTATTGAGTTTGCTCTTACTCCAACCCTGGTTGTCCAAACAGTCAATTGATTTCAGATAGTATGTAGCTAGCTGGTTAGCTAGCTAATCCAAACATAGTAAGTCTGACAAGCCAACTCTACACACTGAAGAAAGGGATCATATGACACAGCCAGCAGTAGAGCAAAGTAAAGGGAACCCAGAGCTCTCACTACTGTTTGACAACAGTTCCCATTGTTAGTAAAGCCTGTGAGCCATGCCATGATCTTGGTTTACTTGCGTCACTTTTACATTCTCAGGGCTGAGATCATGTCATACTAATATAGCTTAGTTTCAGAGTAGTGACTTGCAGGGTACAACAAGTCAACTAAAGAGAGAGAGAGAGATACCCGCACACTGATGATGATTGCTTCAGTTTGATTGTGCAACGTTTCGACCCGAAGATCGAAGGAGAACTAATGTTGCCTTCTTCTGTTTCCCTGCCAGACAGTTCCAGCACAGAAACCTTGTCCTCCGTTTAAGATGAACCTGGCAGAGATCTGTGACAACGCTAAGAAGGGCAGAGAGTATGCTCTGCTGGGGAACTATGACTCTTCTATGGTCTACTACCAGGGAGTGATCCAGCAGATACATAAACACAGCCAAGCCCTCAGAGACCCTGCACTCAAAGTCAAGTGGCAACAGGTGAGACTCTCCCAAACACATACATCACAAATACATGTTGAAGCATTGGTCATTTTTATTTATTTTATTTCACCTTTATTTAACCAGGTAGGCAAGTTGAGAACAAGTTCTCATTTACAATTGCGACCTGGCCAAGATAAAGCAAAGCAGTTCGACACATACAACAACACAGAGTTACACATGGAGTAAAAACATGGTGGCAAAGTAAATACAATATAGCAAGTAAAACACTGGAATGGTAGATTTGCAGTGGCGGAATGTCCAAAGTAGAAATAAAAATAATGGGGTGCAAAGGAGCTAAATAAATAAATACAGTAGGGAAAGAGGTAGTTGTTTGGTAATACGACATTATCAACGCTCATGCTTAACAAGTAATAATGTGATGTACCGGTTGGCTAAAAGTGTTACCGAAATGTCCTCTCTCGTTCTCTCTCGCTCTAGGTGAGACAGGAGTTGTTGGAGGAGTATGAGCAGGTGAAAGGCATTGTGGGAACTCTGGAGAGTTTTAAGGTGGACAAGCCAGCTGACTTCCCCGTCCCTCAGTCTGAGGAGGGGCCCAGAGACCCTGCAGTGTGGCCCCCACCCACCCCTGCAGAGCACAGGTACATGAAGTGTCTGAGACCTGTCACAATTTTCTTCAGGTCTCAGGCAATCTTATTCATCACTTGAGCCTGGTTCCCCCACACCAGCTCCGTTACTGAGTGGAGAGGAGGAAAGCTGACGGAGTAAACAGCACCTGGCTGTGTAAGGTCTCATTTTATAACGAAGAACAAGTACAGAGCTCAAATTAATATCTCAAGGCAACATCATGGGGATCATTGTAGCGTGAACACCGAAACGTTATAGCCCCAATAACTGTGTGTGTGTGTGTGTGTGCGTATTGAAGTGGACATATCAGTGTGTTGTTATCCACTGATATGAGAGGAGGAACTGCCACTTAACCAAATGATCCCCTCTTGACGTCGACAAGCTGCTGCTTCCTATTGGATGTTCAGCTGCACATGGCAGAGAGTAGGCAACACATCTTCTGAATAGCATGACGATTAACATTGACAGGACCATCATAAAAAGTTTACATGCTTCATAGTTTCATTCACTAGCTGTATGTCTTTCTAAAATAGCCTATAGGCCCTGTAGCATCGTACAGCCACCATGATCTCTCAAACTGACGTTCTGTTTCACTACACTACTGGGACTTTGATTGCTTCATGTGTGTGTGTCTGCCTGTCTCTGTTTGTCCCTGTGTGTCTGTCTGCCTGTCTCTGTTTGTGGGTCTGTCTGCCTGTCTCTGTTTGTCCCTGTGTGTCTGTCTGCCTGTCTCTGTTTGTGTCTGTCTGCCTGTCTCTGTTTGTCCCTGTGTGTCTGTCTGCCTGTCTCTGTTTGTGTCTGTCTGCCTGTCTCTGTTTGTCCCTGTGTGTCTGTCTGCCTGTCTCTGTTTGTGGGTCTGTCTGCCTGTCTCTGTTTGTCCCTGTGTGTCTGTCTGCCTGTCTCTGTTTGTCCCTGTGTGTCTGTCTGCCTGTCTCTGTTTGTGTCTGTCTGCCTGTCTCTGTTTGTCCCTGTGTGTCTGTCTGCCTGTCTCTGTTTGTGTCTGTCTGCCTGTCTCTGTTTGTCCCTGTGTGTCTGTCTGCCTGTCTCTGTTTGTGTCTGTCTGCCTGTCTCTGTTTGTCCCTGTGTGTCTGTCTGCCTGTCTCTGTTTGTGTCTGTCTGCCTGTCTCTGTTTGTCCCTGTGTGTCTGTCTGCCTGTCTCTGTTTGTGGGTCTGTCTGCCTGTCTCTGTTTGTCCCTGTGTGTCTGTCTGCCTGTCTCTGTTTGTCCCTGTGGGTCTGTCTGCCTGTCTCTGTTTGTCCCTGTGTGTCTGTCTGCCTGTCTCTGTTTGTGTGTCTGTCTGCCTGTCTGTGTGTGTGTGTGTGTGTGTGTGTGTGTGTGTGTGTGTGTGTGTGTGTGTGTGTGTGTGTGTGTGTGTGTGTGTGTGTGTGTTGTTTAGGGCCCCTACTGCAGTGAAGCGTCCTAACAGTGGGGTGAAACCCCAGCAGAGGAAGGACTCTCCAGGTATGCAGCCCAGAGGGGCTCCGGGAGGGAGGGGCCAGACCAACCCTAAAACAGACCGCCCCGCCCCCAGGGATGCCCCCCGAGGCACCAAGGTCAGAGATGACAAGGTCAGTGTACAGCTGGAGATACTACACTTACACTGTTAGGGCTGGTTTCCTGGACACACAAAGTCCTGGACTGAAAATCATGCTCGATCTCTATCTAAATAACTGTTTTAGTCTGGGACTAGACTTGTGTCTGGGAAACCAGCCCTTAAACCCACATGTCTGTTGTCCCAGGGTAAGGAGAGGATATAAGGCGGGGAAGTTAAACTTGTTAAACGTGTGTGTCCTGCAGGGTAAAAAGGCTGTAGCAGAGGGAGCAGGGGATGGAGAGCTGAAGAAGTTTGATGGTTCGGGGTACGACAGTGACTTAGTGGAGGCGCTGGAGAGAGACATCGTCTCCCGCAACCCCAACATACACTGGTACATTAAACACATCACTGTGTGTGTGTGTGTGTGTGTCACTCTGACTCACTCACTTTGTGTGTATCACTGTAGGTCTGACACATCGCTGATACGTTGTGTTGTGTTCCAGGGGGGACATCGCTGATACGTTGTGTTGTGTTCCAGGGGGGACATCGCTGATACGTTGTGTTGTGTTCCAGGGGGGACATCGCTGATACGTTGTGTTGTGTTCCAGGGGGGACATCGCTGATACGTTGTGTTGTGTTCCAGGGGGGACATCGCTGATACGTTGTGTTGTGTTCCAGGGGGGACATCGCTGATACGTTGTGTTGTGTTCCAGGGGGGACATCGCTGATACGTTGTGTTGTGTTCCAGGGGGGACATCGCTGATACGTTGTGTTGTGTTCCAGGGGGGACATCGCTGATACGTTGTGTTGTGTTCCAGGGGGGACATCGCTGATATGTTGTGTTGTGTTCCAGGGGGGACATCGCTGATACGTTGTGTTGTGTTCCAGGGGGGACATCGCTGATACGTTGTGTTGTGTTCCAGGGGGGACATCGCTGATACGTTGTGTTGTGTTCCAGGGGGGACATCGCTGATACGTTGTGTTGTGTTCCAGGGGGGACATCGCTGATACGTTGTGTTGTGTTCCAGGGGGGACATCGCTGATACGTTGTGTTGTGTTCCAGGGGGACATCGCTAATACGTTGTGTTCCAGGGGGACATCGCTGATACGTTGTGTTGTGTTCCAGGGAGGACATTGCTGATACGTTTGTTGTGTTCCAGGGGGACATCGCTAATACGTTATGTTGTGTTTCAGGGGGACATCGCTGATACGTTGTGTTGTGTTCCAGGGGGGACATCGCTGATACGTTGTGTTGTGTTCCAGGGGGGACATCGCTGATACGTTGTGTTGTGTTCCAGGGGGGACATCGCTGATACGTTGTGTTGTGTTCCAGGGGGGACATCGCTGATACGTTGTGTTGTGTTCCAGGGGGGACATCGCTGATACGTTGTGTTGTGTTCCAGGGGGGACATCGCTGATACGTTGTGTTGTGTTCCAGGGGGGACATCGCTGATACGTTGTGTTGTGTTCCAGGGGGGACATCGCTGATATGTTGTGTTGTGTTCCAGGGGGGACATCGCTGATACGTTGTGTTGTGTTCCAGGGGGGACATTGCTGATACGTTGTGTTGTGTTCCAGGGGGACATCGCTGATACGTTGTGTTGTGTTCCAGGGGGGACATTGCTGATACGTTGTGTTGTGTTCCAGGGGGGACATCGCTGATACGTTGTGTTGTGTTCCAGGGGGGACATCGCTGATACGTTGTGTTGTGTTCCAGGGGGGACATCGCTGATACGTTGTGTTGTGTTCCAGGGGGGACATCGCTAATACGTTATGTTGTGTTCCAGGGGGACATCGCTAATACGTTGTGTTGTGTTCCAGGGGGACATCGCTAATACGTTATGTTGTGTTCCAGGGGGACATCGCTAATACGTTGTGTTGTGTTCCAGGGGGGACATCGCTGATACGTTGTGTTGTGTTCCAGGGGGGACATCGCTGATACGTTGTGTTGTGTTCCAGGGGGGACATCGCTGATACGTTGTGTTGTGTTCCAGGGGGGACATCGCTGATACGTTGTGTTGTGTTCCAGGGGGGACATCGCTGACCTGGAAGATGCTAAGAAGCTGCTGAGAGAAGCGGTGGTTCTGCCCATGTGGATGCCAGACTTCTTCAAGGGTATACGCAGACCCTGGAAGGTAACACACACACACACACACACACACACACACACACACACACACACACACACACACACACACACACACACACACACACACACACACACACACACACACACACACACATAAAAGGCAATGAGAGAAGTGTGTGAAGTCAGTAAGGGCTGTCAACGTGACCGTATTACCGCCACACCGGCAGTCAGGAGTCATGACCGCAGGCAAACGGTAACGAGGCTTCTCCAAAACTGCGCTCTGATGTTGCTGATGGTCATTAGTGGCCTACCAATCTTGCTAACTGCCTGGTAATCAGCACTCTATTGTCCCTCTAATCACTCTGATGTCAATGCAAATGTAATGACATTTAAATAAATGAACACTTCAGGAGAGCCCTGACATTCAGAATTTAAGTGGAATAGGATCACCTGTTGTTTAGCCAGAGTCCGATCATCATAGCTGGTTGATGCATGGGATGAAATAGCTGTTTCTATAAACCAATATTATGGTACATTGCTGTAGGCTATGCAATTGCGTGAGAAAACAGAGTTTATATTAAAAAGAGGAGGATCCCATCAGCTTTCTATAGGCTAAGCCTGCTATTTTTATTTCTCATAATATTAAACACATGGCTTCCCTTTACAACCGGAGTATAGCCTGCCTGGCTGGCATGAATTATTGAATTTTGATACACCAGAATTACATTAATTTCCAATGAAATGCTGCGTTTGTCCTTGCAGCACTGCGTTGCAGAGACAGTTGCAGTGCGTTTGTCCTTGCAGCACTGCGTTGCAGAGGCAGTTGCAGTGCGTTTGTCCTTGCAGCACTGCGTTGCAGAGGCAGTTGCAGTGCGTTTGTCCTTGCAGCACTGCGTTGCAGAGGCAGTTGCAGTGCGTTTGTCCTTGCAGCACTGCGTTGCAGAGGCAGTTGCAGTGCGTTTGTCCTTGCAGCATTGCGTTGCAGTGCGTTTGTCCTTGCAGCACTGCGTTGCAGAGGCAGTTGCAGTGCGTTTGTCCTTGCAGCACTGCGTTGCAGAGGCAGTTGCAGTGCGTTTGTCCTTGCAGCACTGCGTTGCAGAGGCAGTTGCAGTGCGTTTGTCCTTGCAGCATTGCGTTGCAGTTGCAGTGCGTTTGTCCTTGCAGCAGTTGCAGTGCGTTTGTCCTTGCAGCACTGCGTTGCAGAGGCAGTTGCAGTGCGTTTGTCCTTGCAGCACTGCGTTGCAGAGGCAGTTGCAGTGCGTTTGTCCTTGCAGCACTGCGTTGCAGAGGCAGTTGCAGTGCGTTTGTCCTTGCAGCATTGCGTTGCAGAGGCAGTTGCAGTGCGTTTGTCCTTGCAGCACTGCGTTGCAGAGGCAGTTGCAGTGCATTTGTCCTTGCAGCACTGCGTTGCAGAGGCAGTTGCAGTGCATTTGTCCTTGCAGCACTGCGTTGCAGAGGCAGTTGCAGTGCGTTTGTCCTTGCAGCACTGCGTTGCAGAGGCAGTTGCAGTGCGTTTGTCCTTGCAGCACTGCGTTGCAGAGGCAGTTGCAGTGCGTTTGTCCTTGCAGCACTGCGTTGCAGAGGCAGTTGCAGTGCGTTTGTCCTTGCAGCACTGCGTTGCAGAGGCAGTTGCAGTGCGTTTGTCCTTGCAGCACTGCGTTGCAGAGGCAGTTGCAGTGCGTTTGTCCTTGCAGCACTGCGTTGCAGTTGCAGTGCGTTTGTCCTTGCAGCACTGCGTTGCAGAGGCAGTTGCAGTGCGTTTGTCCTTGCAGCATTGCGTTGCAGAGGCAGTTGCAGTGGGTTTGGTGTGGTGCCACACGTTGGATTTAGCTAACATAAGCGTCGAACTGTACGTGTAGACGGCTTGACAGAAATGGTAGCGGAAGGTGAATGTTGAACTTTTGTTGCACACACATTCAGATGATGCTGCGTACTATTGAGGTCAGGGCTCTGTGCAGGCCAGTCAGGTTCTTCCACATCGATCTCAACAAACCATTCCTTTGTGGACCTCACTTTGTGCATGGGTGCGTTGTCATACTGAAACAGGAAAGGGCCTTGTCCAAACTGTTGCCACAAAGTTGGATAGTATAGCATTGTCTAGAATGGAGGAAGCCCTTATCGCAGTAACGTGTCATTGTATGCTGTAGCATTACTATTTCCCTTCACTGGAACTAAGGGGCCCAAACTATGAAAAACAGCCCCAGACCATTAGTCCTCCTCCACCAAACTTTACAGTTGGCACTATGCATTGGGGCAGGTAGCGTTCTCCTGGCATCTGCCAAACCCAGATTTGTCTGTTGGACTGACAGATGGTGAAGAGTGATTAATCACTCCAGAGAATGCGTTTCCACTGCTCCGGAGTCTAATAGTGGCAAGCTTTACACCACTCCAGCCGATGCTTGGCATTGCGCATGGTGATCTTAGGCTTGTGTGCCACTGCTTGGCCATGGAAACCCATTACATGAAGGTCCTGACGAACAGTTCTTGTGCTGACGTTGCTTTCAGAGCCAGGAAAACTGAAATCCGTCTTACCTCATTTCTACCAGCATGTCACCTGTGCAACTAGAGGCGAAAAAACTCTATATTACCTTTACTCCACACACAGAGACATATACAAAGCTCTCCCTTCATTTGGTAAATCTGACCATAACTCTGTCCTCTAGACTCCTGCTTACAAGTAAAAACTCAAACAGGAAGTACCAGTGATGCGCTCAATACGGAAGTGGTCTGATGAAGCGGATGCTATGCTACAGGACTGTTTCCCTAGCACAGACTGGAATATGTTCCGGTATTCATTCGATGGCATTGAGGAGTACACCACATCAGTCACCGGCTATTAATAAGTGCATCGACGACGTTGTCCCCATAGTGACCGTACGTACATATCCCAACCAGAAGCCATGGATTGCATGCAACATCTGCACTGAGCTAAAGGCTAGAGCTGCTGCTTTCAAAGAGCGGAACACTAATCCGGACGCTTATAAGAAATCCCGCTATGCCCTCCGACGAACCATCAAACCGTCAAATCGTCAATACAGGACTATGATCTAATCCCACTACACCTGCTCTGACACTCGTCGGATGTGTCAAGGCTTGCAAACAATCACGGATTGCAAATGGAAACTCAGTCGTGAGCTGCCCAGTGACACAAACCTATCAGATTATGTAAATGTATTCTATACTCGCTTCAAGGTTAAGAAAACTAAACCATGCATGAAAGCACCAGCTGTTCTGGACGACTGTGTGATTGCCCTCTCTGTAGTCGATGTGAGAAAGAACTTTTTTAAACAGGTCAACATTCACAAGGCCACAGGGCCAGACTGAATATCAGGACGCGTACTCTGAGCTTACGCTGACCAGTTGGCAAGTGTCTTCACTGACATTTTCAACCTCTCCCTGACCCCAGTCTGTAATACCTACATGCTTCCAAAATATTTAGCTGTGCAGTTTTAATTTGGGAACACCAGTGCGACTAGAATTTTTGTATTTATTTTTTAAATCACCCAGGTAATAATTGATTTAGGCTTCGCGTGCCATAGTCAGCGAGTCCTCTTTCTCCCTCAAACGGCTGTTTTCTTCCAGTTCCCAGGCTATGCACACCATGCCCTGCCCCCTGTCACTCAAGCAGGCAGCACACTGTTTAGTCTCTCAGCATGCTGTCAATTCATGCACTCCACACAGATTCTTCCAAATCGAGAACAATGCTTCTTTACACCTTGCCCTCTCTGTTTATACAATTCATTTTTTTGTATCTTTTTCTCTGCAAAACGTGAGTTAGCTAGTCTAAATATGCATGTACAGTGTCAAGGAAAAAGTATGTGAACCCTTTGGAATTACCTGGATTTCAGCATAAATTTGGCATACATTTTGATCTGGTCTTCATCTAAGTCACAACAATAGACAAACACAGTGTGCTTAAACTAATTACACACAAATTATTGTATTTTTCTGGTCTATATTGAATACAGAATTTAAACATTCACAATGTAGGTTGGACAAAGTATGTGAACCCCGAGGCTAATCACTTCTCCAAAAGCTAATTGGAGTCCGGAGTCAACTAACCTGGAGTCCAATCGATGAGACGAGATTAGAGACGTCGGTGATAGCTGCCCTGCCCCATAAAAACACTCACAAAATTTGAGTTTGCTATTCACAAGAAGGATTGTCTGATGTGAGCCATGCCTAGAACAAAAGAGATTTCAGAAGAACCAATATTAAGAATGATTGACTTGCATAAAGCTGGAAAGGGTTACAAAAGTATCTCTAAAAAGCCTTGACGTTTGTCAGTCCACGGTAAGAGAAATGGAGAAAGTCCATCACTGTTGCTACTTTCCTTAGGAGTAACCATCCTGGAAAGATGACTACAAGAGCACAGCGCAGAACGCTCAATGAGGTTAAGAAGAACCCTAGAGTGTCAGCTAAAGACTTACAGAAATCTCTGGAACATGCTAACATCTCTGTTGATGAGTCTACGATATGTAAAACACTAAACAAGAATGGTGCTCATGGGAGGACACCACGGAAGAAGCCACTGCTGTCCAAAAAAAACATTGCTTCACGTCTGAAGTGTGCAAAAGTGCACCTCGATGTTCCACAGCGCTCCTGGCAAAATATTCAGTGGAAAGATGAAACTACAGTTGAGTTGTTTGGAAGGAAAACACAACACTATTTGTGATGAAAAAAAGGCACAGTACACCAACATCAAAATCTCATCCCAACTGTAAAGTATGGTAGAAGGTCATCATGGTTTGGGGCTGCCTCAGGACCTGGACAGCTTGCTATCATAAACTGGGGAATTCATCTGTCGGGGCCAATTGAAGTTCAACAGAAGTTGGATGACGCAATAGAACAACGACCCAAAACACAGAAGTAAATCAACAACCGAATGGCTTCAACAGAAGAAAATAGACCTTCTGGCGTGGCCCAGTCAGAGTCCTGACCTTCTGGAGTGGCCCAGTCAGAGTCCTGACCTTCTGGAGTGGCCCAGTCAGAGTCCTGACCTTCTGGAGTGGCCCAGTCAGAGTCCTGACCTTCTGGAGTGGCCCAGTCAGAGTCCTGACCTTCTGGAGTGGCCCAGTCAGAGTCCTGGCCTTCTGGAGTGGCCCAGTCAGAGTCCTGGCCTTCTGGAGTGGCCCAGTCAGAGTCCTGGCCTTCTGGAGTGGCCCAGTCAGAGTCCTGGCCTTCTGGAGTGGCCCAGTCAGAGTCCTGGCCTTCTGGAGTGGCCCAGTCAGAGTCCTGGCCTTCTGGAGTGGCCCAGTCAGAGTCCTGGCCTTCTGGAGTGGCCCAGTCAGAGTCCTGGCCTTCTGGAGTGGCCCAGTCAGAGTCCTGGCCTTCTGGAGTGGCCCAGTCAGAGTCCTGGCCTTCTGGAGTGGCCCAGTCAGAGTCCTGGCCTTCTGGAGTGGCCCAGTCAGAGTCCTGGCCTTCTGGAGTGGCCCAGTCAGAGTCCTGGCCTTCTGGAGTGGCCCAGTCAGAGTCCTGGCCTTCTGGAGTGGCCCAGTCAGAGTCCTGGCCTTCTGGAGTGGCCCAGTCAGAGTCCTGGCCTTCTGGAGTGGCCCAGTCAGAGTCCTGGCCTTCTGGAGTGGCCCAGTCAGAGTCCTGGCCTTCTGGAGTGGCCCAGTCAGAGTCCTGGCCTTCTGGAGTGGCCCAGTCAGAGTCCTGGCCTTCTGGAGTGGCCCAGTCAGAGTCCTGGCCTTCTGGAGTGGCCCAGTCAGAGTCCTGGCCTTCTGGAGTGGCCCAGTCAGAGTCCTGGCCTTCTGGAGTGGCCCAGTCAGAGTCCTGGCCTTCTGGAGTGGCCCAGTCAGAGTCCTGGCCTTCTGGAGTGGCCCAGTCAGAGTCCTGGCCTTCTGGAGTGGCCCAGTCAGAGTCCTGGCCTTCTGGAGTGGCCCAGTCAGAGTCCTGGCCTTCTGGAGTGGCCCAGTCAGAGTCCTGGCCTTCTGGAGTGGCCCAGTCAGAGTCCTGGCCTTCTGGAGTGGCCCAGTCAGAGTCCTGGCCTTCTGGAGTGGCCCAGTCAGAGTCCTGGCCTTCTGGAGTGGCCCAGTCAGAGTCCTGGCCTTCTGGAGTGGCCCAGTCAGAGTCCTGGCCTTCTGGAGTGGCCCAGTCAGAGTCCTGGCCTTCTGGAGTGGCCCAGTCAGAGTCCTGGCCTTCTGGAGTGGCCCAGTCAGAGTCCTGGCCTTCTGGAGTGGCCCAGTCAGAGTCCTGGCCTTCTGGAGTGGCCCAGTCAGAGTCCTGGCCTTCTGGAGTGGCCCAGTCAGAGTCCTGGCCTTCTGGAGTGGCCCAGTCAGAGTCCTGGCCTTCTGGAGTGGCCCAGTCAGAGTCCTGGCCTTCTGGAGTGGCCCAGTCAGAGTCCTGGCCTTCTGGAGTGGCCCAGTCAGAGTCCTGGCCTTCTGGAGTGGCCCAGTCAGAGTCCTGACCTTCTGGAGTGGCCCAGTCAGAGTCCTGGCCTTCTGGAGTGGCCCAGTCAGAGTCCTGGCCTTCTGGAGTGGCCCAGTCAGAGTCCTGAACTTCTGGAGTGGCCCAGTCAGAGTCCTGGCCTCCTGGAGTGGCCCAGTCAGAGTCCTGGCCTTCTGGAGTGGCCCAGTCAGAGTCCTGACCTTCTGGAGTGGCCCAGTCAGAGTCCTGACCTTCTGGAGTGGCCCAGTCAGAGTCCTGACCTTCTGGAGTGGCCCAGTCAGAGTCTTGACCTCATCCCGATTGAGATGCTGTGGCATGACCTCGAGCTGTTCACACCAGACATCCCAAGAATATTGCTAAACTGAAACAGTTTTATAAAGAGGAATGGTCCAAAATTCCTCCTGACCGTTGTGCAAGTCTGATCCGCAACTTCAGAAAACGTTTGGTTGAGGATATTGCTGCCAAAGGAGGGTCAACCAGTTATTAAATCCAAGGGTTCACATACTTTTCCCACCCTGCACTGTGAATGTTTACACGAAGTGTTCAATAAAGACATGAAAACGTATAAATGTTTGTGTTACTAGTTTAAGCAGCCTGTTTGTCTATTTGTCGTGGACTTCAGAAAACAACTAAGGGAGCAACCCCCTATCCACATCGACAGGACACCCCCATATCCACATCGACAGGACACCCCCCTATCCACATCGACAGGACAGCAGTGGAGAAGGTGGAAAGTTTTAAGTTCCTCTGTGTACATATCACCGACAAACTGAAATGGTCTACGCACAGACAGTGTGGTGAAGAAGGCGCAACAACGCCTCTTCAACCTCAGGGGGCTGAAGAAATTGTGGCTTGTCACCGAAAACCCTCCCTAACTTTTACAGGTGCACAATTGAGAGCATCCTGTCGGGTTGAATCACCGCCTGGTACGGCAACTGCACCGCCCACAACCGCACGGCTCTCCACAGGGTAGTGCGGTCTGAGCAACGCATCACCGGGGGCAAACTACCTGCCCTCCAGGACAACTCCAACACCCGATGTCACAGGAAGGCAAAAAGACTTGATATCATTGGCCACTTTAATGAATGGAACACTTGCCACTTTAATAATGTTTACATATCAGGCATTACTCATCTCATATGTATATACTATATATTGTATCCTTCACTATCTAGTGCATCTCGGCCGCTCTGTCTCTGCTCATCTATATATTTTATACTTATATATTTTCATACCATTCCTTTACTAGATAGTGTGTATTAGGTTTTGTTATGTAATTTGTTAGATATTAGGCTTTGTTATGTAATTTGTTAGATATTAGGTTTTGTTGTGGAATTGATAGATATTACCTGTTAGATACTGCTGCACTGTCAGATCTAGAAGCATAAGCATTTCACTACACTCACAATAACATTGCTAACCATGTGTATGTGACCAATAAAATATGATTTTATTGTTGTGGCCAAGATGAAGATCACATCAAATTTTATAACCAATTTATGTAGAAATCCAGGTATTTCCAAAGGGTTCACATACTGTTTCTTGCCACTGTAAGTCTCTCATGGCTCAAAGTGGAGGAGAGATTGACTTCATCACTACTTGTTTTTATAAGAAGTGTTGACTTGCTGAATGCACCGTGGTGTCTGTTTAAACGACTGGCACACAGCTCAGACACCCATTCATACCCCACAAGACGTGTCACCAGAGGTCTCTTCACAGTCCCCAAGTCCAGAACAGACTATGGGAGGCGCACAGTACAACATAGAGCCATGACTACATGGAACTCTATTCCACAGTACTACATAGAGACATGACTACATGGAACTCTATTCCACAGTACTACATAGAGACATGACTACATGGAACTCTATTCCACAGTAATACATAGAGCCATGACTACATGGAACTCTATTCCACAGTACTACATAGAGCCATGACTACATGGAACTCTATTCCACAGTACTACATAGAGCCATGACTACATGGAACTCTATTCCACAGTACTACATAGAGCCATGACTACATGGAACTCTATTCCACAGTACTACATAGAGCCATGACTACATGGAACTCTATTCCACAGTACTACATAGAGCCATGACTACATGGAACTCTATTCCACAGTACTACATAGAGCCATGACTACATGGAACTCTATTCCACAGTACTACATAGAGCCATGACTACATGGAACTCTATTCCACAGTACTACATAGAGCCATGACTACATGGAACTCTATTCCACAGTACTACATAGAGCCATGACTACATGGAACTCTATTCCACAGTACTACATAGAGCCATGACTACATGGAACTCTATTCCACAGTACTACATAGAGCCATGACTACATGGAACTCTATTCCACAGTACTACATAGAGCCATGACTACATGGAACTCTATTCCACAGTACTACATAGAGCCATGACTACATGGAACTCTATTCCACAGTACTACATAGAGCCATGACTACATGGAACTCTATTCCACAGTACTACATAGAGCCATGACTACATGGAACTCTATTCCACAGTACTACGTAGAGCCATGACTACATGGAACTCTATTCCACAGTACTACGTAGAGCCATGACTACATGGAACTCTATTCCACAGTAATACATAGAGCCATGACTACATAGAGCCATGACTACATGGAACTCTATTCCACAGTAATACATAGAGCCATGACTACATGGAACTCTATTCCACAGTACTACATAGAGCCATGACTACATGGAACTCTATTCCACAGTAATACATAGAGCCATGACTACATGGAACTCTATTCCACAGTACTACATAGAGACATGACTACATGGAACTCTATTCCACAGTACTACATAGAGACATGACTACATGGAACTCTATTCCACAGTACTACATAGAGCCATGACTACATGGAACTCTATTCCACAGTACTACATAGAGCCATGACTACATGGAACTCTATTCCACAGTACTACATAGAGCCATGACTACATGGAACTCTATTCCACAGTACTACATAGAGCCATGACTACATGGAACTCTATTCCACAGTACTACATAGAGCCATGACTACATGGAACTCTATTCCACAGTACTACATAGAGCCATGACTACATGGAACTCTATTTCACAGTACTACATAGAGCCATGACTACATGGAACTCTATTCCACAGTACTACATAGAGCCATGACTACATGGAACTTTATTACACAGTACTACATAGAGCCATGACTACATGGAACTTTATTACACAGTACTACATAGAGCCATGACTACATGGAACTCTATTCCACAGTACTACATAGAGCCATGACTACATGGAACTTTATTACACAGTACTACATAGAGCCATGACTACATGGAACTCTATTCCACAGTACTACATAGAGCCATGACTACATGGAACTCTATTACACAGTACTACATAGAGCCATGACTACATGGAACTTTATTACACAGTACTACATAGAGCCATGACTACATGGAACTCTATTCCACAGTACTACATAGAGCCATGACTACATGGAACTTTATTACACAGTACTACATAGAGCCATGACTACATGGAACTCTATTCCACAGTACTACATAGAGCCATGACTACATGGAACTCTATTACACAGTACTACATAGAGCCATGACTACATGGAACTTTATTACACAGTACTACATAGAGCCATGACTACATGGAACTCTATTACACAGTACTACATAGAGCCATGACTACATGGAACTTTATTACACAGTACTACATAGAGCCATGACTACATGGAACTCTATTCCACAGTACTACATAGAGCCATGACTACATGGAACTTTATTACACAGTACTACATAGAGCCATGACTACATGGAACTCTATTCCACAGTACTACATAGAGCCATGACTACATGGAACTCTATTCCACAGTACTACATAGAGCCATGACTACATGGAACTCTATTCCACAGTACTACATAGAGCCATGACTACATGGAACTATATTCCACATCAGGTAACTGATACAAGCAGTAGAATCAGATTTTTTTAAATGATAAAAATACACCTTATGGATCAGCGGGGAATGTGAAGAGACACACACACATAAACATGATAAGACACATACTCTACACACACATAAACATGATAAGACACATACTCTACACACACATAAACATGATAAGACACATACTCTACACACACATAAACATGATAAGACACATACTCTACACACACATAAACATGATAAGACACATACTCTACACACACATAAACATGATAAGACACATACTCTACACACACATACACATGATAAGACACATACTCTACACACACATAAACATGATAAGACACATACTCTACACACACATACACATGATAAGACACATACTCTACACACACATAAACATGATAAGACACATACTCTACACACACATAAACATGATAAGACACATACTCTACACACACATAAACATGATAAGACACATACTCTACACACACATAAACATGATAAGACACATACTCTACACACACATAAACATGATAAGACACATACTCTACACACACATACACATGATAAGACACATACTCTACACACACATAAACATGATAAGACACATACTCTACACACACGTACACATGGTAAGACACATACTCTGCACACACATACACATGGTAAGACACATACTCTACACACACATACACAT
Source organism: Oncorhynchus keta (assembly GCF_023373465.1). NCBI lineage: Eukaryota > Metazoa > Chordata > Actinopteri > Salmoniformes > Salmonidae > Oncorhynchus > Oncorhynchus keta. The sequence continues at coordinate 8,372,505 of NC_068426.1, forward strand.
GATAAGACACATACTCTACACACACATACACATGATAAGACACATACTCTACACACACATACACATGGTAAGACACATACTCTACACACACATACACATGGTAAGACACATACTCTGCACACACATACTCTACACAAACATACTCTACACACACATACACATGGTAAGACACATACTCTACACACACATACACATGATAAGACACATACTCTACACAAACATACTCTACACACACATACACATGATAAGACACATACTCTACACACACATAAACATGATAAGACACATACTCTACACACACGTACACATGGTAAGACACATACTCTGCACACACATACACATGGTAAGACACATACTCTACACACACATACACATGATAAGACACATACTCTACACAAACATACTCTACACACACATACACATGATAAGACACATACTCTACACACACATAAACATGATAAGACACATACTCTACACACACATACACATGATAAGACACATACTCTACACACACATAAACATGATAAGACACATACTCTACACACACATAAACATGATAAGACACATACTCTACACACACATAAACATGATAAGACACATACTCTACACACACGTACACATGGTAAGACACATACTCTACACACACATAAACATGGATTTCGTATTGATGATATGTGGTAGTAGAGTAGTTGCCTGAGGGAACACACTTAATGTTTTGGGAAAAGTGTAATGTCATGTAATATTTTTTAAATTGTATATAACTGCCTTAATGTTGCTGGACCCCAGGAAGAGTAGCTGCTTCCTTGCCAACACCTAATGGGGATCCATAATAAATAGAAATATAAGGAACCTGGCAAGGGCCTAACATAATGCATATCGCTAATGCTAATCACTAACTAGCTCGCTGGTTAGCTAAATGCCATTTAGCTAAATGCACTAGCTAGGACAAAATAAATGTTAGCTGGAATACAGGTTGCTACCACTGGTAGTGTATGGTGTAGATCAGCATGTTATTTGTACAATGTCATGTTCTGAATCAACCTATTCAAAACATTTAGTTTAAATGTAACATTTATTCACGTTGTCCCTTGGGAAACACTGACCAACACTTTGGTACGTTTTATGTGGTGCTCCTAACTTTATGAAGTTAGGAGCACCTGTGCTACCAATGGAAAAACTTTAATTTTGAGCCCTTGCCCTCAGACCCAATCACGTGATGAAGGGGGTCAATATTTCATTGGTATCTCATTGTCACAACCAAACACATACGTCACACGAAGACCATGCAGTGTAGAAATGCATGGTTTCTTACATGGGAGTGAATGAATACAGTGAACCGTTTTGAATGTTGACATGTATGGATGAATATTCAGAGGCTGGTCTGTCATACACCACTCAGGCATGTAAGTGGTGATGTTGTACTGTAGAAATTCAATGTCGTTTTGAAAAGATTGGCTTACTGTCAGCGTGACCTCTCTGTATACAATATATGGTCTCTCTCTCTCTCTCTCTCTCTCTCTCTCTCTCTCTCTCTCTCTCTCTCTCTCTCTCTCTCTCTCTCTCTCTCTCTCTCTCTCTCTCTCTCTCTCTCTCTCTCTCTCTCTCTCTCTCTCTCTCTCTCTCTCTCTCTCTCTCTCTCTCTCTCTCTCAGGGTGTGTTGATGGTGGGCCCACCAGGGACAGGAAAGACCATGCTGGCTAAAGCCGTGGCTACAGAGTGTGGCACCACCTTCTTCAACGTCTCCTCCTCCACACTCACCTCCAAATACAGAGGAGAGTCTGAGAAACTGGTTCGCCTGCTCTTTGAGATGGTGAGTCTTTGTGTGTGTGTGGTCTCTTATGACGGACGAAAAACCAAACGAGGAACTGTCTGAGGCCAGCTCTCACATTTTCATTTTGTTCTGGGTTGGAGAGTGTATGATGTGGGCAGTGCCACCTCTTGACCTTCGGAGGACCTAAGTGAGAATAGGTACCTATACCTTCACGTCGCAGGTAAAACGTTTTGGTGCTCTCTTAGCAGCGGATTCTTTTTTTGGGCAGTGTTAAAGTAAATTCCCAGCAATTCTACACCTTTTGCCATGTTCATATGACATCTGTATGATTTTGACTAACAAAGTCAATGGGGGGGCCCCCTGGAGGTCAGGGCCTCTGAGCACATGCCCCTGCGTGCCAGGCCAGTAATATGGTGATGATAAGGCCTACTACAAGGTTTATATAGCTGACTAGATTACATTACCTACTACAAGGTTTATATAGCTTACTAGACTACATTACCCTACTACAAGGTTTATATAGCTGACTGGACTACATTACCTACTACAAGGTTTATTTAGCTGACTAGACTACATTACCTACTACAAGGTTTATATAGCTGACTAGACTACATTACCCTACTACAAGGTTTATATAGCTGACTAGACTACATTACCTACTACAAGGTTTATATAGCTGACTAGACTACATTACCCTACTACAAGGTTTATATAGCTGACTAGACTACATTACCTACTACAAGGTTTATATAGCTGACTAGACTACATTACCTACTACAAGGTTTATATAGCTGACTAGACTACATTACCTACTACAAGGTTTATATAGCTGACTAGACTACATTACCCTACTACAAGGTTTATATAGCTGACTAGACTACATTACCCTACTACAAGGTTTATATAGCTGACTAGACTACATTACCAACTACAAGGTTTATATAGCTGACTAGACTACATTACCCTACTACAAGGTTTATATAGCTGACTAGACTACATTACCTACTACAAGGTTTATATAGCTGACTAGACTATATTACCTAATACAAGGTTTATATAGCTGACTAGACTACATTACCTACTACAAGGTTTATATAGCTGACTAGACTACATTACCTACTACAAGGTTTATATAGCTGACTAGACTACATTACCCTACTACAAGGTTTATATAGCTGACTAGACTACATTACCTACTACAAGGTTTATATAGCTGACTAGACTACCTTACCTACTACAAGGTTTATATAGCTGACTAGACTACATTACCTACTACAAGGTTTATATAGCTGACTAGACTACATTACCTAAGCAATCCATGTTTTTTTCTTTTTTGCTGACGTGGGATAATTGAGTGACAAGTGGAAAACTGCTGATGCACTACCACATTTTGAAATTACACCTTGTGTATTCTACCTCTCGACAGTGGGGTGGGGGGGGGGGGTGCGCCCTAGGATCCACGGGGCCCTACAGGTCTGCTTATAGGAAGAGGTGGGTCTGGGTGTGTTTTTGTGCTTTTTAAATAACGTTCTTCAGTACCATGTTCTACAAAATGTTGACATAGAGATATAAAAGATAGAAAGGTATGTTTTAATAGAAGAGACTATTATGAGCATGTTTTTTGTTGTTGTAGAAAAGACGTTAAAAATATGTCTGTTTGGTTGAAAATATCTCTGTGTGGTTGAAAATATGTCTTTGGTTGAAAATATGTCTGGTTCCTGGGGAATACTCAATTAACCGTTTTTAATTTATTTTTTTAATGAACCTGTTCTCTCCATTGTGTCCAGGCGAGGTTCTATGCCCCGACCACCATCTTCATAGATGAGATAGACTCCATTTGTGGGAGTCGAGGGAAGTCGGACGAACACGAAGCCAGCCGCAGAGTCAAGTCAGAAATACTGGTACAGATGGACGGTGAGAGAAGTTGGAGGGAGAGAGGAAGAAGGAGATAGTGGGGCAGAGGGAGAAAGCGAGAGAGTTCACTGATTTCTGAATATGTTGTTTCTAGCTCGGCTGCTGAGGTGTGTTTTTGGGGAAAAGTATCTGACTGTACCATTGTTGTCCAGATGTAGAGAGAGCTATCTGACTGTACCGGTGTTGTCCAGATGTAGAGAGAGCTATCTGAGTGTACCGTTGTTGTCCAGATGTAGGGAGAGCTATCTGACTGTACCGTTGTTGTCCAGATGTAGAGAGAGCTATCTGACTGTACCGTTGTTGTCCAGATGTAGAGAGAGCTATCTGACTGTACCGTTGTTGTCCAGGTGTAGAGAGAGCTATCTGACTGTACCATTGTTGTCCAGGTGTAGAGAGAGCTATCTGACTGTACCATTGTTGTCCAGGTGTAGAGAGAGCTATCTGACTGTACCGTTGTTGTCCAGATGTAGAGAGAGCTATCTGACTGTACCGTTGTTGTCCAGATGTAGAGAGAGCTATCTGACTGTACCGTTGTTGTCCAGATGTAGAGAGAGCTATCTGACTGTACCGTTGTTGTCCAGATGTAGAGAGAGCTATCTGACTGTACCGTTGTTGTCCAGATGTAGAGAGAGCTATCTGACTGTACCGTTGTTGTCCAGATGTAGAGAGAGCTATCTGACTGTACCGTTGTTGTCCAGATGTAGAGAGAGCTATCTGACTGTACCGTTGTTGTCCAGATGTAGAGAGAGCTATCTGACTGTACCGTTGTTGTCCAGATGTAGAGAGAGCTATCTGACTGTACCGTTGTTGTCCAGATGTAGAGAGAGCTATCTGACTGTACCGTTGTTGTCCAGATGTAGAGAGAGCTATCTGACTGTACCGTTGTTGTCCAGGTGTAGAGAGAGCTATCTGACTGTACTGTTGTTGTCCAGATGTAGAGAGAGCTATCTGACTGTACCGGTGTTGTCCAGATGTAGAGAGAGCTATCTGACTGTACCGTTGTTGTCCAGATGTAGAGAGAGCTATCTGACTGTACCGTTGTTGTCCAGATGTAGAGAGAGCTATCTGACTGTACCGTTGTTGTCCAGATGTAGAGAGAGCTATCTGACTGTACCGTTGTTGTCCAGATGTAGGGAGAGCTATCTGACTGTACCGTTGTTGTCCAGATGTAGAGAGAGACTGTACTAGATCTGACTGTACTGTTGTTGTCCAGATGTAGGGAGAGCTATCTGACTGTACCGTTGTTGTCCAGATGTAGAGAGAGCTATCTGACTGTACCGGTGTTGTCCAGATGTAGAGAGAGCTATCTGACTGTACCGTTGTTGTCCAGATGTAGAGAGAGCTATCTGACTGTACCGTTGTTGTCCAGATGTAGAGAGAGCTATCTGAGTGTACTGTTGTTGTCCAGGTGTAGAGAGAGCTATCTGACTGTACCATTGTTGTCCAGGTGTAGAGAGAGCTATCTGACTGTACCATTGTTGTCCAGGTGTAGAGAGAGCTATCTGACTGTACCGTTGTTGTCCAGATGTAGAGAGAGCTATCTGACTGTACCGTTGTTGTCCAGATGTAGAGAGAGCTATCTGACTGTACCATTGTTGTCCAGGTGTGGGGGGAGCTTCAGAGAATGACGATCCCTCTAAGATGGTGATGGTTCTGGCTGCTACTAACTTCCCCTGGGACATCGACGAGGCACTACGGAGACGACTGGAGAAGAGAATCTACATCCCACTGCCTACAGGTGACTCTGACCCCTCACCTTTTTTATTTTTTTAAATTCAATTTTTACCCCTTTTTCACCTGGCGACCTGGTTAGTGTGCATTGCTCCCGGCCTGCCGCTAGTGCGTGATGAGACAAGGATATCCCTACCGGCCAAACCCTCCCTAACCCGGACGACGCTAGGCCAATTGTGCGTCGCCCCATGCAGCCGGCTGCGACAGAGCCTGGGCTAAAACCCAGAGTCTCTGGTGGCACAGCTAGCACTGCAATGCAGTGCCTTAGACCACTGCGCCACCCGGGAGGCCGACCCCTCACCTTTTAAACCTAACCTCTGATCTCTATCCCCCTGCCTACAGGTGACCTTTAACCTTTCAACCCTAACCTCTACCCTGAACCTAAGATGCGGAGAACCTGTTTCACACAGATGTCTTGCATATTAACCTATTCTTAAAATGTATCTGTTGTGCAGAACATTCACATTGTTGTACAGTTATACCTGTATGTCTTTAGCTGTAGGGTGTGTTGTTAACACACATTCCTGTGTGTGTGTAGCTGTGGGTCGTGCTGAACTGCTGGGGATCAGTCTAAAGGAGGTGGATGTGGCTGATGATGTGGACCTGGCTCTCATCGCTGACAAGATAGACGGATACTCTGGAGCTGACATCACCAACGTCTGCAGGTCTAGCTTTGATCCTTTTTGGGGACTTTAGGCCAGTAAAACAAGGAAAATTAGCCTTCGTGGGGACATTGCCCATATACCCATGTGGACAAAAGCTATGGAGGTTAGGGTAAGGGGTTAGGGTTAAGTTTAGGGTAAGGGGTTAGTGGTTAGGGTTAAGTTTAGGGCAAGGGGTTAGTGGTTTGGGCTAAGTTTCGGGTAAGGGGTTAGTGGTTAGGGCTAAGTTTCGGGTAAGGGGTTAGTGGTTAGGGCTAAGTTTAGGGTAAGGGGTTAGTGGTTAGGGCTAAGTTTAGGGTAAGGGGTTAGTGGTTAGGGTTAAGTTTAGGGTAAGGGGTTAGTGGCTAGGGTTAAGTTTAGGATAAGGGGTTAGGGTTAAGTTTAGGGTAAGGGGTTAGTGGTTAGGGTTAAGTTTAGGGTAAGGGGTTAGTGGTTAGGGTTAAGTTTAGGGTAAGGGGTTAGTGGTTAGGGTTAAGTTTAGGGTAAGGGGTTAGTGGTTAGGGTTAAGTTTAGGGTAAGGGGTTAGGGTTAAGTTTAGGGTAAGGGGTTAGTGGTTAGGGTTAAGTTTAGGGTAAGGGGTTAGTGGTTAGGGTTAAGTTTAGGGTAAGGGGTTAGTGGTTAGGTTCAAGGTTAAGTTTAGTGTTAGCTTAAAGGGTTAGGGTTACAGGTTAGGGAAAATCGGATTTTGAATGGTAATGAATTTTTAGTGTTCTTGAGAGACTGTTCCCATGCCTGACCCTTGTGAGTCGTGACTAGTCGTGCGGCATTGTCTGTGGGAGCTAAGGTCACAGTCATGGCTCTTGGCCAGGGGCATCCCCTGAACACACCCTTTATATAACAGAGAGAGTTGAGTCCACAGAAGGAGAGTGGGGGGGAGGGACGAGAGAGAGAGGGACAACAATGTGTCCTCAGGAGGTCAGTATGTGACCCATTAGATGTGTGCATTACATTTTAGTTATGCGTACATTCGGAGAGTACTAAGACCCCTTGATGTGATCCACATTTTGTTACGTTACAGCCTTATTCTAAAATGTCTTTAAAAAAAACAATTACTCATCAATAAAAAAAAAACACAATACCCCATAATGACAAAGCAAAAACAGGTTTTTAGACATTTCTACACGTGGTTTAAAAATAAAATATCTTATTTACATAAGTATTCATACCCTTTGCTATGAGACTTGAAATTGAGCTCAGGTGTATCCTGTTTCCATTGATCATCCTGTTTCTACCACTTGATTGGAGTCCACCTGTGGTAAATTCAACTGATTGGACATGATTTGGAAAGGAACACACCTGTTTATATAATGTCCTACAGTTGACAGTGCATGTCAGAGCAAAAACCAAGCCATGAGGTCGATGGAATTGTCCGTAGAGCTCCGAAACAGGATTGTGTCGAGACACAGATCTGGGGAAGGGAACCAAAATATTTCTGCAGTATTGAAGGTCCCCAACAACACAGTGGCCTCCATCATTCTCAAATGGAAGAAGTTTGGAAACACCAAGACTCTTCCTAGAGCTGGCTGCCTGGCCAAACTGAGCAATCGGGGGAGAAGGGAGGAGTCCAAGAACCTGATGGTCACTCTTGACAGAGATCCAGAGTTCCTCTGTGGAGATGGGAGAATCTTCCAGAAGGACAATCCTCTCTGCAGCACTCCACCAATCAGGCCTTTATGGTAGAGTGGCCAGACGGAAGCCACTCCTCAGTAAAAGGTTTGGAGTTTGCCTAAAGGCACCTAAAGGACTCGGACCATGATTCTCTGGTCTGATGAAACCAAGATTGAACTCTGACCTGAATGCCAAGCGTCACATCTGGAGGAAACCTGGCACCATCCTTACGGTGAAACATGGTGGTGGCAGCATCATGCTGTAGGGATGTTTTTCAACGGCAAGGACTGAGAGACTAGTCAAGATTGAGAGAAAGCTGATCAGAGATCCTTGATGAAAACCTGCTCCAGAGCGCTCAGGACCTCAGACTGGGACAAATGTTTACCTTCCAACAGGACAACAACCCTAAGCACACAGCCAAGACAACCCAGGAGTGGCTTTGAGACAACTCTCTGAATGTCCTTGAGTGGCCCAGCCAGAGCCCGGTCTTGAACCTGATCTAACATCTCTGGAGAGACCTGAAAATATCTGTTCAGCAACACTCCCCATTCAACCGGACAGAGCTTGAAAGGATCTGCAGAGAAGAATGGGAGAAACCCCTCAAATACAGGTGTGCCAAGCTTGTAGCGTCAATACCATGAAGACTGCTCTAATCGCTGCCAAAGGTCCAAACATTTCTAAAAAAAACAGTTTTTCCTTTGTATAATGCAGAATTTTGGCTTGATTGGTGAGGGCAAAAAAACGATTTAATAATATTTAATAAGGCTGTAACGTAACAAAATGTGGAAAAAGTCAAGGGTTCTGAATACTTTCCGAAGGCACCGTATCCAGGTTTTGGTGTGTTCTGTATGAAGAACGCATCTACCGTTAAATAAACTGTCTCTGAGTGTGCCATGTGTGTCTGCCCCCACAGAGATGCGTCTATGATGGCTATGCGTCGGCGTATCCAGGGCCTCTCTCCAGAGGAGATCAGAGCTCTGTCTAAAGAAGAGCTTCAGATGCCTGTCACCATGGACGACTTCACAATCACCTTGAAGAAGATCTCCAAGTCTGTCTCCGCTGCCGACTTGGAGAAGTACCAGGCCTGGATGGAGGAGTTTGGATCTGTCTAGGAGAGAGGACACAGCATCAGGAGTGGAAGAAAGGACTGTAAGAGCAGAGTGGGAAAGGACCAGTGGGGATTGGAGGGGGAGAGGACCAGTGGGGATTGGAGAGGGAGAGCAGAGTGTGAGAGGACCAGTGGGGATTGGAGTGGGAGAGGACCAGTGGGGATTGGAGAGGGAGAGCAGAGTGTGAGAGGACCAGTGGGGATTGGAGTGTGAGAGGACCAGTGGGGATTGGAGTGGGAGAGGACCAGGAGAAAGAGACATGTATGTGAAGTGTAGAGGAACTAGAGGAGGTTGTGACTGGTGAAGAACTAGAGGACAAGAGTGTGAGCCGAGAGGATGGAAGTGTGTAAAGCGGAGACGAATGGACTGGAGTGTTTGGCTGAGATTTTAAAGGGTACATCTCAATAGTCTAAAGATGCTTCCTCTCTTGGTCTCCTTCTCCTCGGCTCTTCATCTCCTTGTCTTCCTCTGTATCTGTTGGTCCATCCATCCCTCCCTACACTCACTATGCCTCTGTGTCTGGAGATGGAGTCTAAAATGGCATCTAAAATGGCACCCTATACCCTATATAGTGCACTAGGGGTCAGGTCAAAAGTAGGGCACTATATAGGGAATAGGGTGCCATTTTGGATGCAGTCTGTGAAACTCTTCACAGACGCCTTGGACTGATACTTGAATGGACACCTACAGACACTAACCACCACACACATTCACCAGGAGATGAAATGGATCTGAACAGGTTGGTTGAATGGTTCAGCTGTTCGTTTGACCACCTAGCTATCACAGTGTCTGGACATGTAGATAATACACTGAACAAAAATCTAAACGCAACAATTTCAAAGATTTGACAGAGTTACAGTTCATATAAGGAAATCAGTCCATTTAAATCAATTCATTAAGCCCTAGTACATGGATTTCACATGACTGGGAATACAGATAGGCATCACAGATATCTTATGGATCAGAACCAGTCAGTATCTGGTGTGACCACCATTTGCCTCATGAAGCACGTCACATCTCCTTCACATAGAGTTGATGAGGCTGTTGATTGTGGCCTGAGGGAAGTTGTCCCACTCCTCTTCAATAGCTGTGCGAAGTTGCTGGATGTTAGCTGCAACTGGAACACGCTGTCGTACATGTCAATCCAGAGCATCCCAAACATGCTCAATGGGTGAGATGTCTGGTGAGTATGCAGGCTACGGAGGAACTGGGACATTTTCAGCCTCCAGAAATTGAATACAGATCATGCTGAAACATGAGGTGATGGCGGTGGATGAATGGCACAACAATGAGCCTCAGGATCTCATCATACCCATGGGGCACTCTGTTCACATCGTTGACATCAGCAAACCGCTCGCCAACACAACGCCATACATGTGGTCTGTGGGACCGCTTGGATGTACTGCCAAATCTCTAAAATGACGTTGGAGGCAGCTTATAGTAGAGAAATAAACATTAAAATATCTAGCAACAGCTCTGGTGGACATTCCTGCAGTAAGCGTGCCAATTGCACGCTCCCTCAAAATCTGTGGCATTGTGTTGTTACAAAACTGCACATTTTAGAGTGGCCTTTTATTGTTCCCAGCACAAGGTGCACCCGTGTAATGATCATGCTGTTTGATCAGCTTCTTGATATGCCACAACTGTCAGGTGGATGGATTATATTGGCAAAGCAGAAATGCTCACTAACAGGGATGAAAACAAAGAGAGAGAATAAGCTTTTTGTGCGTATGGAACATTTTAGGGATCTTTTTATTTCAGCTCATGAAATATGGGACCAACACTTTACATGTTGTGTTTATATTTTTGTTCAGTGTAGTTAGTATACCTACTGTAACTAGTATACTAGTTAGTTAGTGTAGCTACTGTAACAAGTATACTAGTTAGTCATCACTGATGAACACTACTCACACAGATTTTATTATTGATCACTAAACTGTTGGATGTTATGTGTGCTTATAACCCAGTACCACAGAAAGAGTCAGTGTAGTAGTGTGTAGGCGAAAATGTGTGTGTGTGTGTGTGTGTGTCATATTTCATCTGGAGACACTAACTAACCCTTCTTCAACTTAAGAGGCTCTACGTCTGGGGCGGTACAGATTTTTTTTTTTAGTTTTTAAAAACTTCATCTCATTCCTTTTCTTTAGTAATGTAGTTTTAATTTATATGAATTGTACGAATGTTATGATTCACATTCCTGAATGTTTTCAGTGAAAAGGAAAATGGAATCTTGTCATTGTGTTTTTATTGTCTGAAGTTTTGGAGACACTGGAGAAGTAACAGCTGTAGTATGGCTGTATGTCTGAGTCCAAAATGGGACCCTATCGCCTATGTACTGCTTTACATATGTCCGGCTCCCATCCCATAGGGACAACAAGTAGTGCACTGTATAGGGAATACAGCCATTTAGGACAGAGTCCTATGGGTTTTTCCAGTAGGCCTAAGACCAAGTCTAGTACAGCACAGGTACAGAGTTGTGAATTAGAGGAGCTACCTCACTGTTTGGTGTTTTCACATGTCATCTGTCATTGATCAAAATGAGAATATTAAAGTGTTGACAGATATTCTGTTGTGATGTGATGGATGCAGGAAGGTGATGGAGGGAGCGAGGGAGGGCGGAAGGAAAGGAGGGAGGAAGGAAACGGAAATGTGTAATTTAACACATCTGTGTATTGACCACTGAGCAATACTTCTGTCAACTTGACTGTCAGTGTTTAGTGTAACATCATGACCCATCTCATTACTGTACCCAGTGTGCACAGACTACAATAACCTTTAGCTCACTTAGCTACGCTGTCTATCCTACGTCAGAGAGACGAGCCCCTTTTTACCCAGCCAGAGGACAGAGAGACGAGCCCCTTTTTACTCAGCCAGAGGACAGAGAGACGAGCCCCTGTCACCCAGCCAGAGGACAGAGAGACGAGGCCCTGTCACCCAGCCAGAGGACAGAGAGACGAGGCCCTGTCACCCAGCCAGAGGACAGAGAGACGAGCCCCTGTCACCCAGCCAGAGGACAGAGAGACGAGCCCCTGTCACCCAGCCAGAGGACAGAGAGACGAGCCCCTGTCACCCAGCCAGAGGACAGAGAGATGAGCCACTGTCACCCAGCCAGAGGACAGAGACTGGACACAGCCAGGACAGAGACTGGACAGAGACAGGACTAGGATTTCTGCGGTGACTATTACCGCCACACCGGCGGTACCGAGTCAAGAAGGCACTCAAATTCCATGTGACCGTTTAATCAAGGTAATTGGGCTTCTCCAAGCTGCTGATGGTCATTAGTAGCCTACCAAACTTGCTAACTGCCTGGTACTCAGCACTTTATTGTTCTTCTAATCACTCTGACGTCAATGCAAATCTAATCAAACACTTCATTAGAGCTCATGTTGCGCAACATTGCTATAGGCTATGCAATTGCGCAAGAAAACAGAGTGTTGGCCTCTTAAAAAGAGGAGGATCCCATTAGCTTTCTAAAGGCTAAGCCTACTATATTTATTTCTCATAATATTAAACACATTGTTTCTCTTTACAACAGGAGTATAGCCTACCTGTCTGGCATGAAAATGAACCATGGGAAAAGCGTCCTCCATTCACTATTTAAGTGCATAGATGACATGTATTTCTTTCCCCCGCTGGACCCTGTTTTGAGACGGTTGCATGATAATGGTCCATTCTAAATGAAAACAAATTTCACACAAACACTACTGTTCAAAAGTTTGGGGTCACTTAGACATGTCCTTGTTTTTGAAAGAAAAGCATTTTTTTTGTCAATTAAAATAACATCAAATTGATCAGAAACATTGTTTTTTGGGGCGGGGGGGATTTTTACCCCTTTTTCTCCCCAATTTTCGTGGTATCCAATTGTTGTAGTAGCTACTATCTTGTCTCATCGCTACAACTCCCGTACGGGCTTGGGCGAGACGAAGGTTGAAAGTCATGCGTCCTCCGATACACAACCCAACCAAGCCGCACTGCTTCTTAACACAGCGCGCATCCAACCCTGAAGCCAGCCGCACCAATGTGTCGGAGGGTACACCGTGCACCTGGCAACCTTGGTTAGCGCGCACTGCGCCCGGCCCGCCATGGGAGTCGCTGGTGCGCGATGAGACAAGGACATCCCTACCGACCAAGCCCTCCCTAACCCGGACAACGCTAGGCCAATTGTGCGTCGCCCGGCCCCACGGACCTCCCGGTCGCAGCTGGTTACGACAGAGCCTGGGCGCGAACCCAGGGACTCTGATGGCACAGCTGGCGCTGCCACCCGGGAGGCCCCAGAAACATTGTTAATGTTGTAAATGACTATTGTAGCTGGAAACAGCTGATTTTAATGGAATATCTACATAGGCGTAGAGGCCCATCAGTAACCATCACTCCGGTGTTCCAATGGCACGTTGTGTTAGCTAATCCAAGTTTATCATTTTAAAATGCTAATTGATCATTAGAAAACCCTTTTTTTTGTCAGCATAGCTGAAAACTGTTGTTCTGATTAAAGAAACAATAAAACTGGCCTTCTTTAGACTAGCTGAGTATCTGGAGCATCAGCATTTGTGGGTTCAATTACAGGCTCAAAATGACCAGAAACAAATACCTTTCTTCAGAAAGAAACGCTGTGTACAGCACAAACTGTCTCTAACCAAAATAGAAAGAGGAGTGGGAGGCCCCGGTGCCAACTGAGCAAGAGGACAAGTACATTAGAGTGCCAAATAACTTCTTAAAATTAAGGGCATTAATCCGGGGGTTTAGAGCCTAACTGATGTGAGTTTCAAGTTTGCAGAAGAATTTTCACCATAAAAATGCACCTTTTTATAATTAAAGCATTACATGCATAATAGCATTTGCGGTCACTTTTGATAATGGGGTTTTCCTGCTAAAGGAACATTTGCACTTATGGCATGTGTCCTTTCCTGTGTTTTATAATATGAAGAAATAGCTTAATAGTTTGTCAACATTTTAAGCTAAACATTCTGATCTGTTGCGTCAGCCACATTAACCTCTCTAGGGTACGTAGGAGGGTAGTGTCCCACCTCGTCAACAGCCAGTGAAACTGCAGGGCACCAAATTCAAAACAACAGAAATCCCATAATTAAAATTCCTCAAACATTCATGTATTTTACACCATTTTAAAGATACATTTGGTGTAAATCCAGCCGCAGTGGCCGATTTCAAAAAGGCTTTACAGCGAAAGCAAACCAAACGATTATGTTAGGTCAGAGCCAAGTCACAGGAAAACACAGCCATTTTTATGTTACACAATACATGTATGTTTGGTTCGGTAAAGTTCATATTTATATCCAAAAATCTGAGTTTACATTGGCGCGTTATGTTCAGTAGTTCCAAAAACATCCGGTGATATTGCAGAGAGCCACATCATTTTACAGAAATACTCATTATAAATGTCAATGAAAATACAATTGTTAGACATGGAAATATAGATACACTTCTCCTTAATGCAACCGCTGTGTCAGATTTCAAAAAAACGTTACGGAAAAAGCACACCATGCAATAATCTGAGTACGGCGCTCAGACGGCAAATCAAGCCAAATTGATATCCGCCATGTTGGAGTCAACAGAAGTCAGAAATAGCATTATAAATATTCACTTACCTTTGATGATCTTCATCAGAATGCACTCCCAGGAATCCCAGTTCCACAATAAATGTTTGTTTTGTTCGATAATGTCGATAATGATTTACCACTTCCTGGTTGGATTTCTTTCTCAGGTTTTTGCCTGCCATATGAGTTCTGTTATACTCACAGACATCATTCAAACAGTTTTAGAAGTTTCAGAGTGTTTTCTATCCAAATCTACCAATTTATATGCATATTCTAGCTTTTATGGCTGAGTAGCAAGCAGTTTAATTTGGGCACGCTTTTCATCCAAAATTCCCAATGCTGCCCCCTAGAGATTTAAGTAAAAAAGTTTTTTTTTAATGCTCGTAGTTGTGTTAATTTGGGATCTATTGCACCCCACAACTGTCCCAGACTGTTTGGAATATTTATTTATTGAACAGAATAGAATAGGTTGACTTTTGTACTATGGGGGGTAGTAGATTGACATAGGCTAGTGCTTTTGATGATCGTTAGGCCTACTCATCTTGTTGGCTGACGAAAAGTAAATATGGACAGCTCTTCCAATATCTTCAAAATGCTCCTCGGAATTGGATAAGGACGCACGCAGTTGCGCCCCCGATGTGTCTGTCTTCACTTTGTGGCCTGTGAGAAAGACCAGATCACGTGATGCAGAGCCATGTGAGTGAGAGGCACTTTGGATTGTGCAGCACTCCGGGAGAAGGGCACAACGCAGCACTCCGGGAGAAGGGCACAACGCAGCACTCCGGGAGAAGGGCACAACGCAGCACTCCGTGAGAAGGGCACAACGCAGCACTCCGTGAGAAGGGCACAACGCAGCACTCCGTGAGAAGGGCACAACGCAGCACTCCGTGAGAAGGGCACAACGCAGCACTCCGTGAGAAGGGCACAACGCAGCACTCCGTGAGAAGGGCACAACGCAGCACTCCGTGAGAAGGGCACAACGCAGCACTCCGTGAGAAGGGCACAACGCAGCACTCCGGGAGAAGGGCACAACGCAGCACTCCGTGAGAAGGGCACAACGCAGCACTCCGTGAGAAGGGCACAACGCAGCATTCCGGGATGCAAAATGCATGCATTTTTTTTTTTACAGACAGATGCATTACAGACACAAAGGGGATGCCACTGTGAAATTCGAGGCATTATCAAGTGCTTGTCAAATTGTGAGTGAGAGACTATTGTAGTGTTTGCAGCCTGCGCAAAAACAACTAAGCAGTGCTCATGCCTTTCAAGCGATTTTGTCCAAATCAGCATTAGAGTCGCATCATGCAGCCTTAGAATGTATTGAAAATCTAAACATATAACCCAATGTTTATCACAACTATAGTTACATAAATAACTGTAAATTAAGCACATAGAAGTACTAGTTTCTTTGTTACCCGCGCAACACAGAATAGCCGCTATATTACATGGATTTATTAGACTTTTTAAAATGTAGATGGTCTGCATTAAGGTCTGAAGGTCTGCATTAATTGATTGTAGGCTATGTGTGGAAGCCAGGAGATGCTAAATGTGTTTGTGAATTAACGGTCAATTACCGTGAGACCAACAGTTATTTGCGTGACAATCACCAGCTGACTAAATTTCGTGACCGCCACAGCCCTAGACAGGAAACAGCCATGACAAAGACAGGACATACAGGTGTGTGTGTGTGTGTGTGGTCAGCTGAACTGAGTGATCTGTTTCTGTCTGTAACTGAGTTAGGGATCAGTGAGATCCAAAGGAGGAAATGACATAAAGACAACCTGCCTTCTGCTCCCTGATTCTGTCGTAAGAGTTTGAACATTCCATTCCTTTTGGCCCTCCTCTGCTGAACTACTTCCTAGAGAATCTTGAAGATTCCCTGTTTAATGACATCACAGTCTAATCCATCTGGATCTCATTTCGTTTTCCTGGTTTGAATGTCCTGTCTCTATGAACACAATGTGTTGATGGTGATCACTGGTCGGAGCGAGCCAAGTGAGGCAGTGGATGAGAAACAGGAAAATCCCACTAAATAGGGCCAGAGAAAAGTCTCACTATGCTTGTGTGTTTGTGTATGAGATTGGTACCCTTATCTCTGTCTGTGTGTGTGTGTGTGTGTGTGTGTGTGTGTGTGTGTGTGTGTGTGTGTGTGTGTGTGTGTGTGTGTGTGTGTGTGTGTGTGTGTGTGTGTGTCCTGGCACTGAGCCAATCAAATTATACTTATGGGAACCAAAACAGGAAGTGAGGCGCCAAAGTCACTAGGACACAGAGGGCAGGACTGACACACACACACACACACATCCCTGCTAGAGCTAGGAAAGTTGGAATGATTACTGTAACAGATCACGGCACTGATGACAACCCCACCCACCCCGACAAAACACACACAAATATGTTTACATACCCTCATGTTTTTATAATCACTACTCTTACGTAGCCAGAGGTCATATCATAGGAAACACAGAGGAACCTATAGAAGTTTGACACGTGACGCTACATGGACAGACACCATCAATAGGTTGAACACTGACTGGGGTTAATTACAGACATCTCTATGAAGTCATAATAACGCAATCTTCTGTCTGACTGAGTCAGTGTTGTGCTGGTCATCACAGGTTTCCTGACAAAATGGCACCCATTTCCCTATATAGTGTACTACGTTTGACGTTGGGCCTGTAGGCAATAGGGTTAGAAGTAGTGCACTATGTAGGGAATAGGGTTAGAAGTAGTGCACTATGTAGGCAATAGGGTTAGAAGTAGTGCACTATGTAGGCAATAGGGTTAGAAGTAGTGCACTATGTAGGGAATAGGGTTAGAAGTAGTGCACTATGTAGGGAATAGGGTTAGAAGTAGTGCACTATGTAGGGAATAAGGTTAGAAGTAGTGCAATAGGGTTAGAAGTAGTGCACTATTTAGGCAATAGGGTGCCATTTGGGATGTAACCTCAGAATGTTGTTTTTGTTGCTGTTACAGGTTCTGTGGAAGCTTAACAGATCAATCCCATAATGCCACAGTGTTTTCTCACTGGGCACAGACGTCAGTTCAACGTCTAGTTTTGATTTACACTTGGTTGAGTTGTCACCTAGCGTGAATACATTGTTAAATCAACCCCCCCCCCCCCAACAACAAAAAAAAACACTGTCATTTGGATTTAGGTTCAAAGTTGGGTGGGGAAGAACATGTAAAAAGGACATGTCCTTAAGATGATGACTTTTTGCAAATCCAATTAGTTTTCCATGTCGATCACATTGATAATCACATTGATCATCACATTGATTCTTTGGGTTGGAGTCCCGTGGAAACAAGGTTAATTTAAACCAGCTGTTTTCCCAGTGGGTTAGCACTGTGGCGAGGTGCTGCTCACCCCACACGACACAACTGACCAACAACAATCCTGTATTAATTATAGATGTATCATGCTTGTTGTTTATCGAGTGGCTCAGATCTGCTGGTTTAAACGGTTCGGTAGGATTCCCTCACGGCATTTCAGCCTCTGTTCAACAACGTCAATAAAACCGCCAGACAGCTGTTGGGCTAAACTCCATGGCTGTGTCTGTATTGGCTCTCTTTTCACTATACAGTGCTCTATTTTCACCCATACAGTGCTCTATGTTTGATCAGGGGCCTATAGGGCTGTGGTTAAGTAGTGCGTCATTTGGGGACATCACTACAGAGCGTAGAGCTAAAGACAGCCTGCCCACAGGGCACAAACTGGTTGTACCGAAGTTGTTTCAACGTAATTTGTTAACGTATTGTGAGGTGGAGTCTACGTAAGAAAATACATTGGATTTGAAAAAAGTAATTAACTGTTGTTTTAAGGGTGAAATTTCAACCACATGATTATGTCATCATTGTAATACATATTTAACATAAACAAACCTTGTATATTTGTTGAATTTGTACCTTTGAAAAAAACTTTGATTCTTCAACGTTATATCCACATTCAGAAAAAAACAATAGGCTGGGCAGCACCTCCTACTGGAGAGTTGATCTACAGCACCTTCTACTGGAGAGTTGATCTATCTACAGCACCTCCTACTGGAGAGTTGATCTATCTACAGCACCTCCTACTGGAGAGTTGATCTATCTACAGCACCTCCTACTGGAGAGTTGATCTATCTACAGCACCTTCTACTGGAGAGTTGATCTATCTACAGCACCTCCTACGGGAGAGTTGGATCTATCTACAGCACCTCCTACTGGAGAGTTGATCTATCTACAGCACCTCCTACTGGAGAGTTGATCTATCTACAGCACCTCCTACTGGAGAGTTGATATATCTACAGCACCTCCTACTGGAGAGTTGATATATCTACAGCACCTCCTACTGGAGAGTTGATATATCTACAGCACCTCCTACTGGAGAGTTGATATATCTACAGCACCTCCTACTGGAGAGTTGATCTATCTACAGCACCTCCTACTGGAGAGTTGATTTATCTACAGCTACCCCTTCGGTCTCCCATCCAGGGTTTTAGCCAAGCCCAGTTTAGCTTTGATATTCGTCACTGACTACTACCAATGTGCTGTCGTGAGAATGAGCATTGAGAGATCTCTTTAATAACCAAACATATGCCCTGATGCTATGGAAGTCATTCCAAAGGGAAGGTTTAACAGAGCAAATAAAACGGAACCATACTTTCACTCATATATCATCAACAAGACTATTTAGGACTATATAGTATCTGCAGTCATCAACAGCTATTGTTTCAATTCAGCACAGGATGCATGGGGCGGCAGGTTAGCCTAGTGGTTAGAGCGTTGTACTAGTAACTGGAAGGTTGCAAGTTCAAACCCCCGAGCTGACAAGGTACAAATCTGTCGTTCTGACCCTGAACAGGCAGTTAACCCACTGTTTCTAGGCCGTCATTGAAAATAAGAATTTGTTCTTAACTGACTTGCCTAGTTAAATAAAGATACAATTTTTAAAAAATCTAAAAACAGACAATACTTCAAGCTTTGGTTGATTTTTAACAGAAGTGAATCATTAATGTGTTAGATTTACATGTCCGTCTCAACCAAAAATCTAAGTTAAAGAATAGAATAAGGACTACAACTAATCAAACTTTAAATACACTTTTAGATAAAGTATTTGATTTAAGATGGAAACGGGAATCCAGCATACACATTATTCATTTGCAGACATGATTAAATTAAAGCCAGACTAAGTGGTTAGAGCGTTGGACTAGTAACCGAAAGGTTGCAAGATCAAATCCCGAGCTGACAAGGTCAGAATCTGTTGTTCTGCCCCTGAACAGGCAGTTAACCCACTGTTTCTAGGCCGTCATTGAAAATAAGAATTTGTTCTTAACTGACTTGCCTAGTTAAATAAATAAACAACATCCATGGCCACATGTTGAGGTTAACCTACTGTAGCATATGAATAAATGCCTTCTTATGTAATCATAGAAAGCTGCATTTTCAAGATAGCGTACAAAAGTCGCAGGTCGGTGGAGATCTTCACCATTACTGTAATAATCTGTGCAGAATCTCCAACAGCGTTGATCTCTTGCACCATGTACTTTTTAAATGTAATCTCAACTGTAATCTAGTTCATTTGGTTATGCTGTAAAATAAAGCAGAGTGAGAGCATATTTTATCGTCGTATAAATACAAAATATTTCATTGTTTTTCCCATTTGAACTTTGTTGCGCTTTGTAAAAGGATTGAAAGGATTGAAAGGACAGATGATACCAAAAATCAGGCGTTGTTTTTTTCCATTGGAATTTGGTTGTGCTTTCATGTGGTTGAAAGCATAGTGTTATCACACATTGGGAATTACAACGTCTCTACCAAATATCACCCACATTTTGAAATGATGTGGGTGTGTCCAGTGGGTGGTTTCATTAACTGCTGCGTGAGCTGGCATGAGATCACTTTGTTCTTTAACCCAGTGGTTCTCAAACCTCTCCTCGGGGACCCCCAACGATTCCATGCATTTGATCTAGTCCAAAGGTATCACCACCAATTTTTTTTTTTGCAATTGTCAACTAATCATCTAGCTAGCACTTGATTAGCTGAATTAGCTGAGCTAGTTCAGGGCTACAACAACATTGTGAAACGTCTGAGGAGAAGTTTGAAAACACCTGCTATAACCAATATCTCTGTCGATGCTGTAAATGTGTGGTGAATGCCGGGGGTAGCATAACCAGGACTTACACCAAGAGGCTCAAATCTTTTGATGAAGTTACTCTGTGTCATACGAAGGACTATTTGAGTACCCACAGGATGGGACTCAACAAATACAGCTCCATGACTGGGCTAAGCTCTGGATTCAACAGTAGAGCCCTATGGATCCATAATGAATAGCTACAGCTAGTGGTCACTGTCCACCTGACAACCACAACCCACCTGATATCTACCTAGCAAATACCTCTCCTACCCACAAATTGCAGGCTTTCGGTGTGTGTGTGCGTGTGAGCACACCTAAGTTTCACACTCTCAACCTATTTATAAATGCCCTGTCATCATGATATGAGAGAGGGGAGGAGGGAAAGAGAGAGCGAAAGAGAGAAAGAGGGAGAAATGAAGTGTGTGTGTGTGAGAGAGAGAGAGAGAGGGACAGGGAGGGAGTCCTAGAGAGAGAAAAGGAGAGAGAGAGGAAGAGGGAGAGAGACAGAGGGAGAAATGAAGTGTGTGTGAGAGAGAGAGAGAGAGAGAGAGAGAGAGAGAGAGAGAGAAGGACAGGGAGGGAGTCCTAGAGAGAGAAAGGGAGAGAGAGAGGAAGAGGGAGAGAGACAGAGGGAGAAATGAAGTGTGTGAGAGAGAGAGAGAGAGAGAGAGAGAGAGAGAGAGAGAGAGAGAGAGAGAGAGAGAGAGAGAGAGAGAGAGAGAGAGAGAGAGAGAGAGAGAGAGAGAGAGAGAGAGAGAGAGAGAGAGAGAGAGAGAGAGAGAGAGAGAGAGAAGGACGGGGAGGGTGTCCTAGAGAGAGAAAAGGAGAGAGAGAGGAAGAGGGAGTGAGAGAAGAGGTGAACACTAACTCAGGTTCATAGGCTGGGTTTATGGTCTGTTATAATAACACAGCTGACTGTGTGGCTGGTCTGACTGTAAAGATTTACTGTACTTAGTGAGGCAGTGGTCAGCGTTAGCTACGGCTGCACAATAACAATGGAAACACTACTGACGTCATGCATAGAAGGTGATGATACCTGTCTAAAAGTCTCTTCACACTTACTAGACTTTTGGTAACCATGGGCTACACATATTACTCACGTAAACTGGTGTACTTGTTACATCTCGACCCAGCCTGGTCTCATGGATTGGACGTAACATAGTAAACGTCGATCTGGGAAACTCAAATTTAGTATGATATGTTACATTTGGTATGGTTACGTAAGACAAACGGTTACTTGAAGCAAAAACAAATGTTAGCTAACCCTTCCCCTAACCCTAACTTTAACCATTACAGATAGCCCTTCCACTAACCTTAAACCTATCTCCTAACCTTAACCCCTAGCCTAGCTAACATCAAGCCAGATAGCTAACATTAGTGTTAATCACCTAGCCACCTAGCTAACATTAGCCACAAATAATTTGGAATTCATAAAAAATCATGCAAAGAAAACAAGAGCTGCCTCCACTATTCCAAGCACCATTTCAACTTCAACATTTCAACATAACCTAATCACCTATCCTTAGTCTAATACAGTGACAACTAATAGATACCAAAAACGATTTATTCCAATCGACGTAAGTTACATTTGAAAGGTTCTGTCGATAGTTCTGATGTGTGTGTGTGTGTGTGTGTGTATGTGTTGATTCACCCTCCTCTCTTTCATATTGACGAAACGGTCTATGACTCCGTCATACCGTGTGCTTTTAGTTTTTGTTGTCATAGGCTACCTGGCTAAAATGCTTTGCTCTCTAGTCTAACTTCCTTTCCAATGATGAGCCAGCTAGTTAACATTAGCCTACTACATCTAGCTTCATACTGAACTTCCACCCCTCTCAGGCTAGACGCACAATGTATGAATTTATGGTTGGATCAGAATCGCCATTATAATCATTAATCAGTACGGAGAATGAAGTAAAACCACAAGTCCAAATGCTGATTGGCTATTGTTTTATTATTTATTTATTTTTAATCAAGGGGGACCAAATGCTAATTGGCTATTGTTTTATTATTTATTTATTTTTAATCAAGGGAGACCAAATGTTCGTTGGCTTCCCTTGCATTCAATGCTATGGGCGGCAAAAAATGTCATACTTCTTTTGACCAGACAGCATCAGATAGATGGGCTACACATACAGAGACAGAGGGGCGCTGTTTCGCTCTCTTGGATGCTTTCTCTGGTGAGATACAGTACATTCAGCCTCTTGCGAATTGAAGGAATATTATGAAACGTAGAGAGACAAAATATTATTTTTTGGGGTTTTTTTTGTTTAAAAAAATGGGGGCCTGGCTTCCCTTTGGCATCCATGAATACATGCCACTGGATGGGGCCACATACGTTTTCTAATCAGGTCATATGTTGTTGTTTTTTAAACGATTGGAAAAACTAGGGAGGATGAAAACCTTTTACCCAGACACAGACAAAAAAAAATGAACAGGGCTGAGCTGTCTGTATGCAGGGCTGCATCGTTAAACCTTTGTATCTGTAATTAAAAAGATACTCATACCGTATGCAATCACTATTGTGTTGATCGATTCATTCTAGTCAATCATTTGAGATTAAAAAGGCCGAGGTAGCCTAGCCACCTGTTGTTTGAATATAAACCACATTTGATCACATTCACGTTTTCTCAGAACACAAATAAAATGGGCCAATTTTAGGCTATAAATGCATAGCTTAGGCTATAGATACATGACGTTACGTTTCCCCTGGACCAGATGGGATCAGAGCGCATAGACTTCTCTAGGCTACCTGCAGCTGTGGTTGTTATCAGTAGACTTCTCTAGGCTACCTGCAGCTGTGGGTGTAATCAGTAGACTTCTCTAGGCTACCTGCAGCTGTGGGTGTTATCAGTAGACTTCTCTAGGCTACCTGCAGCTGTGGTTGTTATCAGTAGACTTCTCTAGGCTACCTGCAGCTGTAATCAGTAGACTTCTCTAGGCTACCTGCAGCTGTGGGTGTAATCAGTAGACTTCTCTAGGCTACCTGCAGCTGTGGTTGTTATCAGTAGACTTCTCTAGGCTACCTGCAGCTGTAATCAGTAGACTTCTCTAGGCTACCTGCAGCTGTGGGTGTAATCAGTAGACTTCTCTAGGCTACCTGCAGCTGTGGGTGTAATCAGTAGACTTCTCTAGGCTACCTGCAGCTGTGGGTGTAATCAGTATACTTCTCTAGGCTACCTGCAGCTGTGGGTGTTATCAGTAGACTTCTCTAGGCTACCTGCAGCTGTGGGTGTAATCAGTAGACTTCTCTAGGCTACCTGCAGCTGTGGGTGTTATCAGTAGACTTCTCTAGGCTACCTGCAGCTGTGGGTGTAATCAGTAGACTTCTCTAGGCTTCCTGCAGCTGTGGGTGTAATCAGTAGACTTCTCTAGGCTACCTGCAGCTGTGGGTGTAATCAGTAGACTTCTCTAGGCTACCTGCAGCTGTGGGTGTAATCAGTAGACTTCTCTAGGCTACCTGCAGCTGTGGGTGTAATCAGTAGACTTCTCTAGGCTACCTGCAGCTGTGGGTGTAATCAGTAGACTTCTCTAGGCTACCTGCAGCTGTGGGTGTAATCAGTAGACTTCTCTAGGCTACCTGCAGCTGTGGGTGTAATCAGTAGACTTCTCTAGGCTACCTGCAGCTGTGGTTGTAATCAGTAGACTTCTCTAGGCTACCTGCAGCTGTGGTTGTTATCAGTAGACTTCTCTAGGCTACCTGCAGCTGTGGGTGTAATCAGTAGACTTCTCTAGGCTACCTGCAGCTGTGGTTGTAATCAGTAGATTTCTCTAGGCTACCTGCAGCTGTGGGTGTAATCAGTAGACTTCTCTAGGCTACCTGCAGCTGTGGTTGTAATCAGTAGATTTCTCTAGGCTACCTGCAGCTGTGGTTGTAATCAGTAGACTTCTCTAGGCTACCTGCAGCTGTGGTTGTAATCAGTAGACTTCTCTAGGCTACCTGCAGCTGTGGTTGTAATCAGTAGACTTCTCTAGGCTACCTGCAGCTGTGGTTGTAATCAGTAGGCTACAGTTGATCAGACTGAAGCACAAACTAATTGCGTGCGTTGACAAATCATGAGGCATTATTTTTGCCAGCCACAACGAAAGGTAAGGCAAGTATGGAATGTGGAATTGATAAGTTTGTCTTTCGCCACCCCGCTCCTCAGATTGTCCTTCACATCTCCTAGTGGAATAGCAGAAACACCTGCGAGGGTGTGTGTGTGTGTGTGTGTGTGTGTGTGTGTGTGTGTGTGTGTGTGTGTGTGTGTGTGTGTGTGTGTGTGTGTGTGTGTGTGTGTGTGTCATGAGACTGGGTATGGTGAGAAAGAGAACGTGTTCAGTACACCTCTCTCTTATCAGGACTGATCAGAACAACAACAAGAGAGAGGAACTTGAGAGTCCCACCCTCTTCAACATTTACTGTATATCAACCGTCTGAGGCACCTGGCCTTACCCTTTCTAGAATCTGAAGTCAAATGTCTGTTGACGATCTGGTGCTTCTGTCCCCAACCAAGGAGGGCCTACAGCAGCACCGAGGTCAGGGATCGTCAACTACATTCAGCCACGGGACGATTTGCTTCTTGAGAGGACGGTTGGGGGGATGGAACATAAATATACAAAACAAAAATATAAACACAACAGGCAACAATTTAAAAGATGTTACACTTCATAGAAGGAAATCAGTCAATCGAATTAAATTCATTAGGACCTAATCTACGGATTGCACATGAATGGCGCAGCCATTGGTTGGCCTAGAAGGGCACAGGCCCACCAACTTGGGAGCCAGGTGCACCCACTGGGGAGCCAGGCCCAGCCAATCAGAATGAGTTTTCCCCCACAAAAGGGCTATTTTGAGAGAAATACTCCTCAGCACTCCCCCTCCTCAGACAATCCCACAAGTGAAGAAGCTGGGTGTGGAAGTCCTGGGCTGGGGTGGATATATGGGGACTGCGGTTGTGTGGCCGGTTGGATCTACTGCCAAATTGTTTAAAATGAATTAACATTCACTTCTCTGGGAACAGCTCTGTTGGACATTCTTTCAGTCAGCATGCCAATTGCACACTCCCTCAAATCTTGAGACATCTTTGGCATTGTGTTGTGTGACAAAACTGCACATTTTAGAGTGGCCTTTTATTGTCCCCCAGCACAAGGTGCACCAGTGTAATGATCATGCAGTTTAATCAGATTGTTGATATGACACACCTGTCAGGTGGATGCATTATCTAACTTTTTTTGGGAGAAATAAGCTTTTTGTGCATATAGAACATTTCTGGAATCTTTCATTTCAGCTCATGAAAAATGGGACCAACACTTGGTCCCATTGCGTTTATATTTTTGTTCAGTGTATACAGAAGGGAAATTACCATTGAACTGACCCCAAGATCCCAGATTCTACCTTTATGGGTTCACAAATCCCAGATTGTACCTTTATGGGTTCACAAATCCCAGATTGTACCTTTATGGGTTCACAAATCCCAGATTGTACCTTTATGGGTTCACAAATCCCAGATTGTACCTTTATGGGTTCACAAATCCCAGATTGTACCTTTATGGGTTCACAAATCCCAGATTGTACCTTTATGGGTTCACAAATCCCAGATTGTACCTTTATGGGTTCACAAATCCCAGATTGTACCTTTATGGGTTCACAAATCCCAGATTGTACCTTTATGGGTTCACAAATCCCAGATTGTACCTTTATGGCTGGTATCAGGTTTAGCATCTATCTAGCTAGCAAGAACAAGCTAATAATGTGGTAAGATCTAATAACAGGTCTGAGATCTGCTTACAAATACACTCAACCATAATCAGAGCCACTTTTTTAAATGTTGAACTGCAATTAATGTGCTGGTGCTGCTAGCTAGCTAAGGTAGTTCATGTTTGCTGTAATGCTTTTCAGTGCTGTGGTAAACAAGTTTGTGACCAAGCTGATCAAACAAAATATTTGGAGAAACGATCAAATTATTACGCTACAACTGTGTCCTAAAATTCAGCTATGATCAGCTATGATCAGCTATGATCAGCATTTGTGATACACTGTAAATTACAGTGCGTTCAGAATGTATTCAGACCCCCCTTTTTCACATTTTGTTACATTATAGCCTTGTTCTAAAATGTATTAAATTACTTTTTTTCTTCATCAATCTACACACAATAACCCATAATGACAAAGTGAAAAAACACGTTTTTATAAATGTTTGCAAATTTATTAAAATTTATTAAAATAGAAATACCTTATTTACATAAGTATTCAGACCCTTTGCTATGAGACTCAACATTTTGCTAAGGTGCATCCTGTTTCCATTGATCATCCTTGAACTGTTTCTACAACTTGATTGGAGTCCGCCTGTGGTACATTCAACTGATTGGACATGATTTGGAATGGCTGTCTATATAAGGTCCTACAGTTGACAGTGCATGTCAGAGCAAAAACCAAGTCATGAGGTCGATGGAATTGACCGTAGAGCTCCGAAACAAGATTGTGTCGAGACACAGATCTGGTGAAGGGTACCAAAATATTTCTGCAGTATTGAAGGTCGCCAAGAACACAGTGGCCTCCATTATTCTTAAATGGAAGAAGTTTGGAACAACCAAGACTCTTCCTAGAGCTGGCTGCACGGACAAACTGAGCAATCGGGGGAGAAGAGAGGAGACCAAGAACCTGATGATCACTCTGACAGAGATCCAGAGTTCCTCTGTGGAGATGGGAGAATCTTCCAGAAGGACAACCATCTCTGCAGCACTCCACCAATCAGTCCTTTGTGGTATAGTGGTGATGAAACCAAGATTGAACTCTTTGGCCTGAATGCCAAGCATCAAGTCTGGAGGAAACCTGGCACCATCCCTACGGTGAAGCATGCTGGTGGCAGCATCATGATGTGGGGATGTTTTCAGTGACAGGGACTGCTAGACTAGTCAGGATTGAGGGAAAGATGAACAGAGCAAAGTACAAAGATATCCTTGATGAATAAATTGAGAAACTCCCCAAATACATGGGTGAAAAAATGGTTGCATCATACCCAAGAAGACTGTAGGCTGTAATCGCTGCCAAAGGTGCTTCAATAAAGTACTGAGTAAAGGGTCTGAATACTTATGTAAATGTGATATTTCAGAATGACCATACTAGAGACATATTTCCCTCAGATTACACAAAGAATTAGAAAACAAACCCAATTTTGATAAACTCCCGTATCTATTGAGTGAAATACCACAGTGTGCCATCACAGCATCATTATCTAGTTCACTTGCTTTGGCAATGTTAACATACGTTTCAAGGGTAACACACACATGCACACACAAAGCTGTTGACGAGGAGAGGCTGAGAAGGACATCTAAATGGTTAGACTTGACAGTATTTTTTTAGAGAAGAAAAGACCAACAGAACAGTTCTCACCTCCACATACTGTACACACGCACACACACACACACACACACACACACACACACACACACACACACACACACACACACACACACACACACACACACACACACACACACACACACACACACACACACACACACTAGTATCTCTCCATCAGTGTACCTCTCTGTGTATCTTCCAGTAAATCACTGTGTATATTTATTGTCCTGAAAGACAGTTGTGCAGATTATAAAAACCCCTCCACCTAATCCCCAGAGAAAAATAGTTCCGCAGTAGATAAGCCCAGGCTTTGTTCTCCTCCTGATTTAAATCTAAATCAGGGCTTACGACATGGATAGTCCCAAATAGTAACATTTTCCCTACTTAGTGCACTACTTTTAACCAGGACCCATTGCAGTCTGGTCAAAAGTAGTGCGCTATATTTTTAACAGTGGGTTAACTGCCTGTTCAGGGGCAGAACGACAGATTTGTACCTTGTCAGCTCGGGGGTTTGATCTTGCAACCTTCCGGTTACTAGTCCAACGCTCAACCACTAGGCTACCCTGCTGCCCCATATTGGAAATAGGGTGGCATTTGGGCCAGGGAGGAAGTGATAAAATTGATTAGAGCTACTCTCAGTGACAGCTACTCTCAGTGACAGCTACTCTCAGTGACAGCTAATCTCAGTGACAGCTACTCTCAGTGACAGCTACTCTCAGTGACAGCTACTCTCAGTGACAGCTACTCCCAGTGACAGCTACTCTCAGTGACAGCTACTCTCAGTGACAGCTAATCTCAGTGACAGCTACTCTCAGTGACAGCTAATCTCAGTGACAGCTACTCTCAGTGACAGCTACTCCCAGTAACAGCTACTCTCAGTGACAGCTACTCTCGGTGACAGCTACTCTCAGTGACAGCTACTCTCAGTGACATATACTCTCAGTAACAGCTACTCTCAGTGACAGCTACTCCCATTAAGAGCTACTCTCAGTGACAGCTACTCTCAGTGACAGCTAATCTCAGTGACAGCTAATCTCAGTGACAGCTACTCTCAGTGACAGCTACTCTCAGTGACAGCTACTCTCAGTGACATATACTCTCAGTAACAGCTACTCTCAGTGACAGCTACTCCCAGTGACAGCTACTCTCAGTAACAGCTACTCTCATTAACAGCTACTCTCAGTGACAGCTACTCCCAGTAACAGCTACTCTCAGTGACAGCTACTCTGTGACAGCTACTCCCAGTGACAGCTACTCTCAGTGACAGCTACTCCCAGTAACAGCTACTCTCAGTAACAGCTACTCTCAGTGACAGCTACTCCCAGTAACAGCTACTCTCAGTGACAGCTACTCTCAGTGAAAGCTACTCCCAGTGACAGCTACCCTATTTGACACCTACTATCAGTGACAGCTACTCTGTGACAGCAACTCTATGTGTGTGTGTTTGTGGTTGTGTGTGTGTGTGTGTGTGTGTGCATGTCTGTGCCAGTTTGTGTTGCTAAACAGTCAATGACAGCAACTCTCTGTGACAGCAAAAGTTATCAAAAACCAACCTGTCAAAAAAATGCATTCTGTGACAAAACCCGTTTCATTTGAAGTTAATCTCCAATAAGATGTATTGTAAAGTCACGGTTGAGGGTTGAATGGGTCCAAGCGTCATACTGACGGTATGTGTGCGCGCGCGCGCGTGTGTGTGTGTGTGTGTGTGTGTGTGTGTGTGTGTGTGTGTGTGTGTGTGTGTTTTGTGTATGCGTGTGTGTGAGTGTATGAAGATGTGTGTGTGTGTGTGTGTGTGTGTGTGTGTGTGTGTGTGTGTGTGTGTGTGTGTGTGTGTGTGTGTGTGTGTGTGTGTGTGTGTGTGTGTGTGTGTGTGTGTGTGTGTGTGTGTGTGTTTGTTGAGGATTGGTTTGGTGGCTTATACCTTTGTACTCCACAGCTTTAGGCTCAAAGTCCTCTGGAGAGGCTGAGAACAGCAGCTGACACTGAAAACATTACTAATCAGCAGCACTCATGAGGTGGGTGTGTGTGAGTCTGTATGAACGTGTGTGTGTGTGTGTGTGAGTCTGTATGAGTGTGTGTGGGTGTGTGTGGGTCTGTATGAATGTGTGTGTGTGTGTGTGTGTGTGAGTCTGTATGAACGTGTGTGTGTGTGTGTTGGTGAATGTGTGGGGTGTGTGTGAGTCTGTATGAACGTGTGTGTGTGAGTCTGTATGAACGTGTGTGTGTGTGTGTCTGTATGAAAGTCTGTGTGTGTGTGTGTGTTTGTGAATGTGTGTGTGTGGGGGTTTGCGTGTGAGTCTGTATGAATGTGTGTGTGTGTGTGCGTGTGTGTGCGTGCGCTTGCATGCGTGTGTGTGTGTGTGTGCGTGTGTTTGTGTGTGCGTGTGTGTGTGAGTGTATGAAGATATGTGTGTGTGTGTGTGTGTGTGTGTGCGTGTGTGTGCGCATGCGTGCGTGTGTGTTTGTGTGTGAGTGTATGCGTGTGTGTGTGTGTGTGTGTGTAAGTGTATGAACATATGTGTGTGTGTGTGTGTGTGTGTGTGGTCCAGCTACAGTCATTTGCTTCATTGTCCCGATGCAGACACTGCTTGTTGTTTCAGCTAATACTCCACCAGGGACATTACTAAGTGGATAAGGGGATTACAATGCTACAATGTCTTTGAAGGAGTGGAGTGAGTGTGTGTATATGTATGTGTAGTGGGTGTCTGTGTGTGTGTTTATGTGTGTGTTCCACCCACACACACACACACACTCTTTTGGTAAGGGAAAATGAATTGTTCCCGGGGAGGTACCTGATCAGACAGACAACGCGGATAAGGAAGTGACGTAGGCATTGACGTACAGGTAACTGCCAAAATAAAGGAAACACCAACATCTTAACAGGGCGTTGGGCGTTGGGCGTTGGGCCACCACGAGACACCACAAAAACTTCAATGCGCCTTGGCAGAGATTCTACAAAGGTCTGGAACTCTATTGAAGGGATGCGACACCTGTGGAGTCAAATTCGATTCAAAAGTCAAACGGGCGCAAGATCAAACATCAATGCATGAGCAATACTCATCAATACTTGAGCTATACACACGACTCTGAAAAGAGTTTGCAACTTTGAGCAGTAAATTCGTGTGAGAGCAGAGATTTGTTTCCCTAAAGAAGGTTTACCACATGTCAAAATGTGTTGATCGAATTTCGGGTTTTTAAAAGATTTCCTTTATTAAAGTCCCCAGCTACAATAAATGCGGCCTCAGGACACGTGGTTTCCAGTTTGCACATAGATCCTTGAGAGTCGTTGCGGTGTCGACCCATTGCGGTGTCGGCTCGTTGCAGTGTCGACCCATTGCGGTGTCGGCTCGTTGCAGTGTCGGCTCGTTGCAGTGTCGGCTCGTTGCGGCGTCGGCTCGTTGCGACGTTGGCTACGTTGTGG
Source organism: Oncorhynchus keta (assembly GCF_023373465.1). NCBI lineage: Eukaryota > Metazoa > Chordata > Actinopteri > Salmoniformes > Salmonidae > Oncorhynchus > Oncorhynchus keta. Next base: position 8,403,730 of record NC_068426.1, read on the forward strand.
TGTCGGCCCGTTGCTGTGTCGGCCCGTTTCGATGTCGGCTCGTTGAGATTTTTTGTTGAAATATCACATTTACGTAAGTATTCATACCCTTTAATCAGTATTTTGTTGAAGCACCTCTGGCAGCGATTACCAACTCGAGTCTTCTTGGGTATGACGCTACAAGCTTGGCACACCTGTATTTGAAGAGTTTCTCCCATTCTTCTCTGCAGATCCTCTCAAACTCTGTCAGGTTGGATGGGGAGTGTTGGTGCACAGCTATTTTCAGGTCTCTCCAGAGATGTTTGAACAGGTTCAAGTCCTGCCTTTGGCTGGACCACTCAAGGACATTCAGAGACTTAGGTCGTTGTCCTATTGGAAGGTGAGGTCCTGAGTGCTCTGGAGCCGGTTTTCATCAATGATCTCTCTGTACTTTGCTCTGTTCATCTTTCCCTAGATCCTGACTAGTCTCCCTGCCGCTGAAAAATATCCCCACCACATGATGCTGCCACCACCATGCTTCACCCTAGGGATGGTGCACGGTTTCCTCCAGACGTGACTCTTGGCATTCAGGCCAAAGAGTTCAATCTTGGTTTCATCAGACCAGAGAATCTTATTTCTCATGGTCTGATAGTCTTTAGGTGCCTTTTGTCAAACTCCAAGCAGGCTGTCTTGTGCATTTTACTGAGGAGTGGCTTCCGTCTGGCCACTCTACCATAAAGGCCGGATTGGTGGAGTGCTGCAGAGAGGGTTGTCCTTCTGGAAGGTTCTCCCTTCTCCACAGAGGAACTCTGGAGCTCTGTCAGAGTGACCATCGGGTTCTTGGTCACCTCCCTAATCAAGGCCCTTCTCCCCCGATTGCTCAGTTTGACCGGGCAGCCAGCTCTAGGAAGAGTCTCGGTGGTTCCAAACTTCTTCCATTTAAGAATGATGGAGGCCACTGTGTTCTTGGGGACCTTCAATGCTGCAGACATTTTTTGGTACCCTTCTCCAGATCCGTGCCCCGGCACAATCCTGTCTCTGAGCTCTACGGACAGTTCCTTAAACCTCATGGCTTGGTTTTTGCTCTGACATGCACTGTCAACTGTGGGACCTTATATAGACAGGTGTCTGCCCTTCCAAATCATGTTCAATCAATTGAATTTACCAAAAGGTGGACTCCAATCAAGTTGTAGAAACATCTCAAGGATGATAAATGGAAACAGGATGCACAGGAGCTCAATTTTAGGTCTCATAGCAAAGGGTCTGAATACTTATGTAAATAAGGTGTTTCTGTTTTTTATTTTTTATACATTGCAGAAATTGAGAAAAAAAACGGTTTTCTCTTTGTCATTATGGGGTGTTGTGTGGAGATTGTTGAGAACATCTTTTTATTTAATCAATTTTAGAATAAGGCTGTAACGTAACAAAATGTGGAAAAAGTCAAGGGGTCTGAATACTTTGCGAATGCACTGTGATAAGGTGACTAGGCGACAGGATAGATAATAAACAGTAACTGCAGTGTATTTGATGAGTAAAAAAAGTTGGTGCAAAAAGGGTCAATGCAGATAGTAAAATAGTTAACCAAATAGCTAGCAGTCTTATGGCTTATGGGGGTAGAGGCTGTTTAGGGTTCCAGACTTGCTATTGGTATTGTTTGCCATGCGGTAGCAGAGAGAGCAGTCTATGACTTGAGGGCTTTCCTCTGACACTGCCTGATATAGAGGTCAAATCAAATGTTATTTGTCACATATACATGGTTAGCAGAAGTTAATGCGAGTGTAGCGAAATGCTTGTGCTTCTAGTTCACACCATGCAGTAACATCTAACAAGTAATCTAACAATTTCACAACAACTACCTTATACACACAAGTGTAAAGGAATGAATAAGAATATGTACATATAAATATATAGATGAGCGATGGCCGAATGCCATAGGCAAGATGCAGTAGATGATATAGAGTACAGTATATACATATGAGATGAGTAATGTAGGGTATGTAAACATTATATGAAGTAGCATTGTTTAAAGTGACATTTATTACATCCAATTTTTAATTATTAAAGTGGCTAGAGATTTGAGTCAGTATGTTGGCAGCAGCAACTCAATGTTAGTGATAGCTGTTTAACAGTCTGATGGCCTTGAGATAGAAGCTGTTTTTCAGTGTAGGTGTCCTGGAGGGCAGGTAGTTTGCCCCCGGTGATGCGTTGTGCAGACCTCACTACCCGCTGGAGAGCCTTGTGGTTGTGGGCGGAGCAGTTGCCGTATCAGGCGGTGATACAGCCCGACAGGATGCTCTCAATTGTGCATCTGTAGAAGTTTGTGAGTGTTTTTGGTGACAAGCCAAATTTCTTCAGCCTCCTGAGGTTGAAGAGGCGCTGTTGCGCCTTCTTCACCATGCTGTCTGTGTGGGTGGACCATTTCAGTTTGTCCGTGATGTGTACGCCGAGGAACTTAACTTTCCACCTTCTCCACTACTGTCCCGTCGATGTGGATAGTGCGGTGCTCAGGAGAGGGCTGAGAACGCACCCTTGTGGGGCCCCAGTGTTGAGGATCAGCAGGGTGGAGATGTTGTTTCCTACCCTCATCACCTGGGTTAGGGCAGTGTGATTGCGATTGCGTCGTCTGTGGAACTATTGGGGCGGTCAGCAAATTGCAGTGGGTCTAGGGTGTCAGGTAGGGTGGAGGTGATATGATCCTTGACTAGTCTCTAAAAGCACTTCATGATGACGGAGGTGAATGCTACGGGGCGATAGTCGTTTAGCTCAGTTACCTAAGCTTTCTTGGGACAGGAACAATGGTGGCCCTCTTGAAGCATGTGGGAATAGTAGACTGGTATAAGGATTGATTGAATATGTCCGTAAACACACCAGCCAGCTGGTCTGCGCATGCTCTGAGGGCATGGCTAGGAATGGGTTACCACTTTAAATGTTTTACTCACGTTGGCTGCAGTGAAGGAGAGTCCGCAGGTTTTGGTAGCAGGCTGTGTCGGTGGCACTGTATTGTCCTCAAAAGCGAGCAAAGAAGCTGTTTAGTTTGTCTGGGAGCAAGACATCAGGGTCCGCAACGGGGCTGGTTTTCTTTTTGTAATCCGTGATTGACTGTAGACCCTGCCACATACCTCTCGTGTCTGAGCCGTTGAATTGCGACTCTACTTTGCCTCTATACGGACGCTTAGCTTGTTTGATTGCCCTGTGGAGGGAATAGCGGCACTGTTTGTATTCGGTCATGTTTCCCGGTGACCTTGCAATGATTAAAAGCAGTGGTTCGAGCTTTCAGTTTTGCGCGAATTCTGCCATCAATGGCAGGGAGCTCGGCTCTAGTGATGTTCTGGGCTGTACACAGATCAGATGCCAAACGGTGATGCAGCCAGTCAAGATGCTCTCAAGGGTGCAGCTTTAGAATTTTTTGAGGATCTGAGGGCCCATGACAAATCTTTTCAGCCTTCTGAGGGGGATCCAGGTCAGGGAAGTGTAATTTCTGCTTTAATTTCTGGTGAGTGACTGCCAATCTAATGTCCAAAAGTTATTTTGGGCTGTAGTTAATAATATAAAAAAATGTTCTGAGCAAATAATGTAACAAATAACACAAAAAATATATAATAATACTGCAAATTGAGAAACAGCGTGACCGTGTCTGTCAGCCTTCTTTGGGTCATCTTGTGTGGTTGAACAACACTAGTTGTTCTCAGGAGACAAGTCAGTGTGTGTAGAGATAACACATTTGACCAGCTGGAGTCCTGGACCACTACACAAACGAGGCAGAGGACCTCAAGTTTGGACCAGTGAGTCACCAACTCATCTTACGCCTTACACAACTCGGCACATATGTATCGCTCCGCCTTCGTCAAACTCCAGTGCCTTACTTTTATTGAGCTTTTAACCAATGTCTATGAATGCAAGGACTGACCATCAGACCTCCTCCAAAGGAGGTACAGCAACTGCTCCGCCTACAACCGTAAGGCTCTCCAGAGGGTAGTGAGGTCTGCACAACGCATCACCGGGGGCAAACTACTTGCTCTCCAGGACACCTACACCACCCGATGTCACAGGAAGGCCATAAAAATCATCAAGGACAACAACCACCCGACAACAACCACTGTCTGTTCACCCCGCTATCATCCAGAAGGCGAGGTCAGTACAGGTGCATCAAAGCTGGGACCGAGAGACTGAAAAACAGCTTCTATCTCGAGGCCATCAGACTGTTAAACAGCCACCACTAACATTGAGTGGCTGCTGCCAACACACTGATTCAACTCCAGCCACTTTAATGATGGGAATTGATGTAAAAAATGTATCACTAGCCACTTTAAACAATGCCACTTAATATAATATTTACATACTCTACATTACTCATCTCATATGTATATGTATATACTGTACTCTATATCATCTACTGCATCTTGCCATCTTTATCTAATACATGTATCACTAGCCACTTTAAACTATGCCACTTTGTTCACATACCCTACATTACTCATCTCATATGTATATACTGTACTCTATACCATCTACTGCATCTTGCCTATGCCGTTCTGTACCATCACTCATTCATATATCTTTATGTGCATATTCTTACATTTACATTACATTTAAGTCATTTAGCAGACGCTCTTATCCAGAGCGACTTACAAATTGGTGCATACACCTTATGACAACCAGTGGAACAGCCACTTGCATCTAAATCTTGTTGGGGGAGGATTACTTACCCTTACTTACCCTATCCTAGGTATTCCTTGAAGAGGTGGGGTTTCAGGTGTCTCCGGAAGGTGGTGATTGACTCCGCTGTCCTGGCGTCGTGAGGGAGTTTGTTCCACCATTGGGGGGCCAGAGCAGCGAACAGTTTTGACTGGGCTGAGCGGGAGCTGTACTTCCTCAGTGGTAGGGAGGCGAGCAGGCCAGAGGTGGATGAACGCAGTGTCCTTGTTTGGGTGTAGGGCCTGATCAGAGCCTGGAGGTACTGAGGTGCCGTACCCCTCACAGCTCCGTAGGCGAGCACCATGGTCTTGTAGCGGATGCGAGCTTCAACTGGAAGCCAGTGGAGAGAGCGGAGGAGCGGGGTGACGTGAGAGAACTTGGGAAGGTTGAACACCAGACGGGCTGCGGCGTTCTGGATGAGTTGTAGGGGTTTAATGGCACAGGCAGGGAGCCCAGCCAACAGCGAGTTGCAGTAATCAAGACGGGAGATGACAAGTGCCTGGATTAGGACCTGCGCCGCTTCCTGTGTGAGGCAGGGTCGTACTCTGCGGATGTTGTAGAGCATGAACCTACAGGAACGGGACACCGCCTTGATGTTAGTTGAGAACGTCAGGGTGTTGTCCAGGATCACGCCAAGGTTCTTAGCGCTCTGGGAGGAGGACACAATGGAGTTGTCAACCGTGATGGCGAGATCATGGAACGGGCAGTCCTTCCCCGGGAGGAAGAGGAGCTCCGTCTTGCTGAGGTTCAGCTTGAGGTGGTGATCCGTCATCCACACTGATATGTCTGCCAGACATGCAGAGATGCGATTCGCCACCTGGTCATCAGAAGGGGGAAAGGAGAAGATTAATTGTGTGTCGTCTGCATAGCAATGATAGGAGAGACCATGTGAGGTTATGACAGAGCCAAGTGACTTGGTGTATAACGAGAATAAGAGAGGGCCTAGAACAGAGCCCTGGGGGACACCAGTGGTGAGAGCGCGTGGTGAGGAGACAGATTCTCGCCACGCCACCTGGTAGGAGCGACCTGTCAGGTAGGACGCAATCCAAGCGTGGGCCGCGCCGGAGATGCCCAACTCGGAGAGGGTGGAGAGGAGGATCTGATGGTTCACAGTATCGAAGGCAGCCGATAGGTCTAGAAGGATGAGAGCAGAGGAGAGAGAGTTAGCTTTAGCAGTGCGGAGCGCCTCCGTGATACAGAGAAGAGCAGTCTCAGTTGAATGACTAGTCTTGAAACCTGACTGATTTGGATCAAGAAGGTCATTCTGAGAGAGATAGCGGGAGAGCTGGCCAAGGACGGCACGTTCAAGAGTTTTGGAGAGAAAAGAAAGAAGGGATACTGGTCTGTAGTTGTTGACATCGGAGGGATCGAGTGTAGGTTTTTTCAGAAGGGGTGCAACTCTCGCTCTCTTGAAGACGGGAGGGACGTAGCCAGCGGTCAGGGATGAGTTGATGAGCGAGGTGAGGTAAGGGAGAAGGTCTCCGGAAATGGTCTGGAGAAGAGAGGAGGGGATAGGGTCAAGCGGGCAGGTTGTTGGGCGGCCGGCCGTCACAAGACGCGAGATTTCATCTGGAGAGAGAGGGGAGAAAGAGGTCAGAGCATAGGGTAGGGCAGTGTGGGCAGAACCAGCAGTGTCGTTTGACTTAGCAAACGAGGATCGGATGTCATCGACCTTCTTTTCAAAATGGTTGACGAAGTCATCTGCAGAGAGGGAGGAGGGGGGGGGGAGGATTCAGGAGGGAGGAGAAGGTGGCAAAGAGCTTCCTAGGGTTAGAGGCAGATGCTTGGAATTTAGAGTGGTAGAAAGTGGCTTTAGCAGCAGAGACAGAGGAGGAAAATGTAGAGAGGAGGGAGTGAAAGGATGCCAGGTCCGCAGGGAGGCGAGTTTTCCTCCATTTCCGCTCGGCTGCCCGGAGCCCTGTTCTGTGAGCTCGCAATGAGTCGTCGAGCCACGGAGCGGGAGGGGAGGACCGAGCCGGCCTGGAGGATAGGGGACATAGGGAGTCAAAGGATGCAGTAAGGGAGGAGAGGAGGGTTGAGGAGGCAGAATCAGGAGATAGGTTGGAGAAAGTTTGAGCAGAGGGAAGAGAAGATAGGATGGAAGAGGAGAGAGTAGCGGGGAGAGAGAGCGAAGGTTGGGACGGCGCGATACCATCCGAGTAGGGGCAGTGTGGGAAGTGTTGGATGAGAGCGAGAGGGAAAAGGATACAAGGTAGTGGTCGGAGACTTGGAGGGGAGTTGCAATGAGGTTAGTGGAAGAACAGCATCTAGTAAAGATGAGGTCAAGCGTATTGCCTGCCTTGTGAGTAGGGGGAAGGTGAGAGGGTGAGGTCAAAAGAGGAGAGGAGTGGAAAGAAGGAGGCAGAGAGGAATGAGTCAAAGGTAGACGTGGGGAGGTTAAAGTCGCCCAGAACTGTGAGAGGTGAGCCGTCCTCAGGAAAGGAGCTTATCAAGGCATCAAGCTCATTGATGAACTCTCCGAGGAACCTGGAGGGCGATAAATGATAAGGATGTTAAGCTTGAAAGGGCTGGTAACTGTGACAGCATGGAATTCAAAGGAGGCAATAGACAGATGGGTAAGGGAGAAAGAGAGAAAGACCACTTGGGAGAGATGAGGATCCCGGTGCCACCACCCCGCTGACCAGAAGCTCTCGGGGTGTGCGAGAACACGTGGGCGGACGAGGAGAGAGCAGTAGGAGTAGCAGTGTTATCTGTGGTGATCCATGTTTCCGTCAGTGCCAAGAAGTCAAGGGACTGGAGGGAGGCATAGGCTGAGATGAACTCTGCCTTGTTGGCCGCAGATTGGCAGTTCCAGAGGCTACCAGAGACCTGGAACTCCACGTGGGTCGTACGCGCTGGGACCACCAGGTTAGGGTGGTCGCGGCCACGCGGTGTGGAGCGTTTGTATGGTCTGTGCAGAGAGGAGAGAACAGGGATAGACAGACACATAGTTGACAGGCTACAGAAAAGGCTACGCTAATGCAAGGAAATTGGAATGACAAGCGGACTACACGTCTCGAATGTTCAGAAAGTTAAGCTTACGTAGCAAGAATCTATTGACTAAAATGATTAAAATGATACAGTACTGCTAAAGTAGGCTAGCTGGCAGTAGCTGCGTTGTTGACACTACACTAATCAAGTCGTTCCGTTGAGTGTAATAATAATTCTTTATCCCTTTACACTTGTGTGTATAAGGTAGTAGTTGTGGAATTGTTAGGTTAGATTACAAGCATTTCGCTACAATCGCATTAACATCTGCTAACCATATGTATGTGACAAATACATTTTGATTTGTTTTGAGAAGGATGCGAGTAGAGAGGAAGTGAGGAGTTAAGCAGAGATGATTGGGACAGAGTTCATATCATTGGTTTTGGTGGAATCTTATGTTGAATGATACTTTTGTATCATGTATCAATAAACCAATTAGGCACATTTGGGCAGACTTGAGGCAATATTTTGAACAGTAATACTATGGTTCATTGGATCAGTCAAAAAATTTGCACATACACTGCTGCCATCTAGTGGACAAAATCTAAATTGTGCCTAAACTGCAATAATATATTATGGCCTTTCTCTTGCATTTCAAAGATGACAAAATTAAATAAAATTAAAATAAAACACACGTTTTTTCATTGTAATATCTTTTACCAGATCTAATGTGTTCTATTCTCCTACATTAATTTCACATTTCCACACATTTCAAAAGTGTTTCCTTTCAAATGGTATCAAGAATATGCATATCCTTGCTTCAGGTCTTGAGCTACGGGGTTAGATTTGGGTGTCATTTTAGGGGGAAATTTTAAAAAAGGGTCTGATCCACAAACCTAATGCAATGGTAAATCTAACCGCTGGTGGTAGCGCTATTAGTTCAGGGGCGTGTCAGAAATATTTGAGCTATTTTCACAACCACAGTTATCTGCACAGTTGCTGGAGTTTGTGCGAAAGTGCTTGGTTTTGATGAATTTGTGGGTTGTGAAATTAAATATACAGTACAGCATTCACACTGATATAGGGGCTAGACCTCATGTAAATTGCATTATGGCTGAGCATGGACATGCCAAACATAGTCAATAAACAATATTCAATATTAAAATGGCATACAAAGAACAGCATTACAAACAATGTAGACTCTGAAGCCATTCTTGTGATTATTGTGACTTTTTTCTGCCATTGTAATTGTTTGTAAGCTTGTGTAGTTGAAAATTAATTAATGATCGTATGTTGTTTGTATGCTGTTCTTTGTATGCCATTTTAATATTTGATTATTAACCAATGATATTAGGCCACTCTTGGCCATGATTACAGACACCTGTGTCTATTGACACTATATAAACGATTCATCCCGCAGTGTTTGTGATTATACCCTGATGAAGACAGCTTGGCTGTCGAAACGTTGGTAATTACATTTTTGCATCTGAGCTCCTAGAGTGTGCGGCTCTCTTTTATTTTCAAGTTTTCTACTCCGCTAGCCAGCACCTCGTCTAAATAGGTGTGCGTTTCTTTTTCTTCTAAATAGGTGTGCGTTTCTTTTTCTTCTAAATAGGTGTGCGTTTCTTTTTCTTCTAAATAGGTGTGCGTTTCTTTTTCTTCTAGATTACTTGGTGGTGACCGAACATAATCGTTTGTGGTGCTTTCGCTGTAAAGCCTATTTGAAATCGGACACTTTGGTGGGATTAACAACAAGATTACCTTTAAAATGATATTAGATCTTCCCCTTTATGTTTGAGGAATTTTAATTATGAGATTTCTGTTGTTTTGAATTTGGCGCTCTGCACTTTCACTGGCGGTTATCATATCGATGCCGGTAACGGGATTGCAGCCCTAAGAAGTTTTAAGGGTAAAAAATGACCCGCCACTATGTTTAACAGCAGAGAAAACCCCCTAATGATCTTTTTTAAACTTGAAATGTGATGACTTTTCTAAAGTGACCCCAACATTAGAAAACGTGCAACCTTTGTTTATATTTCCATGAAAGCTGTACACCACCAGGGAACAAAGATTGTCTTAGGGTCATTTTTTTTTTACCCGGCAGTTATAAAATTATTTACACACACGCACGCACGCACGCACGCACGCACGCACGCACGCACGCACGCACGCACGCACGCACGCACGCACGCACGCACGCACGCACGCACGCACGCACACACACACACACACACACACACACACACACACACACACACACACACACACACACACACACACACACACACACTGAGAAATTGAGATTATGTGTGCTACTAATTGAACTCAGCCAGCAGCTCCTGAAGAGGAAGATCACCATGGTTGGCACAGTTAGAAAGAACAAGCCTGAGCCCGCTGCACTCCTCGCAACAAGGGGGAGAGAGGCCTTCTCATCAAAGTTTGCCTTCACCCCCACCAACACTCTAGTTTCTTACCTCCCATAGAGGAACAAGAATGTGGTCCTCCTGAGCACAATGCACAAAACAGCTGAGATTAGTGATCGTGAGGACAGGAAGCCAGCCGTCATCCTGGACTACAACCACAACAAAGGAGGCGTGGACAACCTGGACAAGGTGATTGGAACTTACAGCTGCAGGAGGATGACTGACCGCTGGCCCCTGGTCATCTTCCATAACATCATTGATGTGTCCTCATACAATGCCTTTGTGATATGGAACAAGATCAACCCTACCTGGATGCCTGACAAGCGGAACAAGAGGAGGGTGTTCCTGGAGCAGCTGGGAAAGGCACTTGTAACCCCACACATTTCAAGCAAGGAGCAACTCCCCTGCACAGCAGCCTCTGCAGCGCTTGTGAAAGCTGTTCAAGGGGCTGAATCTTGTCCTGATCCACCCGAGGCTGTAGCTGGGTCAGGCAAGAGGAGGAGATGCCTTTTCTGCCTCCCAAAGAAGGACTGTAAAACAAATACTATGTGCTGCACATGTGAGAAATACATCTGCAAAGTCCATGCACACACACTTGCATACTGTCCTACATGTGCTAATTAGAGTTGATTGATTTATGTTCTTCACATTTTTGTTTTGTATATTATCTTATTTTATTTGAATTTATTGTTGTTGTTTATACACTTTGTGGGTGGGGGAAATGGTTAAACAAATGTGACAAGTATTTTGTAGTGGAATTCCTCATTGAACAGTCTATAAGAATAGATCACTATGTTACCAAAAAGGTTCACGACTGCTATTGTGTCTCTTCAATAAAATGGATTCAAAACTACTTTCTGTCCATTTCTGATACCTTCTTAGGCTATACAAGTGCTATCTCATGCTAGAAAAAAAAATATTTACACCTATGCAGTACCAATAATAATAATAATAAACCTCTACCTTAGTGAGGAAAACAATTATGACAGGTGTGTTGTAATAAAAATGAGTGGTGTCCACTGATTAAATGCAGTCTGTCTGCATTGTGAAGAGGGAAAACACAGATATTAACAAAGTTTGTGATGAATGACAGGTTGTTTCCTCATGAAAAATAAATTTGGGGTTTAGAATTCAATTAAGCTGCTTTATTTTAGGGGTTTAGTGAAGGTGGGTAATTTTTGACCCTTAGGACAAGGGGAGTATACAGAATGTTAAGACACAAGAGTCAATTCTTATTTCCAAGCGGTCTCACGAGCCAAACACTTTATCGATGGTCCCGACTAGCCTACTTAATTAAATCGGGCAGGACAAAAAGAAAACGGCCTTCATTGAGAGGAGGGAAGGCTATGCTTGTTTTTTTAAATCAAATAAAAACAACAAATATTATTGTTTGAAGTTTCTAAATACGAAGTATACAGGCACCAAAAACACATCTTGTCCCATATGGACAGTGTTGCGTCACAGCTGGATAGGCTGCATTTCCGCTGTCAAAATTAAACCAGCTTTTGGTTGATCTTAAATATCTCTAACTGCCTGAAATGAGCTCTTTGGATCATGTTTATAAGGACACCCCTCAAATATATCCACCCATCTAAGCACGAGCGTGCTAGTGTTAGACAGGTACATTTTCCGAACCTTGCGTTAGGGCTGGAAAATGTCAGTGCAGCAGTTTTTAGATGACAAAATTGCAAACTAAAACTTGTGTTTGATGCTAGCGCCGCCTTAACGCTAGCCGATAATAGAGCCCCCTGTGTGATTCGACTCCCATATTATTGACTGTGTTCAATACAACTTCCAATGCCAAATGGAAATCATTTGAGACTCTAATTGATAGACAATGGTAGTTCTCAATCAGACACTTACTAGAACCAATGGCGGCTCTAGCTGGTATGGCTCCCTGGGCGAACCACTTCATTCTGCACCAACTGTCATTTTTATTCAGACATTTGGAACAACACAAATAAATAATCATAACATTTAAAACTATATAAATATAAAGATATATAGAAAAATAAGACTCATAAATATCAAAAAGAAGCAACAAAGACAAATAGAAACAAATGTGTTGATTTGGCACTCGAGCATCAATACATTACACATCCCCCAACACCGTCAACCAAGAGTCAAGACTAAACCAATTCACTTTGGTGGTGTGCAGACTGGTTTTATTCACACAACCCCCCCAAAAAATGCAACAATATAACTGTGAAATTATATATTCACAGTATTATGAATGAATTGTGGTTTATTTGGTAGCATTTCGTAGTGTGACTGATTTTACTAATTGCATTAGTACTGTACAAAGTTAGAGGTGTGCTTTTTGATAGATTCCCCCGCTGCCCCTACCTCTGGCTTCCAGTGGGGAGACCTGAGGTCAACCTACCCCCGCCCCCCTACCTCGGGCTTCCAGTGGGGAGACCGGAGGTCAACCTAACCCTGCCCCCCTACCTCTGGCTTCCAGTGGGGAGACCTGAGGTCAACCTAACCCCGCCCCCCTACCTCTGGCTTCCAGTGGGGAGACCTGAGGTCAACCTACCCCCGCCCCCCTCCCCAAATCATACTTCTAAGTGAGACACCTTCCCAGTCTTAGCTCACAAACTAGAATCAGGACGCCCAATCCGACAAGTTAAATTGACCCACAGTCCCACACGGTGACATGATATCATTGATGTGACGTGCAAATGAAAGATAGAAAACCGATTGCGCAAATGTCACCATTCCAATTTTTTTTTTTTTTGGTGTGGGTACCCCGTACCACCCCCGGCAAGATGCCACTCTGGGTGGCTGCCCATGTCCCCTATATCTAAATCCGCTACTGACTATAACACAAATCTGTGTTCCTCAGTGCCATGTAGGAGAGTGCATGGTGTTGTTTTGTCCTCACTCCTCCTTTGAATGCTGTGTGTGTACTGATTCAGTTCTAAACGAGAGTCCTCCATCACTGCAATGGATTGTCTGCTCTGCTGAGAGCAGGTCCTTGGCTTCCACCTGCCTTCCATCGAGGTCCTGCACAACTCCGGAGCAAGGAAACGTGCAGGAAAGATCATCGCTGACAAATCCCACCCACTCTTTCAAAGACTCCCCTCTAGCAAATGGTTCAGGTAAATCATGACCAAAACCTCCAGCCACCTGAACTGTTCCTTGGCCATCAACAACCAGTCACCTGGTCCAAGATGATCCTCTCATCCACAGACTAGGCACTCTGCACTATTCATCCACAGACTAGGCACTCTGCACTATTCATCCACAGACCAGGCACTCTTCACTATTCATCCACAGACTAGGCCCACTGCACTATTCATCCACAGACTAGGCCCTCTGCACTATTCATCCACAGACTAGGCCCTCTGCACTATTCATCCACAGACTTGGCACTCTGCACTATTCATCCACAGACAAGGCACTCTGCACTATTCGTCCACAGACTAGGCCCTCTGCACTATTCATCCACAGACTAGGCACTATGTACTATTCATCCACAGACTAGGCACTCTGCACTATTCATCCACAGACTTGGCACTCTGCATTATCCATCCGCAGACTTGGCACTCTGCACTATTCATCCACAGACTAGGCACTCTGCACTATTCATCCACAGACCAGGCACTCTTCACTATTCATCCACAGACTAGGCCCACTGCACTATTCATCCACAGACTAGGCCCTCTGCACTATTCATCCACAGACTTGGCACTCTGCACTATTCATCCACAGACAAGGCACTCTGCACTATTCGTCCACAGACTAGGCCCTCTGCACTATTCATCCACAGACTAGGCACTATGTACTATTCATCCACAGACTAGGCACTCTGCACTATTCATCCACAGACTTGGCACTCTGCATTATCCATCCGCAGACTTGGCACTCTGCACTATTCATCCACAGACTAGGCCCTCTGCACTATTCATCCACAGACTAGGCACTATGTACTATTCATCCACAGACTAGGCCCTCTGCACTATTCATCCACAGACTAGGCACTCTGCACTATTCATCCACAGACTTGGCACTCTGCATTATCCATCCGCAGACTTGGCACTCTGCACTATTCATCCACAGACTAGGCACTCTGCACTATTCATCCACAGACCAGGCACTCTTCACTATTCATCCACAGACTAGGCCCACTGCACTATTCATCCACAGACTAGGCCCTCTGCACTATTCATCCACAGACTTGGCACTCTGCACTATTCATCCACAGACAAGGCACTCTGCACTATTCATCCACAGACTAGGCCCTCTGCACTATTCATCCACAGACTAGGCACTATGTACTATTCATCCACAGACTAGGCACTCTGCACTATTCATCCACAGACTAGGCCCTCTGCACTATTCATCCACAGACTAGGCACTATGTACTATTCATCCACAGACTAGGCCCTCTGCACTATTCATCCACAGACTAGGCACTCTGCACTATTAATCCAGACTATGCACTCTGCACTATTCATCCACAGACTAGGCACTCTGCACTATTCATCCACAGACTAGGCACTCTGCACTATTCATCCCAGAACTGCACATTGCTCTTTGCACTCTATGCACATCTCTTACAAGAATAATTTATAATGTAGCTTATAGTGTTCATAGTGTAGTCTATATAGTTTATAGACTTCATAGTGTAGTCTATATAGTTTATAGACTTCATAGTGTAGTCTATATAGTTTATAGACTTCATAGTGTAGTATATATAGTTTATAGACTTCATAGTGTAGTCTATATAGTTTATAGACTTCATAGTGTAGTCTATATAGTTTATAGTGTTCATAGTGTAGTCTATATAGTTTATAGTGTTCATAGTGTAGTATAAATAGTTTATAGTGGTTATAGTGTAGTCTGTAGAAATGCTGCATGTCTTGCCTGTATATTCTGTTTATCGTCTGTATATTGAGTTCATGAGACAGAACCATTTTTTCTGAATCAAACTCCTCTACATGAAAATGTATTTGGCGAATAAAGCTGATTCTGACAACGTTAACCTATCATGTCAGTTTACATTCTATTATTTGGGACTGGTTAAGTACTGGATGAATGGTAGCAGGTAGTAGTTTATCCCCTTTGTGTCTTCATATAATCCTAAATCCCCATGTGCTCTCTCTCTCTCTGTTCTCTCTGTTTTTCTCTGTCTCTCTCTTTGTCTCTCTCTCTCTCTCTCTGTTTTTCTCTTTGTCTCTCTCTCTCTCTCTCTCTGTTTTTCTCTTTGTCTCTCTCTCTCTCTTTCTCTGTCTCTCTCTCTGTCTGTCTGTCTCTCTCTCTCTCTGTCTCTCTCTGTTTTTCTCTCGGTCTCTCTCTCTCTCTCTCTGTCTGTCTGTCTGTCTGTCTCTCTCTGTCTGTCTGTCTCTCTCTCTCTCTGTTTTTCTCTCGGTCTCTCTCTCTTTCTCTGTCTCTCTCTCTGTCTGTCTGTCTCTCTCTCTCTCTCTGTCTCTCTCTCAGTTTTTCTCTCGGTCTCTCTCTCTCTCTCTCAATTCAATTCAATTGACTTTATTGACATGGCAAGTTCATTATTACTTACATTGTCAAAGTATACATATCAAAAAATAAAAATAAAATAAAAACATATATTTATATATAAAATATATATGTATTTATATATAAGTAAATGATGAGGCCAACAGCAATAATTATAGTAGTAGTGGACATGGGATTACCATTAACAACAACTACAAGAACAATAGATTAAAGCAATGGTAGTAGACCAGTGTCAACATGACTGAGAAGACACATGACCTGGTAGTAGACCAGTGTCAACCCGACTGAGAAGACACATGACCTGGTAGTAGACCAGTGTCAACATGACTGAGAAGACACATGACCTGGTTGTAGACCAGTGTCAACATGACTGAGAAGACACATGACGTGGTATGAAAGACAAAACAAAACATAATGGGAAATATTATCGACATTATTTGCACTTTTCATTGGCTGTCCCTCAGGTTGTGGCAGGAGGACACATATTTGGCTGCCAAAACTACTTGGCTTTTCACCAAATAAATATTAGATTTTTCTTCATCTTTTATAGTTTCAAATTCTTTGTATTGAATTATAATTTTGTGAAAGAAATATTCTCTTAGGTCTGAGTATTTGTCACAGTATAATAGGAAATGCAGCTCTGTCTCTACCTCTCCCCTGGAGCAGAGTGAGCACAGCCTGTCCTCTCTGGCCAGCCAGGTTGGTCTGTGACGACCGGTCTCTCTATAGCCAGACTGTCCTCTCTGGGCAGCCAGGTTTGTCTGTGACGACCGGTCTCTATAGCCAGACTGTCCTCTCTGGGCAGCCAGGTTGGTCTGTGACGACCGGTCTCTCTATAGCCAGACTGTCCTCTCTGGGCAGCCAGGTTTGTCTGTGACGACCGGTCTCTATAGCCAGACTGTCCTCTCTGGGCAGCCAGGTTGGTCTGTGACGACCGGTCTCTCTATAGCCAGACTGTCCTCTCTGGGCAGCCAGGTTTGTCTGTGACGACAGGTCTCTATAGCCAGACTCTCCTCTCTGGGCAGCCAGGTTTGTCTGTGACGACAGGTCTCTATAGCCAGACTGTCCTCTCTGGGCAGCCAGGTTTGTCTGTGACGACAGGTCTCTATAGCCAGACTGTCCTCTCTGGGCAGCCAGGTTTGTCTGTGACGACAGGTCTCTATAGCCAGCCTGTCCTCTCTGGGCAGCCAGGTTTGTCTGTGACGACAGGTCTCTCTATAGCCAGACTGTCCTCTCTGGGCAGCCAGGTTTGTCTGTGACGACAGGTCTCTATAGCCAGACTGTCCTCTCTGGGCAGCCAGGTTTGTCTGTGACGACAGGTCTCTATAGCCAGACTGTCCTCTCTGGGCAGCCAGGTTTGTCTGTGACGACAGGTCTCTATAGCCAGACTGTCCTCTCTGGGCAGCCAGGTTTGTCTGTGACGACCGGTCTCTATAGCCAGACTGTCCTCTCTGGGCAGCCAGGTTTGTCTGTGACGACCGGTCTCTATAGCCAGACTGTGCTCACTGAGTCTGTACCTAGTCAATGTTTTCCTCACTGCCGTATAGAGCAATTGGTTCTATAACTGATTGGAAAATGTTGAGCCAGATTCTGATTGGAATTTCGATTTTGATGTTCCTTTTAATGGCATATAATGCTCTTCTTGCTTTGTCTCTCAGCTCATTCACAGCCATGTGAAAGCTACCTGTGTTGCTGATATTTAGTCCTAGATATGTGTAGTTTTTGGTGTGCTCTAATAGAATTGTGTCCAAATATAATTTATATTTGTCATCCTTATTTCCGGACCTTTTTTGGAATATCATTATATTAGATTTTTTGGGGTTAACGGTCAGAGCCCAGGTCTGACAGAACCTGTGGTTAACGGTCAGAGCCCAGGTCTGACAGAACCTGTGGTTAACGGTCAGAGCCCAGGTCTGACAGAACCTGTGGTTAACGGTCAGAGCCCAGGTCTGACAGAACCTGTGGTTAACGGTCAGAGCCCAGGTCTGACAGAACCTGTGGTTAACGGTCAGAGCCCAGGTCTGACAGAACCTGTGGTTAACGGTCAGAGCCCAGGTCTGACAGAACCTGTGGTTAACGGTTAGAGCCCAGGTCTGACAGAACCTGTGGTTAACGGTTAGAGCCCAGATCTGACAGAACCTGTGGTTAACGGTCAGAGCCCAGGTCTGACAGAACCTGTGGTTAACGGTCAGAGCCCAGGTCTGACAGAACCTGTGGTTAACGGTTAGAGCCCAGGTCTGACAGAACCTGTGGTTAACGGTCAGAGTCCAGGTCTGACAGAACCTGTGGTTAACGGTCAGAGCCCAGGTCTGACAGAACCTGTGGTTAACGGTCAGAGCCCAGGTCTGACAGAACCTGTGGTTAACGGTCAGAGCCCAGGTCTGACAGAACCTGTGGTTAACGGTCAGAGCCCAGGTCTGACAGAACCTGTGATTAACGGTCAGAGCCCAGGTCTGACAGAACCTGTGGTTAACGGTCAGAGCCCAGGTCTGACAGAACCTGTGGTTAACGGTCAGAGCCCAGGTCTGACAGAACCTGTGGTTAACGGTCAGAGCCCAGGTCTGACAGAACCTGTGGTTAACGGTCAGAGCCCAGGTCTGACAGAACCTGTGGTTAACGGTCAGAGCCCAGATCTGACAGAACCTGTGGTTAACGGTCAGAGCCCAGGTCTGACAGAACCTGTGGTTAACGGTCAGAGCCCAGGTCTGACAGAACCTGTGGTTAACGGTCAGAGCCCAGGTCTGACAGAACCTGTGGTTAACGGTCAGAGCCCAGATCTGACAGAACCTGTGAAGACGATCTAGGTGCTGCTGTAACCCCTCTTTAGTGGGAGACAGCAGCACCAGGTCATCTGCGTACAGCAGACACTTGATTTCAGTGTTGTGTAGGATGATACCAGGTGCTGCCGATTCTTCTAATGTTTTTGCCAATTCATTAATGTAGATGTTAAATAGTGTTGGACTTATTGGGCAGCCCTGTTTCACTCCCCGTCCCTGAGAGAAGAAGTCTGTTTGCTTGTTGCCAATTTTAACCGCACATTTGTTTTTAGTGTACATTGATTACACTACGTGTACATTGATTTAATAAAATCACATGTTTTCCATCCAATACTTAGTTTATAAAAAATACCTTCTTGCCAAATTGAATCAAATGCTTTCTTGAAATCTACAAAACACGAGCTGATTTTGCCTTTGTTTTGGCTTACTTGTTTATCAATTAGAGTGTGGAGGGTGTAAATATGGTCTGTTGTGTGATAGTTGTTTAGAAATCCAATCTGGCTTCTGCTCAGGACGTTGTGTTCATCAAGGAAATGATGTCATCTGCTATTTATAATACTACAGAGAGTTTTCCCCAAGTTGCTGTAAACGCAAATTCCTCTGTAATTATTTGGGTCAAATTTGTCTCCATTTTTATAGATTGATGTGATCAATCCCTGGTTCCAAATATCGGGGAAAATACCTGCAGTGAGGATAATGTTGAAGAGTTTGAGTATAGCCAATTTGAATTTCTGGTCTGTATATTTGATCATTTCATTTAAAATACCATCAGCACCACAGGCCTTTTTGGGTTGGAGAGTGCGTAGTTTTTTCAATAATTATTCTTCTGTAATTGGGGAATCTACATGATTCTGATAGTCTTCTTCTGTAATTGCTTCTTTGTATATGTAATATGTAATATGCTTCTTTAAATATTCTTTCTAATATGCTTCTTTAAATTAGCCAAGGAGGCTAATTTGTCAAATCTAAAG
The DNA here is from genome assembly GCF_023373465.1 of Oncorhynchus keta. Classification (NCBI taxonomy): domain Eukaryota; kingdom Metazoa; phylum Chordata; class Actinopteri; order Salmoniformes; family Salmonidae; genus Oncorhynchus; species Oncorhynchus keta. Next base: position 8,422,960 of record NC_068426.1, read on the forward strand.
TTTATGTTCCGAACCATGTCTGTACTGTTTGCACTCTCTCAATAGGCCTGTTTTGTACCATGTAATTTATTGGGCCGTGATGCTTCATGGTTGGGTTCTGCTCTTCTCAGATACACTGTGATTTTACTGTGGTCTGAGAGAGCTGTTAGTGGGCTGACTGTGAAGGCTCTGAGAGAGGTGTTAGTGGGCTGACTGTGAAGGCTCTGAGAGAGGTGTTAGTGGGCTGACTGTGAAGGCTCTGAGAGAGGTGTTAGTGGGCTGACTGTGAAGGCTCTGAGAGACTCTGGGTTGAGGTCGGTGAGGAAATAGTCTACAGTACTACTGCCAAGGGATGAGCTGTAGGTGTACCTACCAAAAGAGTCCCCTCTCAGCCTACCATTGACTATGTACAGACCCAGTGTTCGACAGAGCTTCACAAGCTGTACTACGTTTTTGTTTTTCACTTTGTCATAGTTGTTTCTGTGGGGGTATGTGGGGAGGGAAAGGTTAGTGTCTTGTTCTTCTGCTGTTCTAGCATTCAGGTCTCCACAGACCAGTACGTTGCCTTGGGCCTGAAAGGGACTAATTTCCCCCTCTAGAATGGAGAAACTCTCGTCATTGAAGAAGGGTGACTCTGAGGGGGGATGTATGTGGCACAGAGGAAGACGTCTCTCTCTCTCTCTCTCTCTCTCTCTCTCTCTCTCTCTCTCTCTCTCTCTCTCTGTGTCTCTCTCTCTCTCTCTCTCTCTCTCTCTCTCTCTCTCTCTCTCTCTCTCTCTCTCTCTCTCTCTCTCTCTCTCTCTCTCTCTCTCTCTCTCTCTCTCTCTCTCTCTCTCTGTGTCTCTCTCTCTCTCTCTGTGTGTCTCTGTGTCTCCTTGGTCTTAATACCCTAAATATCGGCTTCCATTATGGTGTTTGCTAGAGCTGACTGTCTGCTTTTGGTTTTACAGACGAACGTGTGCCGGCTAACAAGTAATTAGCTAGCTTACTTTGGCAAGTAGATTTCACTCAACTCAATTTAAAGGTATTTGGTTATCAAGCTGCTGGGTATCGCCCATCTGAAATCTTTGGGACATCCCTACCCCATTGAAGTTTGGATGTAAAATGGTTAAGGAAACGGTTAAGGGTAGGGTTAGGTTAAGGTAAGGGTTAGGTTAAGGTAAGGGTTAGGTTAAGGTAAGGGTTAGGTTAAGGTAAGGGTTAGGTTAAGGTAAGGGTTAGGGTTAGGTTAAGGTAAGGGTTAGGTTAAGGTAAGGGATAGGTTAAGGTAAGGGTTAGGTTAAGGTATGGGTTAGGTTAAGGGTAGGGTTAGGTTAAGGTAAGGGTTAGGGTTAGGTTAAGGTAAGGGTTAGGTTAAGGTAAGGGATAGGTTAAGGTAAGGGTTAGGTTAAGGTATGGGGTAGGTTAAGGGTAGGGTTAGGTTAAGGGTAGGGTTTAAGGTTTGCACTAACCCGCACTTCTCAAGCCGGCTAGCTAGCTAAACCTTACAGTCTAAGATAGAGGTCCTGGATGGCAGGAAGCTTGCTTACCAGGCAGTGATGCAACCAGTCAGGATGCTCTCAATGGTGCAGCCGTAGAACCTTTTGAGGATCTGAGGACCCATGCCAAATCTTTTCAGTCTCCTGAGGGGGAATAGGTTGTGTCGTGCCCTTTTCACGACTGTCTTGGTGTGCTTGGACCATGTTAGTATATGTGTTTTTGTGCGTGCGTGTGTGTGTGTGTGCATCAACGACCTGTGTGTGTTTGTTTGTGTGTGTGTATCAAAGACCTCCAAATTAAGATTCTTAGAGTGTCTTGGACTTTGGCTCTGGTAAGCAAGACAACGAACTCACTGAAACACTTCCATTGCGCAGATTAGGGAAAACACACACACACACACACACACACACACACACACACACACACACACACACACACACACACACACACACACACACACACACACACACACACACACACACACACACACATCCATCATATCAGCCCCTTTAGAATTGAATTGACAGAGTTGATCTGGTGACATATTGAGAGTCTTGGCTTACAGACGAGTTCAGAGGGCCCCTCACACACTCACACAGACACATATACACACATACACACACTCACACAGACACATATACACACACTCACACAGACACATACACACACACACACACTCACACAGACACATATACACACATACACACACTCACACAGACACACACTCACACAGACACATACACACACAGACACATATACACACAGACACATATACACACAGACACACACTCACACAGACACACACTCACACAGACACACACTCACACAGACACATATACACACATACACACACTCACACATACACACACTCACACAGACACACACTCACACAGACACATATACACACACTCACACAGACACACACTCACACAGACACATATACACACATACACACACTCACACAGACACACAGACACACACTCACACAGACACATATACACACAGACACACACTCACACAGACACATATACACACAGACACACACACACACAGACACATATACACACAGACACACACTCACACAGACACATATACACACATACACACACACACACACACTCACACAGACACATATACACACAGACACACACTCACACAGACACATATACACACATACACACACTCACACAGACACATATACACACATACACACACTCACACAGACACACACTCACACAGACACACATACACACATACACACACTCACACACACACACAGACACACAGACACACACACACACAGACACATATACACACACTCACACAGAAACACACTCACACAGACACATATACACACAGACACACACTCACACAGACACACACTCACACAGACACACACTCACACTCACACAGACACATATACAAACAGACACACACTCACACAGACACATATACACACAGACACACACTCACACAGACACATATACACAAAGACACACACTCACACAGACACATATACACACAGACACACACTCACACAGACACATAGACACACACTCACACAGACACATATACACACAGACACACACTCACACATATACACACAGACACACACTCACACAGACACATATACACACAGACACACACTCACACATACACACACAGACACACACTCACACAGACACACACTCACACAGACACACACTCACACAGACACACACTCACACAGACACATATACAAACAGACACACACTCACACAGACACATATACACACAGACACATATACACACAGACACACACTCACACAGACACATATACAAACAGACACACACTCACACAGACACATATACACACAGACACACACTCACACAGACACATATACACACAGACACATATACACACAGACACACACTCACACAGACACATATACACACAGCCACACACTCACACAGACACAGACACACTCACAGACACACTTACACAGACACATACACACACATAGACAGACACACACTCACACAGACATACTCACACTCACACAGACACACATGCACACTCACACAGACACACACTCACACAGACACACACTCACACAGACACACATACACACTCACACAGACACACACTCACACAGACACACACTCACACAGACACACATACACACTCACACAGACACACACTCAGACAGACACACACACACACACATGCAGGCCCTGTCTGAAGGTTTAACGTAATTGACTTGAAATTTTCACCCTTGTTCCAAGATGAACCCCTAAACCCAGGCACTCCCCTCTCTTACCCTCCCAGTCACCGGCTGCTCTCAGAACCAGAGATACGGGCCAAGATCTGCTCTTCCCCAGTCAGGACCTCAACCATCGGTGGAAAACCACTGTACTGTCGCCTGAAATGATACATCTTTCAGATCTTCTATACCTCTCACTGACCAAAGTGTCAGACATGCATTATAGGCCTAGAATATTATTCATAAAAATGAATGTCCTTTTTTTAATGTTCCAAACAAAAAAACATAGGTTTGTGAATGTATCAATTATTAATACTATATTATTTATAATGTACCAGGCAAGTATACAGGCAACTACAATGATTCAATTACAATTAATCCTTATGACTCATATAATAGGTTATAAAATATGGCTGCTGCCTAAACATCCCGATGAATCTAATTCAAATTAGAGTAAACCTATTAGGAAAGCATGAATCATAGTTTAGTGACACAGTGAAGCATGACCTTCTGTTTAATCATGTAGATATCTTTAGTCTTTTTATAGACTGGTCACCTTGGTGTGTCTAGGGTCACTTTGACTCGAACCCTCTGGGAGTGTGAGTGTGTCTGTGTTCATTCACGTGAAAAGAACCCCCCCACTTTCCGCCCCTTTCTCGACACGGAGGCCTATGCAAGCAAGCTTTACCCCCACCAAACGACACCGAGACCGTTTTATCTTTCCAACTCGCAACAGTAGTCTCCCCCTCCTCCCTCTCTCTTTTCAGTTCAGCGCTTTTTTTTTTCCTACCGTGAAGTGAACTGCCGCCATGTTCTTCTGAGCCAGTATGACAGTCAGACGGGAGGAAGAGAGACAGGGACATAGTCTGTGACTAAAACGAAGGTTTAACTCGGCTTTTCGGAGTATGAGAGAGACATTTTAACGCCACTGAACGTTTAGAACGGTGGAAGTTTTCCGTTTATTTTTTTTTTGCAACAGAAGAGCCGTTCGGATTTACAGAGAAATCGGCGTGTCCGGATGTTACAGCGCGATATATTTTATTTTCCTATGGCGTAGGCACCTTTATATAAAGGCTGATCTTTTTACACATTTGGGGGTCGGAGGGTCGCCTCCGGTCGAATCTATAAGCACATCCTAGTCTGTTTTTAAAAACCTTTTTTTTGTAACCGAAAAAATACACGGAGTAAATGTCTAATTTGTGTGAAATAGAAGAAAAACACATTCCAACATTCGTTCGTGACTCTGAAAGGATGACTATCGATACTAACGGGATTTAATTGGTGTTTTGGACGTTTAATTGATTATCAAAGACTCATCATTTGCCGTCTACGAGATTTTAAAGACGACGATAGGGGAAATTCTATTTCCTTCCTTGAAGCCCTACGGTGAGCGGATTCCAAAGATGACGGGCTCTACCCCGGCAGACATGGTGAGAAATTTTGCCAAATGTTTCAGAAGAAAAATGTAACCAGTTCGGTGTCCTCCAACGTTAAATTCATATTGTGAATATTCACATTGTGAATAGGTCTATAATAAATTCTTATCAGTGTGATTAAACTCGGTCTATTCTTCAGCCTGTAGACAAACTTGAAGATGACTAGATAACGAAATTGGCCAATCAAATAATGTTATTTTGGCTGGTCAGATGGCTATCATTTTTTTTTTTATTAAATAAAATGTTAATGATTAAGAGATTTGAAAAATATTAGATAAGGAAAAGGACGAGAAGCCCAGATAGCAGCAGTAGCTATAACATTTGGCACAGTGGGGCTACTGTTTACATTTAGCTGCTGTCTGTGTGGGGTGCCCTTTGCAGGGGGGGGTCAGGGTTAATGGGTTCCGGTGTCCCCCTCCCCCAGGAGAATAATACAATAAAAAATAGCTGTGAAATGGTTGTTTCTGGTGGATTTTGAAGGGAAAACACACCCAAAGTCTCACCTGATGATCTGTTCGTCCTCTCCCTGCCTCCACATGGGCAGTAGAGACAGAGAACCCTTCAGAGACAGAGAACCCTCAGAGAACAGAGAAGAGAACCCCTCAGAGACAGAGAACCCCTCAGAGACAGAGAACCCCTCAGAGACAGAGAACCCTCAGAGACAGAGAACCCTCAGAGACAGAGAACCCCTCAGAGACAGAGAACCCCTCAGAGACAGACAGAGAACCCTCAGAGACAGAGAACCCCTCAGAGACCCCTCAGAGACAGAGAACCCCTCAGAGACAGAGAACCCTCAGAGACAGAGAACCCTCAGAGACAGAGAACCCCTCAGAGACAGAGACAGAGAACCCCTCAGAGACAGAGAACCCCTCAGAGACAGAGAACCCTCAGAGACAGAGAACCCTCAGAGACAGAGAACCCTCAGAGACAGAGAACCCTCAGAGACAGAGAACCCTCAGAGACAGAGAACCCCTCAGAGACAGAGAACCCTCAGAGACAGAGAACCCCTCAGAGACAGAGAACCCCTCAGAGACAGAGAACCCTTTAGAGACAGAGCAGAGACAGAGAACAGAGCCCCTTTAGAGACAGAGCACAGCACCCTTTAGAGACAGAGCACCCTCACCCTTTAGAGACAGAGCACCCTTTAGACAGAGACAGAGCACCCTTTAGAGACAGAGCACCCTTTAGAGACAGAGCACCCTTTAGAGACAGAGCAGAGACAGAGCACCCTTTAGAGACAGAGCACCCTTTAGAGACAGAGCACCCTTTAGAGACAGAGCACCCTTTAGAGACAGAGCACCCTTTAGAGACAGAGCACCCTTTAGAGACAGAGCACCCTTTAGAGACAGAGCACCCTTTAGAGACAGAGCACCCTTTAGAGACAGAGCACCCTTTAGAGACAGAGCACCCTTTAGAGACAGAGCACCCTTTAGAGACAGAGCACCCTTTAGAGACAGAGCACCCTTTAGAGACAGAGCACCCTTTAGAGACAGAGCACCCTTTAGAGACAGAGCACCCTTTAGAGACAGAGCACCCTTTAGAGACAGAGCACCCTTTAGAGACAGAGCACCCTTTAGAGACAGAGCACCCTTTAGACAGAGCACCCTTTTAGAGACAGAGCACCCTTTAGAGACAGAGCACCCTTTAGAGACAGAGCACCCTTTAGAGACAGAGCACCCTTTAGAGACAGAGCACCCTTTAGAGACAGAGCACCCTTTAGAGACAGAGCACCCTTTAGAGACAGAGCACCCTTTAGAGACAGAGCAGAGCACCCTTTAGAGACAGAGCACCCTTTAGAGACAGAGCACCCTTTAGAGACAGAGCACCCTTTAGAGACAGAGCACCCTTTAGAGACAGAGCACCCTTTAGAGACAGAGCACCCTTTAGAGACAGAGCACCCTTTAGAGACAGAGCACCCTTTAGAGACAGAGCACCCTTTAGAGACAGAGCACCCTTTAGAGACAGAGCACCCTTTAGAGACAGAGCACCCTTTAGAGACAGAGCACCCTTTAGAGACAGAGCACCCTTTAGAGACAGAGCACCCTTTAGAGACAGAGCACCCTTTAGAGACAGAGCACCCTTTAGAGACAGAGAACCCTTTAGAGACAGAGAACCCTTTAGAGACAGAGAACCCTTTAGAGACAGAGAACCCTTTAGAGACAGAGAACCCTTTAGAGACAGAGAACCCTTTAGAGACAGAGAACCCTTTAGAGACAGAGAACCCTTTAGAGACAGAGAACCCTTTAGAGACAGAGAACCCTTTAGAGACAGAGAACCCTTCAGAGACAGAACTTTTTTAGACAATAAAAAAAGTGAATAGAATTCTGCTCCAGCATAAAATGTTCTGTATTTTTCCCCTAAAAACAATAAAAGTAGCTGATTTTGACGTACTGCTGTTGTTTTTTTATGCTGTGTTTTTATGGTATGGTAGCTAGATGTTGTATTTCTACTAAATGTTTTGGTAAATCACGATATTTAACAAACTTTAAAGTACTTTTTTTAAGGAGAGATGTTCCTGGCTGCCGTGCAGCAGATCAAGATGATTTGATTTACAGTTCTGGTTGCCTAGTGATGGACTTTAGTCCTGCTTCAGAAGCCTCATTCCTTTACAGACAAGTAAAATGCCCATTCAAATCTCCAGGGAAGGTTTCGTGTTGGCATTTAAAAATGTTTTGTGTAAGTCTACCCTAACAAACATGCTGAAGCCGAGGCGCTTTCAAAGGCCCACATTCCATTATGTTTGAAAAGGATAAGGGATAAAGCCTACTGTAATTTCATATTATGAGGCTAAAATGAATAGTAGGCTACCACGTGCTCGCAAGACTGGCCCGAAGATACCTCTGTATCCTGGCGACATCAGTGCCATGAGTAGGCTAGGATATTCTACACGCAACAGACTGAAGACTGAACACACACTTGCATCATTAGCCAAGAGACGGAGCAGGCAGGCCATGTTTTGGTAATCTGCATCTCGCAATGTCTTGTCTTGCATGCATTGCAAATTCACCAAAGTAGTCTAAAGTTCACCTCTTCCTCTCTGTATTTATCTGAATTACACAACTTTCCCAGGCCTTTATAGCCTATCGACTATAACACCGAAAATGCTGTGTTTTGTGATAACTTGCACTGTGATTTGAATTAAGTGGTGAAAAAAACATAGTGTTTCGGGTTAGGGATTTTCCTGAATGTTAAAGATTCCAAATTCCTTTAAATGTTTTAACATTTGAACATTCACACCCCTCCTCTCTACTGTCTCTGACCCCTGCCAAATTAAATCACAATGATGGCAACAACTGTTCTCTTCGAGCACTTGGGCTACAGTCAGCAAAGATGAGGAGTTGAACTGATAGTGTCTTATAACACACATTGTCATGTATTGACCAGTTCCTCCTCCTCCTTGCCTCGCCTCAACATGGGCGGTGCAATCTCTCTCTATTGCCTGTCTTTGATCCCTGCCACGATCATATGACATTGACATCTGAGTCATTTAGCAGACTCTTATCCAGAGACACGTATAGTTAATGCATTCTTCTTAAGATCGCTAGGTGGGACAACCACATCACAGGCATGGAAAGTACAATCTTCCTCAGTGAAGTAGCTATCAATAGAGTCAGAGTTAGGAGGGGGGTAGTGCTGTCATCAAGACAAAGGTTGGCTATTTTGAAGAATCTCAAAACTCAAATATAATATATTTAGATTTGTTTAACACTTTTTTTTTGGTTGCTACATGAGTCTATATGTGTTATTTCATTGTTTTGATGACTTCACTATATTATTCTACAATGTAGAACATAGTAAAAATAAAGAAAACCCTTGAATGAGTAGATGTTCTAACTTTTGACCGGAAGTTTATTATTTACATGTTTTTACTAATGTTGCTATAACAACAAAAAATGATGTCATTTTATCCTTGAAACATTGAATTGAATTACTGTAGAATTCCATTCATTCCAATACCCCACATTTCCGAAACTATCCTCTATTACCTGATATTTATTAATGGACACTAATGGACATTCCTCGAATAGTGAGATTTATTCTTATCCACGTCAACTTCCTTATCTATTATGTGATTCCATTCCACTAATTCATTTTTTTAGACCAGTTAATTACATCCAATATGCAAATAGGAGATTAATACAATAAAGTCTTAATTTATTACAATTAAAATACAGACCCTTTTGGTAGCGATTACAGCCTTGATTCTTCTTGGGTATGACGCTACAAGCTTGGCACACCTGTATTTGGGGAGTTTCTCCCCATTCTTATCTGCAGATCCTCTCAAGCTCTGTTAGGTTGGATGGGGAGCGTCGCTCGTCCATTAGATCCCTGGGCTATTCCACGTAGGCCATGGCAGGCTAACGTTGTAATAATGTTGGGATAATGAGTTCAGTTGGGATTGTGTCTGACTGTGGCCTAACTCTGAGGGGTTGTGTGTGTTGCTTTGTTCTACCTCATACCACATGAGGAATACTATGACCTGTCCAACCATAGACGAGGTATGAATGCCCAGGGCTTGGAGGTCTGCCATAGGCTAGTAATTAAAGTACGCTGACTACCCTAGGAACGCTCACAATCTCTCTCGCGCTCTCTCACTCTCTCTACCTGCGACAGTACTGTAATTCAATCATAGTAAAGAAAAGGTGTGTGTGTGTGTGTGTGTGTGTGTGTGTGTGTGTGTGGCAGCGATAAGTGTTCAGCTGGATGAGAGAGAGGGTCAGAGTTGGAGGTGAAGACGGAACTGTAGAATAAAGCCTATGAATACATCCACTTTTTAACCAAGAGCGAATGAGATTTATGGTTAAAGGAGAGGAAGAGGAAGGTAGGAACCGAGGAGGGGAAATAAAGAGAGAGCGTGGATAACACACAGAAGGCGTCTCATCGCTGTGTGGTCCTCACCTGTGAAGTGTGGAGGTGTGGGGCAGGAACGTCATAACAATGGGAGTGTGTGTGTGCCTCAGTGTTCTGTTCCAGTGTTCTAAGGTTCTAGAAGGACTGAGTTTAGGAGCCCATTGTGAGGTTATTAAGTAGAATCAATTAGAATGGTCACAATGGACTGGGTCATTCCGTACTCCACAAAAGATTGAATACCCTTCTGTTCTAGCTACCACACACAGTTGGATGTAGCAGGGGTTAAAGGTGAGAGGTGTGTGTGGGCTGGGGGTGAAAGAGAGAGAGGAAACAGGGATGGAGTGGGTTTCTTGTGGTTGAAATGCGCATCCTGTATCACCTCTCACTAGCCTGTCTCAGTATTAGTACACATTCCGGGCATTACCATCTAAAAGGACCCCTGAGCACCAACATGTGAAGTTTCCTAGGAGAATATCAAATGAAAGCTAAAAGTCTATATATTGTTTTTAAATGAAGGTATAGATACATGTTTCAACAATTTTACATACAAAAAAATGAGGAATAAGCTTTAATTTCTAGTCAAACGGATGGAAAAGGGGTTCTTAGAAAACGTCTACCAGAACAAGTCTTAAACAGCATTAGAAATACATCAAAACACCATAATGTGGAAGTAAAGACCCATGTACACTAATATCAACACTTATATTTAGTTTTGCTGAAATGATTTGCCTTTTGTAAGTGTAAAAAACATTGCCTTGTGCCTTATAATTCTGTTACCACATATCTTGAAGATATATTTTCTAATTTCTCTCCCTCATGAGGAGAGAGGATAATGAAAGTTCCCAGAAGTAACAAGTAAAAGTAGACCTATCAATTCATTATAGTTTTTTTTTTTAGTTATATCAACTTTGTTTATGAATTATTATCAGTAACGTAATTATTGATATTTTGAATTGGCTACAATGAGAAAATCATAGTAGTCACAAACCACAGTTGGGTCACCTGCTTACTGTCCTCCCTTCCACTGGCACACTGTTAATGTTCAGTACTACTGTCCTCCCTTCCACTGGCATACTGTTAATGTTCAGTACTACTGTCCTCCCTTCCACTGGTATTCTTACTGTTAATGTTCAGTACAACTGTCCTCCAACTCATAAACAGCTTCCACTGGCACACTGTTAATGTTTTAGTTTTGCTAAATGTTTGCCTTTTGTTCCACTGGTATAATTCTGTTAATGTTCAGATACTATTTTCCTCCCTTCCACTGGCACACTGTTAATGTTCAGTAACTACTAAAAGTAGACCTCCCTTCCACTGGTATATCAACTGTTAATGTTCAGTAACTACTGATCCTCCCTTCCACTGGCATACTGTTAATGTTGGGTCACTACTGTCCTCCCTTCCACTGGCACACTGTTAATGTTCAGTACTACTGTCCTCCCTTCCACTGGCATACTGTTAATGTTCAGTACTACTGTCCTCCCTTCCACTGGCATACTGTTAATGTTCAGTACTACTGTCCTCCCTTCTACTGGTATACTGTTAATGTTCAGTACTACTGTCCTCCCTTCCACTGGCACACTGTTAATGTTCAGTACTACTGTCCTCCCTTCCACTGGTATACTGTTAATGTTCAGTACTACTGTCCTCCTGGCACACTGTTAATGTTCAGTACTACTGTCCTCCCTTCCACTGGCATACTGTTAATGTTCAGTACTACTGTCCTCCCTTCCACTGGTATACTGTTAATGTTCAGTACTACTGTCCTCCCTTCCACTGGCATACTGTTAATGTTCAGTACTACTGTCCTCCTGGCATACTGTTAATGTTCAGTACTACTGTCCTCCCTTCTACTGGTATACTGTTAATGTTCAGTACTACTGTCCTCCCTTCCACTGGTATACTGTTAATGTTCAGTACTACTGTCCTCCCTTCCACTGGTATACTGTTAATGTTCAGTACTACTGTCCTCCTGGCACACTGTTAATGTTCAGTACTACTGTCCTCCCTTCCACTGGCATACTGTTAATGTTCAGTACTACTGTCCTCCCTTCCACTGGCACACTGTTAATGTTCAGTACTACTGTCCTCCCTTCCACTGGTATACTGTTAATGTTCAGTACTACTGTCCTCCCTTCCACTGGTATACTGTTAATGTTCAGTACTACTGTCCTCCCTTCCACTGGTATACTGTTAATGTTCAGTACTACTGTCCTCCCTTCCACTGGCACACTGTTAATGTTCAGTACTACTGTCCTCCCTTCCACTGGCACACTGTTAATGTTCAGTACTACTGTCCTCCCTTCCACTGGCACACTGTTAATGTTCAGTACTACTGTCCTCCCTTCCACTGGTATACTGTTAATGTTCAGTACTACTGTCCTCCCTTCCACTGGCACACTGTTAATGTTCAGTACTACTGTCCTCCCTTCCACTGGCACACTGTTAATGTTCAGTACTACTGTCCTCCCTTCCACTGGCACACTGTTAATGTTCAGTACTACTGTCCTCCCTTCCACTGGCATACTGTTAATGTTCAGTAGTACTGTCCTTCCACTGGCATACTGTTAATGTTCAGTAGTACTGTCCTCCCTTCCACTGGCACACTGTTAATGTTCAGTACTACTGTCCTTCCTTCCACTGGCACACTGTTAATGTTCAGTACTACTGTCCTCCTTCCACTGGCATACTGTTAATGTTCAGTACTACTGTCCTCCCTTCCACTGGTATACTGTTAATGTTCAGTACTACTGTCCTCCCTTCCACTGGCACTGTTAATGTTCAGTACTACTGTCCTCCCTTCCACTGGCATACTGTTAATGTTCAGTACTACTGTCCTCCCTTCCACTGGTATACTGTTAATGTTCAGTACTACTGTCCTCCCTTCCACTGGTATACTGTTAATGTTCAGTACTACTGTCCTCCCTTCCACTGGCACACTGTTAATGTTCAGTACTACTGTCCTCCCTTCCACTGGTATACTGTTAATGTTCAGTACTACTGTCCTCCCTTCCACTGGCATACTGTTAATGTTCAGTACTACTGTCCTCCCTTCCACTGGCATACTGTTAATGTTCAGTACTACTGTCCTCCCTTCCACTGGCATACTGTTAATGTTCAGTACTACTGTCCTCCCTTCCACTGGTATACTGTTAATGTTCAGTACTACTGTCCTCCCTTCCACTGGCATACTGTTAATGTTCAGTACTACTGTCCTCCCTTCCACTGGCATACTGTTAATGTTCAGTACTACTGTCCTCCCTTCTACTGGTATACTGTTAATGTTCAGTACTACTGTCCACCTGCACACTGTTAATGTTCAGCTCAGTTTTTTCCTTCTCTGTCTGTCATGTGGTGGTCAAAGCAAGACTGTGAAAACTGTCTGGACAACCCCTCCGTCCCACTCACTTTCCTCTCAGTCGCTCTCTCTCTCTCTCATCTCCGTCTCCAGTTAATGTCACCTCGCCCCGGCTCTGACAGACACCTAACATGACACCCACCGTCTTTCCATTTACTGTAACAAGCACCGACCGACACCGGACGTCCGTGGACGTTGAAAAGGAGTTTTGTCATTTTGGTCACTCTGCCCTGGCTGGAACAAATCTGAACCAATCATAGACGTCTATGCTTCAGCTCAGTTGGTAGAGCATGGCGCTTGTAACGCCAGGGTAGTGGGTTCGTTTACCCGGGACCACCCATACGTAGAATGTATGCACACATGACTGTAAGTCGCTTTGGATAAAAGCGTCTGCTAAATGGCATATATTATTTATTATTATTATATTAAGTTCAGACAGTACAGTAGTGAAGGGTGCCGCGCCGTAGAGAAGGGTGCCGCGCCGTAGAGAAGGGTGCCGCGCCGTAGAGAAGGGTGCCGCGCCGTAGAGAAGGGTGCCGCGCCGTAGAGAAGGGTGCCGCGCTGTAGAGAAGGGTGCCGCGCCGTAGAGAAGGGTGCCGCGCCGTAGAGAAGGGTGCCGTAGAGAAGGGCGCCGCGCCGTAGAGAAGGGTGCCGTAGAGAAGGGTGCCGTAGAGAAGGGTGCCGTAGAGGAGGGTGCCGTAGAGGAGGGTGCCGTAGAGGAGGGTGCCGTAGAGGAGGGTGCTGTAGAGAAGGGTGTGCGCCGTAGAGAAGGGTGCCGCGCCGTAGAGAAGGGTGCCGTAGAGGAGGGTGCCGTAGAGGAGGGTGCCGTAGAGGAGGGTGGCGTAGAGGAGGGTGCCGTAGAGGAGGGTGCCGTAGAGGAGGGTGCCGTAGAGGAGGGTGCCATAGAGAAGGGTGCCGCGCTGTAGAGAAGGGTGCCGCTGTAGAGAAGGGTGCCGCTGCGCCGTAGAGGAGGGCGCCGTAGAGGAGGGTGCCGTAGAGGAAGGTGCCGTAGAGGAGGGTGCCGTAGAGGAGGGTGCCGTAGAGGAGGGTGCCGTAGAGGAGGGTGCTGTAGAGAAGGGTGCCGCGCCGTAGAGGAGGGTGCCACGCCGTAGAGAAGGGTGCCGCGCCGTAGAGAAGGGTGCCGTAGAGGAGGGTGCCGTAGAGGAGGGTGCCGTAGAGGAGGGTGGCGTAGAGGAGGGTGCCATAGAGGAGGGTGCCATAGAGAAGGGTGCCGCGCTGTAGAGAAGGGTGCCGCGCCGTAGAGGAGGGTGCCACGCCGTAGAGAAGGGCGCCGTAGAGGAGGGTGCCGTAGAGGAGGGTGCAGCGCCGTAGAGGAGGGTGCCGTAGAGGAGGGTGCCGTAGAGGAGGGTGCCGTAGAGGAGGGTGCCGCGAGGAGGGTGCCGTAGAGGAGGTGCCGTAGAGGAGGGTGCCACGAAGGGTGCCGTGTAGAGAAGGGCGCCGTAGAGGAGGGTGCTGTAGAGGAGGGTGCAGCGCCGTAGAGGAGGGTGCAGCGGGTGCCGTAGAGGAGGGTGCCACGCCGTAGAGAGGGCGCCGTAGAGGAGGGTGCCGTAGAGGAGGGTGCAGCGCCGTAGAGGAGGGTGCCGTAGAGAAGGGTGCCGCGCCGTAGAGAAGGGTGCCGTAGAGAAGGGTGCCGTAGAGAAGGGTGCCGCGCCGTAGAGAAGGGTGCCGCGCCGTAGAGAAGGGTGCCGCACCGTAGAGGAGGGTGCCGTGCCGTAGAGAAGGGTGCCGTAGAGGAGGGTGCCGCGCCGTAGAGAAGGGTGCCGTAGAGGGTGCCGCGCCATAGAGAAGGGTGCCGTAGAGAAGGGTGCCGTAGAGAAGGGTGCCGTAGAGAAGGGTGCCGTAGAGAAGGGTGCTGCGCCGTAGAGAAGGGTGCCGCGCCGTAGAGAAGGGTGCCGCGCCGTAGAGAAGGGTGCCGTAGAGAAGGGTGCCGCGCCGTAGAGAAGGGTGCCGCGCCGTAGAGAAGGGTGCCGTAGAGAAGGGTGCCGTAGAGAAGGGTGCCGTAGAGAAGGGTGCCGTAGAGAAGGGCGCCGTAGAGAAGGGCGCCGTAGAGAAGGGGCGCCGTAGAGAAGGCCGGAGAGAAGGGTGCCGTAGAGAAGGGTGCCGTAGAGAAGGCCGCCGTAGAGAAGGCCGCCGTAGAGAAGGGTGCCGTAGAGAAGGGTGCCGTAGAGAAGGGTGCCGCGCCGTAGAGAAGGGTGCTGTACTCAAAATGTCCACTATACTCTACTCTAATATACTGTGTGGGACTGTGATGTCCAAACTTGTGAAGCATAGGCATCTGTGATTGGTTCAGATTTGGTCTGGTCCTGCCCAAACAAAATGTGGTCTTGTTTGGGGATTGGGCTTGTTACAATAATAGCCTGGGTGTTGAATAATACCCAAATATACAAAAGAAGAATATTGCATATTTCCACCTTTTGTGTACCTATTCAGGATACATCACCATGAAGAGAATGACATTCATATCTTTAATTATGCATTTCTGTATAGTACAGTTATCATTCTGTTATCATTCTGTTACTGGATGTAAATCCACTTCACTCACTGTAGTTCAATAATCAAAATAGATGTTTTCAAAGTCTACGTGTGATGTCATAGCTGACATCCCATTCTTTCTGCAGACATCTTTTGAATCTTCGTTCTGAGCAGATGTTTAACCTCTCTAGGGGGTGTGGAACGGTAGTGTCCCACCTGGCCAACATCCAGTGAAATTGCAGTGTGGCAAATTCAAAAACAGAAATACTATAAAAATTCATAAAACATACAAGTGTTATACATCGGTTTAAAGATGAACATCTTGTTAATCCAACCACGGTGTCAGATTTCCAAAAGGCTTTACGGCGAAAGCATACCATGCGATTATCTGAGAACAGCGCCCAACCGACAAATCATTACAAACAGTAAACAGCCAAGCAGAGGAGGAACAAAAGTCAGAAATAGCGATAAAATGTATCACTTACCTTTGATGATCTTCGGATGGTTGCGCTCACAAGACTCCATGTTACACAATAAATGTTTGTTTTGTTCGGTAAAGTCCCTGTTTATGTCCAAAAACCTCCGTTTTGTTGGTGCGTTTTGTTCAGTCATCCATTGGCCCAAAGCACGGTCACAGCAGGCAGATGAAAAATCAATGAAGTACCATAAAAGTCATTAGAAACATGTCAAACAATGTTTATAATCAATCCGCAGGTTGTTTTTGTCATGAATAATCTATCATATTTCAGCTGGACTATAGCTTCATCAATAGAAAAGAAAAACAAGAAAGGCACGCTCCCGGTCATGCGCAGGACTCAAGTCTGGAAATTTCAACTGTCTTCTCATTGAAAGTGGTGCTTCTCCCTCATGTTTCAGAGTAAAAGCCTGAAACAATGCCTAAAGATTTGCCACATGTAGTGGAAGCCATAGGGATCCTGAACTGGGTCGTAAGTCTTTGTATGGTGGATTTCAATGGAAAAACAGCCATTTCAAAATAATAGCACTTCCTGGATGGATCTTCCTCAGGTTTTGGCCAGCCATATCAGTTCTGTTATACTCACAGACATTATTTTAACAATTTTGGAAACTTTCAAGTTTTTTAAATTTTTTCCTAGGATTAAATGTCAGGAATTGTGAAAAACGGATTTTAAAAGTATTTGGCTAAGGTGTATGTAAACTTCCGACTTCAACTATATGTATTAATATATATATGTATTAATATTTAAACAAATATTTTGTATTACTAATAAACCCAGTTTATGAGACCTGGTGAGTTAAGCTGAACAAACATGGACAGACAGGTGTATGTATTAGGAAGACAAGAAGAGAGACAGGTAGGTGTTAAACAGGTGTATGTATTAGGAAGACAAGAAGAGAGACAGGTAGGTGTTAAACAGGTGTATCTATTAGGAAGACAAGAAGAGAGACAGGTAGGTGTTAAACAGGTGTATGTATTAGGAAGACAAGAAGAGAGACAGGTAGGTGTTAAACAGGTGTATCTATTAGGAAGACAAGAAGAGAGACAGGTAGGTGTTAAACAGGTGTATCTATTAGGAAGACAAGAAGAGAGACAGGTAGGTGTTAAACAGGTGTATCTATTAGGAAGACAAGAAGAGAGACAGGTAGGTGATAAACAGGTGTATGTATTAGGAAGACAAGAAGAGAGACAGGTAGGTGATAAACAGGTGTATGTATTAGGAAGACAAGAAGAGAGACAGGTAGGTGATAAACAGGTGTATGTATTATGAAACCAGCTGTAACCTGTCTGACCTGTTCAGAATGCTGTCACTGTGAGACGAACCAGGAAGTGGAGCTCTGACCTAGCACAGTGAGGAAGGAAAGAGACAAGGCTCTGGTATACACAAAGGGACAAGGCTCACAAAAGGACAAGGCTCTGGTATACACAAAGGGACAAGGCTCTGGTATAACTTTGGGAGGACTAACACCAGAGAATAGACAAGAAAATTGAAAGAGGGAATGGTGTCGGCCAGCATTCCGGAGTCGCCTCTTCATTGTTGACGTTGAGACTGGTGTTGTGCGGGTACTATTTAATGAAGCTGCCAGTTGAGGACTTGTGAGTTGTATGTTTCTCAAATTAAACATTAAATAGTACCCGCGAAACAAGTCTCAACATCAACAATGAAGAGGCGACTCCAGGATGCTGGCCTTCTAGGCAAAGTTCCTCTCTCCAGTGTCTGTGTTCTTTTGCCCATCATAATCTTTTCTTTTTATTGGCCAGTCTGAGATATATCTTTTTCTTTGCAACTCTGCTGCCTAGAAGGCCAGCATCCCAGAGTCGCCTCTTCACTGCATTAGGAAAGTATTCAGACCCCTTGACCTTTCCCATGTTTTGTTGCATTACAGCCTTATTCTACAATAGATTAAATTACCTTTTTTCCCTCATCGATCTTCACACAAAACCCCATAACGACAAAGTGAAAACAGGTTTTTAGACATTTCTACAAATGGATTAAAAATAAAAATAAAATACCTGATTTACATAAGTATTCAGACCTTTTTGCAATGAGACTGAAAATTGAGTTCAGGTGCATCCTGTTTCCGTTGATCATCCTTGAGATGTTTCTACAACTTGATTGGAGTCCACCTGTGTTTAAATTCAATTGATTGGACATGATTTGGAATTGCACACACCTGTCAACAAATGTCAGACAAAAACCAAGCCATGAGGCTGAAGGAATTATCTGTATAGATTGTCGAGGCACAGATCTGGGGAAAAGTATAAAAGTTCTGTAGCATTGAAAGTCCCCAAGAACACATTGGCCTCCATTATTAAATGGAAGATGTTTGGAACCACCAAGACTCTTCCCAGAGCTGGCCGCCCGGCCAAACTGAGCAATCGGGGTGAAGGGCCTTGGTCAGGGAAGTGACCAAGAACCCAATGGTCTCCCTGACAGTGTGACTCTCTCCAGAGTTCCTCTGTGGAGATGGGAGAAGTTTCCAGAAGGACAATCATCTCTGCAGCACTTCACCAATCAAGCCTTTAGGGTAGCGTGGCCAGACAGAAGCCGTTCCTCTGTAAAAGGCACACGACAGCCCGGTTGGAGTTTGCCAAAAGGCTCCAAAAGGACTCTCTGAACATGAGAAACAAGATTCTTTGGTCTGATGAAACCAAGATTGAACTCTTTGGCTTAAATGCCAAGGGTCACAGCTGGAGGAAACCTGGCACCATCCCTACTGTGAAGCATGGTGGTGGCAGCATCATGCTGTGGGAATGTTTTTCAGCGGCTAGGACTGGGAAACTAGTCAGGATCGAAGGAAAGATGAACGGAGCAATGTACAGAGTGATCCTTGATGAAAAGCTGCTTCAGAGAGCACAGGACCTCCGACGGGCTTCGGGACAAGTCTCAATGTCCTTGAAGTGGCCCAGCCAGAGCTCGGACTTGAACCTGATTGAACATCTCTGGAGAGACCTTTAAAATAGCTGTCCATCCAACCTGACAAAGCTTGAGAGGATCTGCAGAGATAAATGGGAGAACCCCCCAAATACAGGTGTGCCAAGCTTGTAGCGTCATACCCAAGAAGACTCGGGGCTGTACTTGCTGCCAAATGTTGTTCAACAAAGTACTGAGTAAAGGGTTTGAATACTTATGTCAGTGTGATATGAGTTTGTTATTTTTTTATCAATTTGATACAATTTCTAAAAACCTGACTTTTGCTTTGGGGCGGCAGCGTAGCCTAGTGGTTAGAGCGTTGGACTAGTAACCAGAAGGTTGCGAGTTCAAACCCCCGAGCTGACAGGGTACAAATCTGTCGTTCTGCCCCTGAACAGGCAGTTAACCCACTGTTCCCAGGCTGTCATTGAAAATAAGAATGTGTTCTTAACTGACTTGCCTGGTTAAATAAAGGTAAAGGTAAAGGTAAAGGTAAAATGAAATGTGGTATTTTGTGAAGATTTATGAGGGGGAAAATGTATTTAATCAAATTGATAATAAGGCTGTAATGTAACAAAATGTGGAAAAAGTCAAGGGGTCAGAATAGTTCCCAAATGCACTTTTATGTGGAGAGAGAGAGACAAATTTATCACCGACCTCAACCCAGTTTCCCTCTGAGCTTTCAGTCAGCCCACTAACACCTCTCTCAGACCACAAGTAAAATCCCAGTGTATTTGAGAAAAGGGTGACCGAGGCAGTGAAAAGTGTGACCGAGGCTGGCATTAGGGACCGGCACAGTTAATCGAAAATCTGGATATCCGAACGGGACGGTAATATTTGACTACTTTAGTGAGTGTTAATTTTTGAAGACATTTCTTATGGGCTATTTTAACAATGAAAAAAGCTTTGTCAAAAAGAAATCAACTTTTTTTGCGATTTTTATAAAGATGTGTTCATCGACTGCTTTACATTTAACCCGCCAAAAGGTTTTTGGTGAAATATAAATGTTTTTTTTTTGCACATCCCACTCCCCTTGAGACAACCTTGGATATCTGGTTACCCGAAAAAAAATCCCCTGGCGTTGTTTGAATATTAAAACATAAATAAGTGTCCATCCTTAGTTCAAGTAGTCTGGGTTAAAGAGAGAAAGAGTTTGAGAAGGTTTGTGTGGAAGTTTTTAGAAAGAGGGAGGAAGTGAGAGATTGGCATAGTATGGTTTAGAGGGAGGAAGTGAGGGATTGGCATAGTATGGTTTAGAGGGAGGAAGTGAGGGATTGGCATAGTATGGGGTTAAAGAGGGAGGAAGTGAGGGTTTGGCATAGTATGGTTTAGAGGGAGGAAGTGAGGGATTGGCATAGTATGGTTTAGAGGGAGGAAGTGAGGGATTGGCATAGTATGGTTTAGAGGGAGGAAGTTAGGGATTGGCATAGTATGGTTTAGAGGGAGGAAGTGAGGGATTGGCATAGTATGGTTTAAAGGGAGGAAGTGAGGGATTGGCATAGTATGGTTTAGAGGGAGGAAGTGAGGGATTGGCATAGTATGGTTTAGAGGGAGGAAGTGAGGGATTGGCATAGTATGGGGTTAAAGAGGGAGGAAGTGAGGGATTGGCATAGTATGGTTTAGAGGGAGGAAGTGAGGGATTGGCATAGTATGGTTTAGAGGGAGGAAGTGATGGATTGGCATAGTATGGTTTAGAGGGAGGAAGTGAGGGATTGGCATAGTATGGTTTAGAGGGAGGAAGTGAGGGATTGGCATAGTATGGTTTAGAGGGAGGAAGTGATGGATTGGCATAGTATGGTTTAGAGGGAGGAAGTGATGGATTGGTTTAAGAAATAAACCTTTCAGCCGGGAACAGTTTCCATCCAACAGCTCTGTCCTGTTAGAGAGAGAGGAGCACGATTACATCACCACTACAGCTACTGAGGGGGGGACAGACAGGAAGAGAGAGAATACATTCACTACTGCTGAAAAAAAGAGGGAGGGAGCGAGGAGGACAGAATTACATTCACCACAAAATCAAATCAACTTTTTCCCCCCACATGCTTCGTAGACTAACAGTGAAATGCTGACTTACGGCCTTTTCAAGAGTTAACAGAGTTAAAGATAAGATAAAGAATCAAATAAAAAATATAATTAATGACATGAGGAATAAATACACAGTGAATAACGAAGGGAGGGAGGGAGTGAGGGAGTGGGACGGTGGGGGAGTGGGACAGACGGAGAGTGGGGGAGTGGGACAGACGGAGAGTGGGGGAGTGGGACAGACGGGGAGTGGGACAGACGGAGAGTGGGGGAGTGGGACAGACGGAGAGTGGGAGGGTGGGGGAGTGGGACAGACGGAGAGTGGGAGGGTGGGGGAGTGGGACAGACGGAGAGTGGGACGGTGGGGGAGTGGGACAGACGGAGAGTGGGACGGTGGGGGAGTGGGACAGACGGAGAGTGGGACGGTGGGGGAGTGGGACAGACGGAGAGTGGGGGAGTGGGACAGACGGAGAGTGGGACGGTGGGGGAGTGGGACAGACGGAGAGTGGGGGAGTGGGACAGACGGGGAGTGGGACAGACGGAGAGTGGGGGAGTGGGACAGACGGGGAGTGGGACAGACGGAGAGTGCGGGAGTGGGACAGACGGAGAGTGGGAGAGTGAGGGTGGGGGAGTGGGACAGACGGACGGAGGGAGAGTGAGGGAGGGAGGGAGTGGGACAGAGGGAGGGAGGGAGTGGGACAGACGGAGGGTGGGAGTGGGACAGACGGAGGGTGGGAGAGTGAGGGAGGGAGTGGGACAGACGGAGGGTGGGAGAGTGAGGATAGGGGAGTGGGACAGACGGAGGGTGGGGGAGTGGGACAGAGGGAGGGAGGGAGTGGGACAGACGGAGGGTCAGGGAGTGGGGGAGACTGAGGCAGAGGGGGACAGACGGAGGGTCAGGGAGTGGGACAGACTGAAGCAGAGGGGGACAGACTGAGGCAGAGGGACAGACGGAGAGAGACGGAGGCAGAGGGACAGACGGAGAGAGACGGAGGGTCGGGGAGTGGGACAGACGGAGGCAGAGGGGGACAGACGGAGGGTCAGGGAGTGGAGGAGATGGAAGCAGAGGGGGCAGACGGAGGCAGAGGGGGACAGACGGAGGCAGAGGGGGACAGACGGAGGCAGAGGGGGACAGACGGAGGCAGAGGGGGACAGACGGAGGCAGAGGGACAGACGGAGAGAGACGGAGGCAGAGGGACAGACGGAGAGAGACGGAGGCAGAGGGACAGACGGAGAGAGACGGAGGCAGAGGGGGACAGACGGAGGGTCAGGGAGTGGAGGAGATGGAAGCAGAGGGGGCAGACGGAGGCAGTAGGGGGCAGACGGAGGCAGAGGGGGACAGAGGGGGACAGACGGAGGCAGAGGGGGACAGACGGAGGCAGAGGGGACAGACGGGGACAGACGGAGGCAGAGGGGACAGACGGAGGCAGAGGGGACAGACGGAGGCAGAGGGGGACAGACGGAGGCAGAGGGGACAGACTGAGGCAGTAGGGGGCAGAGGGGGACAGACGGAGGCAGAGGGGGACAGACGGAGGCAGAGGGGGACAGACGGAGGCAGAGGGGGGCAGACGGAGAGAGAGGGCAATGCATTACTATGGCTACTGCTTTAGAGACCAGACCAGTAATGTTGTAATCCAGTAGATGACATTGAATTTAATCATATTCTGAAATGAATACGATATTGATCTAGAGAAGGGGAAATTAGATCAGCAGCAGACACACAGCCTTTCAGACAGACAGCCTGCCTGTGTGTCTGTGTTGTGTGAAAGCCAGTATGTCTAGTGTAGACACGGAGACAGATATACACATGGCTTTCGGAACACAGACACCAACAACCATATGATGCTTATTGGATTACATTGTTACACAATGTCCTGTATAGATGAAATAAACTGTACCATTTAAAAAGGACAGTACATGGCATTCTCACGTTTATAACGAGGTCAGTCATCTGTGATATCCTGATGTCATTCAGTTCACTGATCAACAAAGAGCTTGAGGTTGGTACACACAGTTGGACTAAGCAGTAGCAGCATTGAGTAGAGCAGTCAGCCAAGGGTCACGCCAGATATCTTTAACCTCCTAAACAGGATCAAGACTGATACAACCCCAACCTCTAACCCCTGAGCTGTAATCTTAATCCTAATTTCCAACGACTATACCGTGACCCTATACCGAACCCATACCGTGACCCTATACCGAACCCATGACCTCCCTTAACAGGCCTTCAGGTAGCATTGTGGCTTGGTTATGTGAAAATGTATCCACTCACTACTTACTCACTACTTACACTACAGTCACTCTGGATAAGAGTGTCTGCTAAATTACTAAAATGTTAATGTAAATGAAAGTTACTTACAGGTACACTGTAGATGTTGATATAATGCAGAGGTAGAGATGTAGAGAGAGGGGGGGATGGAGAGGTAGAGATGTAGAGAGAGGGGGATGGAGAGGTAGAGATGTAGAGAGAGGGGGATGGAGAGGTAGAGATGTAGAGAGAGGGGGATGGAGAGGTAGAGATGTAGAGAGAGGGGGATGGAGAGGTAGAGATGTAGAGAGAGGGGGATGGAGAGGTAGAGATGTAGAGAGAGGGGGATGGAGAGGTAGAGATGTAGAGAGAGAGGGGGTGGAGAGGTAAAGATGTAGAGATGTAGAGAGAGGGGGTGGAGAGGTAGAAATGTAGAGAGAGGGGATGGAGATGTAGAGAGAGAGGGGGATGGAGAGGTAGAGCTGTAGAGAGAGGGGGATGGAGAGGTAGAGATGTAGAGAGAGGGGGATGGAGAGGTAGAGATGTAGAGAGAGGGGGATGGAGAGGTAGAGATGTAGAGAGAGAGGGGGTGGAGAGGTAGAGATGTAGAGAGAGGGGGTGGAGAGGTAGAGAGAGGGGGATGGAGAGGTAGAGATGTAGAGAGAGAGGGGGATGGAGAGGTAGAGATGTAGAGAGAGAGGGGGATGGAGAGGTAGAGATGTAGAGAGGGGGTGGAGAGGAAGAGATGTAGAGAGAGGGGATGGAGAGGTAGAGATGTAGAGAGAGAGGGGGATGGAGAGGGAGAGATGTAGAGAGAGAGGGGGATGGAGAGGTAGAGATGTAGAGAGAGAGGGGGGAGGAGAGGTAGAGATGTAGAGAGGGGGGGATGGAGAGGTAGAGATGTAGAGAGAGGGGGATGGAGAGGTAGAGATGTAGAGATGAGGGGGGGGATGGAGAGGTAAAGATGTAGAGAGAGAGGGGATGGAGATGTAGAGATGTAGAGAGAGGGGGGATGGAGAGGTAAAGATGTAGAGAGAGAGGGGGATGGAGAGGTAGAGATGTGGAGAGGTAGAGATGTAGAGAGAGGGGGGTGGAGAGGTAGAGATGTAGAGATGGAGAGGTAGAGATGTAGAGGGGGGGATGGAGAGGTAGAGATGTAGAGAGAGGGGGATGGAGAGGTAGAGATGTAGAGAGAGGGGATGGAGAGGTAGAGATGTGGAGAGAGGGGGAGAGGTGATGAGAGGGGGTGGAGATGTAGAGAGAGGGGGATGGAGAGGTAGAGATGTAGAGAGAGGGGGATGGAGAGGTAGAGATGTAGAGAGAGGGGGATGGAGAGGTAGAGATGTAGAGAGGGGGATGGAGAGGTAAAGATGTAGAGAGAGAGGGGGGTGGAGAGGTAGAGATGTAGAGAGAGGGGGATGGAGAGGTAGAGATGTAGAGAGAGAGGGGGATGGAGAGGTAGAGATGTAGAGAGAGGGGGATGGAGAGGTAGAGATGTAGAGAGGGGGATGGAGAGGTAGAGATGTAGAGAGAGGGGGATGGAGAGGTAGAGATGTAGAGAGAGAGGGGGATGGAGAGGTAGAGATGTAGAGAGGGGATGGAGAGGGAGATGTAGAGAGAGGGGGGATGGAGAGGTAGAGATGTAGAGAGAGGGGGATGGAGAGGTAGAGATGTAGAGAGAGAGGGGGATGGAGGGTAGAGATGTAGAGAGGGGGGATGGAGAGGTAGAGATGTGGAGAGGGGGATGGAGAGGTAAAGATGTAGAGAGAGAGGGGGTGGAGAGAGAGAGAGGGGGATGGAGAGGTAGAGATGTAGAGAGAGAGGGGATGGAGAGGTAGAGATGGAGAGGGGGATGGAGAGGTAGAGATGTAGAGAGGGGGATGGAGAGGTAGATGAGGTGGAGAGAGAGATGGGGGGGGATGGAGAGGTAGAGATGTAGAGAGGGGATTGAGAGGTAGAGATGTAGAGAGAGGGGGGATGGAGAGGTAGAGAGAGGGGGGATGGAGAGGTAGAGATGTAGAGAGAGAGGGGATGGAGAGGTAGAGATGTAGAGAGAGAGGGGATGGAGAGGTAGAGATGAGAGAGAGAGGGGGATGGAGAGGTAGCGATGTTAGAGAGGGGGGGATGGAGAGGTAGAGATGTAGAGAGAGGGGGGGAGAGGTAGAGATGTAGAGAGGGGGGGATGGAGAGGTAGAGATGTAGAGAGAGAGGGGGATGGAGAGGTAGAGATGTAGAGAGAGATGGGGATGGAGAGGTAGAGATGGGGATGGGGGATGGAGGGTAGAGAGAGAGGAGGGGATGGAGAGGGAGAGATGTAGAGAGAGGGGGGATGGAGAGGTAGAGATGAGAGGGGGGGATGGAGAGGAAGAGAGAGAGGGGGATGGAGAGGGAGAGATGTAGAGAGAGAGGGGAATGCAGAGGTAGAGATGTAGAGAGAGAGGGGGATGGAGAGGTAGAGAGAGAGGGGGATGGAGAGGTAGAGAGAGAGGGGGATGGAGAGGTAGAGAGAGAGAGGGATGGAGAGGTAGAGAGAGAGGCCGGCAAGGTTAAGGATTACTTGATTGATTGATTAACTAACTAATTGATTGATTGGATTTATATAGCTCTTGTCGACACAGAGGATCAGAGCACTGGTGTTTGTGGTTACAATCTTGTTTGTATCAGTCCTTTCTAGCACAGTCAAATAGTGATATCCTGTCTGTCCTCATGGTCAAATAGTGATATCCTGCCTGTTTGTCCTCATGGTCAATGAGTGATATCCTGTCTGTCTGTCTGTCTGTCCTCATGGTCAATGAGTGATATCCTGTCTGTCTGTCCTCATGGTCAATGAGTGATATCCTGTCTGTCTGTCCTCATGGTCAATGAGTGATATCCTGTCTGTCTGTCCTCATGGTCAAATAGTGATATCCTGTCTGTCCTCATGGTCAAATAGTGATATCCTGTCTGTCTGTCCTCATGGTCAAATAGTGATATCCTGTCTGTCTGTCCTCATGGTCAAATAGTGATATCCTGTCTGTCCTCATGGTCAAATAGTGATATCCTGTCTGTCTGTCCTCATGGTCAAATAGTGATATCCTGTCTGTCTGTCCTCATGGTCAAATAGTGATATCCTGTCTGTCTGTCCTCATGGTCAAATAGTGATATCCTGTCTGTCTGTGCTCATGGTCAAATAGTGATATCCTGTCTGTCTGTCCTCATGGTCAAATAGTGATATCCTGTCTGTCTGTCCTCATGGTCAAATGCGTGATATCCTGTCTGTCCTCATGGTCAAATAGTGATATCCTGTCTGTCCTCATGGTCAAATAGTGATATCCTGTCTGTCTGTCCTCATGGTCAAATAGTGATATCCTGTCCGTCTGTCTTCATGGTCAAATAGTGATATCCTGTCTGTCTGTCCTCATGGTCAAATAGTGATGTCCTGTCCGTCTGTCTGTGTTCATGGTCAAATAGTGATATCCTGTCTGTCTGTCCTCATGGTCAAATAGTGATATCCTGTCTGTCCTCATGGTCAATTAGTGATATCCTGTCTGTCCTCATGGTCAATTAGTGATATCCTGTCTGTCCTCATGGTCAATTAGTGATATCCTGTCCGCCTGTCCTCATGGTCAATTAGTGATATCCTTTCTTTGTCTGTCCTCATGGTCAAATAGTGATATCCTGATCATGGTGTCTAGACATTCCATACTGTAGGCCACAGCCTGGTGTAATAGACAATCACTAACACATTTCTTGTGTGTGCATAGCTGAAGATGATTGTAAGCAATATGATGGCCTCACCAATTTATGTACGGCTTCCGCTGTATCCAGTTTCTCTAGATCTGCTAACACACCACACACACCACACACACCACACACACCACACACACCACACACACACACACACACACACACACACACACACACACACACACACACACACACACACACACACACACACACACACACACACACACACACACACACACACACACACACACACACACACACACACACACACACACACACACAGATAACTGACAGGGCAGGGCAGAGACACATTTATATGGACATAAACAGCGTGTGACAGCTTGTGTGTGTGTTAGGGACAGATTGAGGCAGGGTCACGTGTGTGTGTGTTAGGACAGATTGAGGCAGGGTCACGTGTGTGTGTTAGGGACAGATTGAGGCAGGGTCACGAGGCAGGGTCACGTGTGTGTGTGTTACAGATTGAGGCAGGGTCACGTGTGTGTGTTTAGGGACAGATTGAGGCAGGGTCACGTGTGTGTGTGTTACAGATTGAGGCAGGGTCACGTGTGTGTTACAGATTGAGGCAGGGTCACATCAGTGTGTGTGTGTGTGTGTGTGTGTGTCTATAGATGTGTGTGTGTGTGTGTGAGGGCCAGATGTCTGTGTGTGTTGGTTTTGCTCATCTGCCCTGGGGTAGAGGGTGTGACAGTCACAGAACAAATCCAGCAAATGAAGTTATTTATAGCATGTTTATTTAATCATCTACTACACTGTCTGATAGTGGACAACATTGTCTGGCACAGAGACTGCATTATGGCTTGTCCGTGTGCGTAGGTGAAGGGATGCCAATGGATGTTTCCAATGCCATCTGGTAAATCCAGGACAGAGAGCATTTCAGATCTCTGGTCCCCGCACGCATGCAGGCTCTGACTGCAGGGCAATACATTAGAGAGAGAGTCTCTCTTCTTAGCTTCTGCCCTTATTCCTTCAGTCTCATTTGAAACCTCACTCCTCTCACGCTATCTACAGAGAGTGGAGAGAGGAGAAGGGAATAACCAAAATAGTAGAGAGGGAGAGAAGGTTACAGAAGGAGAGGATAGTAATCTGTGGGATTAAGGGAGGAGGTGAGGGAGAGGAGGTGGTCGGGGGTTAAAGGGAGGAGGTGAGGGAGAGGAGGTGGTTGGGGGTTAGGGAGGAGGGGACAGGTGGATGAGGTGGTCGGGGGTTAGGGAGGAGGTGAGGGAGAGGAAGTGGTCAGGGGTTAAGGGAGGAGGTGATGGAGAGGAGGTGGTTGGGGGTTAGGGAGGAGGGGACGGGGGGATGAGGCGGCCGGGGGCAAGGTTAAGCCCTTTTATCAACTCGCTGTGTGATCTTCTTACATACCCCACGCCCACAACGTGTCTGTCTGTGTCTGTCTGTATGATCTTACAGGTATTTAGAGGTTGAGTTTGTGTCAGTGACTTGATTCCTGTAGAGGAGATTTTCCTGTGGAAAATCTGTGGCAGTAGCATTATTGTTAGCAATATTACAGATACACTGTTGTATTAATGACTGTAGGAGTATTACAGATACAATCAAATTCAATCAATCAAATGTATTTTTTAAGCTCTTCTTACATCAGCTGATATATCAAAGTGCTGTACAGAAACTCAGTCTAAAACCCCAAACAAACAGCAAGCAATGCAGGTGTAGAAGCACGGTGGCTAGGAAAAACTCCCTAGAAAGGCCAGAACCTAGGAAGAAACCTAGAGAGGAACCAGGCTATGAGGGGTGACCAGTCCTCTTCTGGCTGTGCCGGGTGGAGATTATAACAGAACATGGCATTTGAACAAGATGTTCAAATGTTCATAAATGACCAGCATGGTCCAATAATAATAATCACAGGGGTTATTGAGGGTGCAACAGATCAGCACCTCAGGAATAAATGTCAGTTGGCTTTTCATAGCCAATCATTGAGAGTATCTCTACCACTCCTGCTGTCTCTAGAGAGTTGAAAACAGCACGTCCGGTGAACAGGTTCTGGTTCCATAGCCGCAGGCAGAACAGTTGAAACTGGAGCAGCAGCACGGCCAGGTGGACTGGGGACAGCAAGGAGTCACCATGCCAGGTACTCCTGATGCATGGTCCTAGGGCTCAGGTCTTCTGAGAGAGAGAGAGAGAGAGAGAGAGAGAGAGAGAGAGAGAGCACACTTAAATTCACGCAGGACACTGTATAAGACTAGTTGTCCAGATATAATGGACTGATCTGTAAAGCTGTCATCAAGTCAAAGGATGGCTACTTTGAAGAATCTCAAATATAAAATATATTTGGATTTAGCACTTTCTTTTGGTTAGTACATGATTCCAAGTGTGTTATTTCATAGTTGTGATGTCTTCACTATTCTACAATGTAGAAAATAGTACAAATAAAGAAAAACCCTTGAATGAGTAGGTTTGTCCAAACTTTTGACTGGTACTGTAGTTTTTCAGAGGTGTGGTTGATAAGGCTCTGTGGGATGTAGCTAGGAGAGCACTGTGACTGACAAGTGAATTTAAATGTCGCATTGAGCTTGGGGGTTACTGCGCAAGATCCCATGGACAGGGTTGTATTCACTAGACAAAACGGAGGCAAATAGGCTGAAATTGGGGGCGGTACGATGTCAACTTGTCCAATAAGAAATGTCTGCTTTCTTTTCCGGCGCCACATCAGATTGAAACGTACTGGTGCAAATGGTTTCCAGTGGCTCTTCTCCCTCCCATCACCCTCTCCTCTCTCTTTTCTTCTCCACCCGTCTGTTTTATGTGATGTGGATTGAATTCATCCTTTCTCTGTTGAGCTGGCTGGTCTGAACCACCCAGATGTCCTGAGTAGATAACCTCTTACAGATGGTCCTGAGTAGATAACCTCTTACAGACGATTCTGTTACAGGCCTCTGAGGCGACACACTCCGGAAATATCTGCGTCTCACTCTTCGTCTCTTCCACATTGCTTTTTATCTTCTCTTCTCCCTGTCAACCTCTTCTCTCTTTCGCTCATGCACACACACACACACACACACACACACACACACACACACACACACACACACACTAATCTAATTTCCCCAGATCATTAGTAAAGTGTCATCTATGAGGCAGCTCTCATGTCTCGTAATGACATTTAAAGCTCCTTCCTGTGTCAGAAACATACCTCTGACTCACACAGTACACTATACTATACACTATATACTATACATTAGAGGTCAACCGATTATGACTTTTCAACACCGATACCGATTATTGGAGGACCAAAAAACCCGATGCCGATTATTCGGCCGATTTATAATTTAATTTTTATATATATATATATATATTTATAATAAAAAAATAAAAAAAAAAATAAATAATAATAATAAATAAAATAATAAAAAAATGTATACAAATAAAATACAAATAAAAAAAACATGTATTTGTAATAATGACAATTACAACAATACTGAATGAACACTTATTTTAACTTAATATAATTCATCAATAAAAATCAATTTAGCCTCAAATAAACAATGAAACATGTTCAATTTGGTTTAAATAATGCAAAAACAAAGTGTTGGAGAAGTAAAAGTGCAATATGTGCCATGTAAGAAAGCTAACGTTTAAGTTCCTTGCTCAGAACTTGAGAACATATGAAAGTTGGTGGTTCCTTTTAACATGAGACTTCAATATTCCAAGATAAGAGGTTTTAGGTTGTAGTTAATATAGTATTTATAGGACTATTTCTCTCTATACCATTTGTATTTCATTAACCTTTGACTATTGGATGTTCTTATAGGCACTTTAGTATTGCCAGTGTAACAGTATAGCTTCCGTCCCTCTCCTCACTCCTCCCTGGGCTCGAACCAGCAACACAACGACAACAGCCACCCTCAAAGCAGCGTTACCCATGCAGAGCAAGGGAAACAACCACTCCAAGGTTCAGAGCGAGTGATGTTTGAAACGCTATTAGCGGGCGCTAACTAGCCAGCCATTTCACTTCGGTTACACCAGCCTCATCTCGGGAGTTGATAGGCTTAAAGTCATAAACAGCGCAATGCTTGACGCACAATGAAGAGCTGCTGGCAAAATGCACGAAAGTGCTGTTTGAATGAATGTTTACGCGCCTGCTTCTGCCTACCACCGCTCAGTCAGATACTTGTATGCTCAGTCAGATTATTTGCTACGCAGGACATGCTAGATAATATCTAGTAATATCATCAACCATGTGTAGTTAACTAGTGGTTATGATTGATTGTTTTTTATAAAATAAGTTTAATGCTAGCTAGCAACTTACCTTGGCTTACTGCATTCGCGTAACAGTCTCCTTTTGGAGTGCAACGAGAGAGAGGCAGGTCGTTATTGCGTTGGACTAGTTAACTGTAAGGTTGCAAGATTGGATCCCCTGAGCTGATAAAATGAAAATCTGTCATTCTGCCAATGAACAAGGCAGTTAATCCACCGTTCCTAGGCCATCATTGAAAATAAGAATGTGTTCTTAACTGACGCCATTAAAAGGTAATTTACCACCTTCACAAGTGCAGTCTCATTGCTATGATGGGGTCTAAAACCAGACTGAAGCATTTCATATACATTGTTTGTCTTTAGGAGGCAGTGAGTTGCTGTGCAACAGCTTTTTCTAAAAATTTTGAGAAGAGTGGGAGATTCGATAGAGGTGATAGTTTTGAAAATATTTTCTGGGTCAAGGTTTGGCTTTTTCAAGAGAGGCTTTATTACTGCCACTTTTAGTGAGTTTGGTACACATCCGGTGGATAGAGAGCCGTTTATTATGTTCAACAAAGGAGGGCCAAGCACAGGAAGCAGCTCTTTCAGTAGTTTAGTTGGAATAGGGTCCAGTATGCAGCTTGAAGTTACATAGTACTAAAACATTTGAGTGTCTCCTTAGTGTCTCCTAGGTCCTGGCAGAGGTTGTGCAGACTGATAACTGAGCTTTGGAGGAATACGCAGATTTAAAGAGCAGTCCGTCATTTGTTTTCTAATTATCATAATCTTTTCCTCAAAGAACTTTGTGAATGTATTACTGCTGACGTGAAAGCCATCCTCTCTTGGGGAATGCTGCTTTTTAGTTAACTTTGCGACAGTATCAAAAAGACATTTCTGATTGTTCTTATTTTCCTTAATTAGTTTGGAAAAATAGGATGATAGAGCAGCAGTGAGGGCTCTTCGGTACTGTCTTTCCAAGCTAGTCGGAAGACTTCCAATTTGGTGTGGCGCCATTTCCGTTCCAATTTTCTGGAAGCTTGCTTCAGAGCTCGGGTATTTTCTGTCTACCAGGGAGCTAGTTTCTTATGACAAATGCTTTTAGGGGTGCAACTGCATCTAAGGTATTGCGCAAGGTTAAATTGAGTTCCTCAGTCGAGTGGTTAACTGATTTTTGTCCTCTGATGTCCTTGGGTAGGCAGAGGAGGTCTGGAAGGGCATCTAGGAATCTTTGTGTTGTCTGAGAATTTATAGCACAACTTTTGATGCTCCTTGGTTGAGGTCTGAGCAGATTATTTGTTGCGGTTGCAAACGTAATAAAATGGTGGTCCGATAGTCCAGGAATATGAGGAAAAATATTAAGATCCACAACATTTATTTCATGGGACAAAACTACGTCCAGATTTTGACTGTGGCAGTAAGTAGGTCCGGAGACATGTTGGACAAAACCCACTGAGTCGATGATGGCTCCGAAAGCCTTTTGGAGTGGGTCCGTGGACTTTTCCATGTGAATTTTAGTCACCAAAAATGAGAATGTTATCTGCTATGACTACAAAGTCCGATAGGTATTCAGGGAACTCAGTGAGGAATGCTGTATATGGCCCAGGAGGCCTGTAAACAGTAGCTATATAAAGTGATTGAGTAGGCTGCATAGATTTCATGACTAGAAGCTCAAAACTATACTATACATTACACTAAACACTACACTATAAATACTATACACTACACTATGCATACCATACACTACACTACACTGTACACTACACTATACAGTCGTGGCCCAAAGTTTTGAGAATGACACAAATATTAATTTCCACCAAGTTTGCTGCTTCATTGTCTTTATATATTTTTGTCAGATGTTACTATGGAATACTGAAGTATAATTACAAGCATTTCATAAGTATCAAAGGCCTTTATTGACAATTACATGAAGTTGATGCAAAGAGTCAATATTTGCAGTGTTGACCCTTCTTTTTTAAGACTTCTGCAATCCCCCCTGGCATGCTGTCAACTAACTTCTGGGCCACATCCTGACTGGTGGCAGCCCATTATCAATGCTTGGAGTTTGTCAGAATTTGTGGGCTTTTGTTTGTCCACCCGCCTCTTGAGGATTGACCACAAGTTCTCAATGGGATTAAGGTCTGGTGAGTTTCCTGGCCATGGACCCAAAATATCTATGTTTTGTTCCCCGAGCCACTTAGTTATCACATTTGCCATATGGCAAGGTGATCCATCATGCTGGTAAAGGCATTGTTCGTCACCAAACTGTTCCTGGATGGTTGGGAGAAGTTGCTCTCGGAGGATGTGTTGTTACCATTCTTTATTCATGGTTGTGTTCTTAGGCAAAATTGTGATTGAGCCCACTCCCTTGGCTGAGAAGCAACCCCACACATGAATGGTCTCAGGATGCTTTACTGTTGGCATGACACAGGACTGAAGGTAACGCTCACCTTGTCTTCTCCGGACAAGCTTTTTTCCGGATGCCCCAAACAATTGGAAAGGGGATTCATCAGAGAAAATGACTTTACCCCAGTCCTCAGCAGTCCAATCCCTGTACCTTTTTTGCAGAATATCAGTCTATCCCTGATGTTTTTCCTGGAGCGAAGTGGCTTCTTTGCTGCCCTTCTTGACACCAGGCCATCCTCCAAAAGTCTCAAAAGTCAAGCTCTGTACTGGTGGTGCACCGATCCGCAGCTGAATCAACTTTAGGAGACGGTCCTGGTGCTTGCTGGACTTTCTTGGGGGCCCTGAAGCCTTCTTCACTACAATTGAACTGCTCTACTTGAAGTTCTTGATGATCCGATAAATGGTTGATTTGGGTGTGATCTTACTGGCAGCAATATTCTTTCACGTGAAGCCCTTTTTGTGCAAGACCTATTTTGCCAATTGGCCTGGACCCTTTTACTGCCCACACGGAGCCCTGCCGATCCATCATGGCTGGTCTTCCGACGTAACCGTCCGAGGGGGTTTCAACAGGCTCTTCCGTTGCGACGTCCCCTGGAGGCCTATCTGCTCGCCTGCTAGGCCCACCCGCTGTCTGAATCGCCGTGACTCCAGCTCACCTAGCTACTCACTGGACCCTATGATCACTCGGCTACACATGCCTCTCCCTAATGTCAATAGGCCTTGTCCATTGCTGTTTTGGTTAGTGATTATTGTCTTATTTCACTGTAGAGTATCCAGCCCTGCTTAATATGCCTTAGCTAGCCCTTTTGTTCCACCCCCCACACATGCGGTGACCTCACCTGGCTTAAATTGTGCCTCTCGAGACAAAACCTCTCTCATCGTCACTCAATGCCTAGGTTTACCTCCACTGTACACACATCCTACCATACCTTTGTCTCTACATTATGCCGTGAATCTTTTTTTCCGCACCCAGAAATCTGCTCCTTTTACTCTCTCTTCCGAACGCACTAGACAACTAGTTCTTATAGACTTTAGCCGTACCCTTATCCTACTCCTCATCTGTTCCTCTGGTGATGTAGAGGTTAACCTCGACCCTGCAGCCCCCAACCTCGGCCCTGCAGTCCCCATCACCACTCCCATTCCCCAGGTGCTTTCATCTGTTGACTTCTGTAACCGTAAAAGGCTTGTTTTCATGCTTGCTAACATTAGAAGCCTCCTCCCTAAGTTTTTTTTTTTCTTCACTTTTGCTTTACTTTAGCACACTCTACCAACCCTGATGTCCTAGCCGTGTCTGAATCCTGGCTTAGGAAGGCCACCAAAAATCCTGAAATTTCCATCCCTAACTATAACATTTTCCGACAAGATAGAACTGCCAAAGGGGGCGGAGTTGCAATCTACTGCAAAGATAGCCTGCAGAGTTCTGTCGTACTATCCAGGTCTGTGCCCAAACAATTCGAGCTTCTACTTTTAAAAATCCACCTTTCCAGAAACAAGTCTCTCACCGTTACCGTTGTTATAGAATCTTCTGCCCCCAGCTGTGCCCTGGACACCATATGTGAATTGATTGCCCCCCCATCTATCTTCACAGTTTGTACTATTAGGTGACCTAAATTGGGACAATCTTAACACCCTGGCCGTCCTAAAATCTAAGCTAGATGCCCTCAATCTCACACAAATTGTCAACGAATCTACCAAGTACAACTCTAAATCCGTAACCATGGGCACCCTATCATCCTTACCAACTTGCCCTCTAAATACACCTCTGCTGTCTTCAACCAGGATCTCAAACCAGGATCTTTTTGCACCCCAGTATCTCTACTTGCACATCATCATCTGCACATCTATCAATCCAGTATTAATGCTAAATTGTATTTTTTTTTGCCTTTATGGCCTATTTATTGCCATACCTCCCTACTCTTCTACATTTGCACACACTGTACATATATTGTTTTATTGTGTTATTGACTGTGTGTTGTAACTCTGTGTTGTTTATGTTGCACTTCTTTGCTTGATCTTGGCCAGATCACAGTTGTAAATGAGAACTTGTTCTCAACTGGCCTACCTGCTTAAATAAAGGTGAAATAATAAACTTTTTTTTTTTTATAGAATGTAGAATGATATTATTATAATTCAGCCTGCAGCATACCACCCTGCATCCCACTGTAGGGTGGTACTGAATCTATGCAGGGTTGTTCCTGGTCAGTCCCTGGATGGGAGACCAGATGCTGCTGGAAGTGGTGTTTGAGGGCTAGTAGGAGGCAATATTTCCTCTGGTCTAAAATACATATATTCTAATGCCCCAGGGCAGGGATTGGGGACATTGCCATTTGTAGGGTGCTGTCTTTCGGATGGGACATTAAACGGGTGTCCTGACTCTCTGTGGTCACTAAAGATCCCATGGCACGAATAGGGATGTTTCTCCCATGTCCCCTTCACCCATGTCCGAATAGGGATGTTTCTCCCCTTTATCACAATGGCCACCCAATCATTCCTTGCGTGGCGTAGCAGTGAGTTTGTGAATACATTCGCGGCTATCAGTCTGATTGGTTCAGAAACCGCTGGGTTTCAAACAGTGGTTTGAATATTTTGTCATTGGCTTTTATACTCTGGTTAAATATCATCCAATCGCTGATGACTTTCCTTTGAACAACACCCCTTTTGCACCTCGAACGACTTCAATGATGTCATTCTCAGATTAAAGTATATAGCGAACAACAGAGCAGCAGTAGTGTTTAGTGGAAGTCATCAGGCTAGTAACCACACCATTTCCTCATGGGTTTTAGCCCTAATGCTACACAATCAATACAGGCCTGAGGGTGGCTGTGTCAGGGTGTGTGTGTGTGTTCATTTCTGTGTGTGCAGTGCAATCCACAAGTGTGTTTGACATTTGACTGCAAGCTGTTTGTGTCCCAGTGCAGTTTATTTTACCTTTATTTAACTAGGCAAGTCAGTTAAGAACAAATTCTTATTTTCAATGAGAGCCTAGGAACAGAGGGTTAACTGCCTTGTTCAGGGGCAGAACGACAGATTTGTACCTTGTCAGCTGGGGGATTTGAACTTGCAACCTTTCGGTTATTAGTCCAACGCTCTAACCACTAGGCTACCCTGCCCTCCCAAAAGGATGTATGATATTCCTGTTTGTGTCCCAGTCAGTCAGTGTTAAACTCAACAAGCCTGTGTCTGAGAGAGGGCTATCAGAGGATGAGGATGAAGAAGGAATTACTGCTTTCTGTCAGAGATGAGAGAGAATGATGATGAGGGATGACTTTCCTGTGTGAGGTGATAGAGAATGGACAGATGGATGGATGAGTGGATTAAAGAAGGGAAGATGAAAGATGAGAAGAAGTTCCCTAATTTCCCTTTCCCCTTTAGTTGGTGTCCGGTCTCTGTATTTCTGACTTAATGATGTGAATGAATCACAGGGTTGGAAAATCCCAGAAACTTTTCAGAAACCCTGGTTGGTGAATATCTAGAATCAAAAGGGAATAAACCGCCAGCGAATTCTTCGACTGGGATTTATTGCAACCCTACCGACACACAGACGATCATTATTGTGACGGCTAAATCATGTCTGCCAGCCTGCCCTCTTTTCCTTCTATCAGCTTCAGTGTTGTTTTTAAGAGTAGGTATGATGTTCTGCACTACCTCTAGCTGGGTCACAACAACACCAAAGTAAAACAACCTAGCTGTACCATGTTAGTGATAAGGTAGGCCAACATCTGTCTTCATGTATCTATTAACTCCTACCTTAAACCCATGTAACTATTAACTCCTACCTGATATCCATGTAACTATTAACTACTACCTGACATCCAATTAACTATTAACTCCTACCTTAAACACATGTAACTATTAACTCCTTCCTTAAACCCATTTAACTATTAACTCCTACCTTAAACCCATTTAACTATTAACTCCTACCTTAAACCCATTTAACTATTAACTCCTACCTTAAACCCATTTAACTATTAACTCCTACCTTAAACCCATTTAACTATTAACTCCTACCTTAAACCCATTTAACTATTAACTCCTACCTTAAACACATGTAACTATTAACTCCTACCTGATATCCATGTATCTATTAACTCCTACCTTAAACACATGTATCTATTAACTCCTACCTGATATCCATGTATCTATTAACTCCTACCTTAAACCCAATTAACTATTAACTCCTACCTGATATCCAATTAACTATTAACTCCTACCTTAAACACATGTATCTATTAACTTCTACCTGATATCCATGTATCTATTAACTCCTTTCTGATATCCAATGAATCATTAACTCCTACCTTAAATACATGTATCTATTAACTCCTACCTGATATCCATGTATCTATTAACTCCTACCTTAAACACATGTATCTATTAACTTCTACCTGATATCCATGTATCTATTAACTCCTACCTGATATCCATGTATCCATTAACTCCTACCTTAAACACATGTATCTATTAACTCCTACCTGATATCCATGTATCTATTAACTCCTACCTTAAATACATGTATCTATTAACTCCTACCTGATATCCATGTATCCATTAACTCCTACCTTAAACACATGTATCTATTAACTCGTACCTGATATCCATGTATCTATTAACTCCTACCTTAAACACATGTAACTATTAACTCCTACCTGATATCCAATTAACCATTAACTCCTACCTTAAATACATGTATCTATTAACTCCTACCTGATATCCATGTATCCATTAACTCCTACCTTAAACACATGTATCTATTAACTCCTACCTGATATCCATGTATCTATTAACTCCTACCTTAAACACATGTAACTATTAACTCCTACCTGATATCCATGTATCTATTAACTCCTACCTTAAACACATGTATCTATTAACTCCTACCTGATATCCATGTATCTATTAACTCCTACCTTAAACCCAATTAACTATTAACTCCTACCTGATATCCAATTAACCATTAACTCCTACCTGATATCCAATTAACCATTAACTCCTACCTTAAACCCAATTAACTATTAACTCCTACCTGATATCCAATTAACTATTAACTCCTACCTTAAACACATGTATCTATTAACTTCTACCTGATATCCATGTATCTATTAACTCCTTTCTGATATCCAATGAATCATTAACTCCTACCTTAAAACTCCTACCTGATATCCATGTATCTATTAACTCCTACCTGATATCCATGATATCTATTAACTCCTACCTTAAACACATGTATCTATTAACTTCTACCTGATATCCATGTATCTATTAACTCCTACCTTAAATACATGTATCTATTAACTCCTTTCTGATATCCAATGAATCATTAACTCCTACCTTAAATACATGTATCTATTAACTCCTACCTGATATCCATGTATCCATTAACTCCTACCTTAAACACATGTATCTATTAACTCGTACCTGATATCCATGTACCTATTAACTCCTACCTGATATCCAATTAACCATTAACTCCTACCTTAAACACATGTATCTATTAACTCCTATCTTAAACCCAATTAACTATTAACTCCTACCTTAAACCCATGTAACTATTAACTCCTACCTGATATCCATTTAACTATTAACTACTACCTGATATCCATTTACCTATACTGTGCAAAAATATAATGCAACATGTAAAGTGTTGGTCCCATGTTTCACGAACTGAAATAAAATATCCTAGAAATGTTCCATATGTACAAAAGGCTTATTTCTCTCAAATGTGTTTACATCACTGCTAGTGAGCATTTCTCCTTTGCCAAGATAATCCATCCACCTGACAGGTGTGACATACCAAGAAGCTGATTAAACAGCACGATCATTACACAGGTGCACCTTGTACGGGGGACAATAAATTGCCACTCTTACATGTGCAGTTTTATCACACAACACAATGCCATAGATGTCTCAAGTTTTGAGGGAGTGTGCAATTGGCATCTTGACTGCAGGAATGTCCACCAGAGCTGTTGCCATAGCATTTGATGTTAATTTCTCTACTGTAAGCTGCCTCCAATGTCGATTTGATTAAGATGGTAGAAATCCAAATAAATGATCAAAAGCCATCTACGGACCCCCCAAACCTCACATCAAGCCCCCCAATGTCCAGTATATAGTATCAGTTCTATATGTTTGACAAGTAGTTTACAGCTGCGCCTTACATAATTGTTTAGTCAACCTATGTTTTGTATTCTCTGTGAATATGGTGATGTATTTTTCACCCCCTGTTCAGAGAAATAGTCATTGAAGTTGTTAGGTAATGCGATGGGGCATACGCTTGCTGTTACCACGTTGATGTTACCACGTTCTGACCACTGACCACTGCACCATTAAGGCACCAACCACTGCTACTGGTCGCCTATATAATTTGGGGTGTAGGAACATCACTGTAATTGAAGGTGCACTTAAGACAGAAAAGAAAGTGAAAGAGTGACATTTCTTTACAATAACACATTTACTTGTGTTAATGTTGTTGGCTCCGTCATTCTCCTATCAAACTTTGCATCTGCACTGTTCTTCAAGTAAAAAAATGTTTTTGTAAAATGTTCAATGGAAATTGTTTTAAATCTCTGTCCATATTGTCCATGAGTTTTTAGGGAGATAGAAAATAGCCTTTTTTTTTATAAATCAATCAATCAAATGTATTTATAAAGCCCTTTTTACATCTGCAGATGTCACAAAGTGCTGTACAGAAACCCGGCCTAATAGTCCAAAGAGCAAGTAATGCAGGTGTAGAAGCACGGTGGAAAAACTACCACATGTTTGACTGAATTGCACGAGAATTCTACATGTATGGATTTTGTTATGCGTTGTTTTCTCTTTATTCAACCAACCTGCCTCCTACCATTCACCCACACAATATTTCATGACCCTGAACCCGCCTGCCCCGCGGATATAACCACACAATATTTCATGACCCTGAACCCGCCTGCCCCACGGATATAACCACACAATATTTCATGACCCTGAACCCGCCTGCCCCACGGATATAACCACACAATATTTCATGACCCTGAACCCGCCTGCCCCGCGGATATAACCACACAATATTTCATGACCCTGAACCCGCCTGCCCCGCGGATATAACCACACAATATTTCATGACCCTGAACCCGCCTGCCCCACGGATATAACCACACAATATTTCATGACCCTGAACCCGCCTGCCCCGCGGATATAACCGCCCGTGCGTCACTAGTGTGTGATGTGTTCATACACACATTAAAGGCAAGGCTTTGACCAAAATATGCTCTAAGAATTTCTTCCCATCGATCGTCCTTACCCCTCTTCTCTTTTTCCCTCACTTTATGCAAACCTTTTGACGCGGTTGCTAGGTGTTGGGTTAAGGTCGCTACACTATCCCCTTCCTTTGGGAGAGCTTTTCCCCACGACCTCTCTGATGGTCTCACGGGCGCCATCCCACTTCTGACACGGTCTTGTTTTTTATGTGTCTATCAGCTTCTAATCTCCTCCTCTCCCTTTGTGTGTTTCAGATTAACCTGCGTCTCATCCTGGTCAGTGGGAAGACGAAAGAGTTCCTGTTTTCTCCCAATGACTCGGCCGCAGACATTGCCAAACACGTCTACGATAACTGGCCAATGGGTGAGTGACACCTCACAGACACACATTACAACTGGCCAATGGGTGAGTGACACCAAATGCATACATATCAGTGGAGGCTGCTGGAGGGAGGATGATATTATTCAATTCCAGCCATTACAATGAGCCTGTCATGCGATTTAAAGTGACACCAGCCACTACTGGTGCATTTGGAAAGTATTCAGACCCCTTGACTTTTTTCACATTTTGTTACTTTACATCATTATTTTCAAATGTATTCAATAAAAAAAAATCCTTATCAATCTACGCACAATACCCCATAATGACAAAGTGAAAACAGGTTTGAAGAAAGTTGAGCAAATGTATAAAAAATAAAAAAACAAAATACCTTATCTACATAAGTATTCAGACCCTTTGCTATGATACTCGAAATTGAGCTCAGGTGCATCCTGTTTCCATTAATCATCCTTGAGATGTTTCTAGAACTTTATTGGAGTCCACCTGTGGTAAATTCAATTGATTGGACATGATTTGGAAAGGCACACACCTGTCTATATAAGGTCCCACAGTTGGCAGTACATGTCAGAGCAAAAACCAAGCCATGAGGTTGAAGGAATTGTCCGTAGAGCTCAGAGACAGGATTGTGTCGAGGCACAGATCTGGGGAAGGGAACCAAAACACTTCTGCAGCATTGAAGGTCCCCAAGGACACAGTGGCCTCCATCATTCTTAAATGGAAGAAGTTTGGAACCAACAAGACTCTTCCTAGAGCAGGTTGTCGGCAAAACTGAGCAATCGGGGGGCCTTGGTCAGGAAGGTGACCAAGAACCTGATGGTCACTCTGACAGAGCTCCAGAATTTCTCTGTGGAGATAGTTGTCCTTCTGGAAGGTTCTCCCATCTCTGCAGCACTTCACCAATCCAGCCTTTATGGT
Source organism: Oncorhynchus keta (assembly GCF_023373465.1). Classification (NCBI taxonomy): domain Eukaryota; kingdom Metazoa; phylum Chordata; class Actinopteri; order Salmoniformes; family Salmonidae; genus Oncorhynchus; species Oncorhynchus keta. The sequence continues at coordinate 8,465,289 of NC_068426.1, forward strand.
AGAGTGGAAGCCAGTCTTCAGTAAAGGGCACATGACAGCCCGCTTGGATTTTGCAAAAAGGCACCTAAAGACTCTAAGACCATGAGAAACAAGATTCTCTAGTCCGCTGAAACCAAGATTGAACTCTTTTACCTGAATGCCACATCTGGAGGAAACCATCCCTACGGTTAAGCATGGTGGTGGCATTATCATGCTGTGGTTGTTTTTCAGCGGCAAGGACTGGGAGACTAGTCAGAATCGAACAAAATATGAACAATGCAAAGTACAGAGAGATCCCTGATCTGCTCAGGACCTCAGAATGAGTTGAAGGTTCACCTTCAAACAGGACAACGACCCTAAGCACACAGCCAAGACAAAGCAGGAGTGGCTTCGGGACAAGTCTCTGAATGTCCATGGGTGGCCCAGCCAAAGCCCGGACTTGAACCCGATCACAAATCTCTGGAGAGACCTTAAAATAGCTGTGCAGCGATGCTCCCCATCCAACCTGACAGAGCCTGAGAGGATCTGCATAGAGGAATGGGAGCAACTCCCCAAATGCACGTGTACCAAGCTTGTATCGTCATACCAAAGAAGTGTTGAGGCTGTAATTGCTGCCAAAGATGCTTCAACAAAGTCCTGAGTAAAGGGTCTGAATACCTATGTATTATGTGACATTTTTATCTTTAATAATAAACTTCCTAAAAACCTGTTGTTGCTTTGTCATTATGGGTTATTGTGTGTAAGTTGTTGCGTGGGAAAAAAAACAATTGAATCCACTTTAGAATCTGGTCAGGCTTCTGGTCAGGCTCCGGAGACGGGCACATCGCGCACCGCTCCCGAGCATACTACTCGCCAATGTCCAGTCTCTTGACAACAAGGTTGATGAAATCCAAGCAAGGGTAGCATTCCAGAGAGACATAAGAGGCTGTAACGTTCTTTGCTTCGTGGAAACATGGCTCACTCGAGACATGCTATCGGAGTCGGTACAGCCAGCTGGTTTTTTCACGCATCGCGCCGACAGAAACAAGCATCTTTCTGCTAAGAAGAGGGCCGGGGGGGGATTAACGAGACGTGGTGTGATCATAACAACATACAGGAACTCAAGTCCTTCTGTTCACCTGACTTAGAATTCCTCACAATCAAATGTCGACCGAGAATTCTCTTCGATTATAATCACAGCCGCATATTTTCTCCCCCAAGCAGACACATCGATGGCCCTGAACTAACTTTATTTGACTGTATGTAAACTGGAAACCACATATCCTGAGGCTGCATTCATTGTAGCTGGGGATTTTAACAAGGCTAATCTGAAAACAAGGCTCCCTAAATTCTATCAGCATATCGATTGTGCAACCAGGGCTGGTAAAACCCTGGATCATTGTTATTCTAACTTCCGCAACGCATATAAGGCCCTCCCCCGCCCTCCTTTTGGAAAAACTGACCACGACTCCATTTTGTTGCTTCCAGGCTATAGTCAGACACTTAAACAGGAAGCTCCCGCACTCAGGTCTGTTCAACGCTGGTCCGACCAATCTGATTCCACGTTTCAAGATTGCTATGATCACGTGGACTGTGATACGTTTCGCATTGCGTCAAACAACAACATTGACGAATACGCTGATTCGGTGAGCGAGTTTATTAGCAAGTGCATCGGCGATGTCGTACCCACAGCAACTATTAAAACATTCCCCAACCAGAAACCCTGGATTGATGGCAGCATTCGTGCAAAACTGAAAGCACAAACCACTGCTTTTAAATCAGGGCAAGTTGACCGGAAACATCACCGAATACAAACAGTGTAGCTATTCCCTCCGCAAGGCAATCAAACAAGCTAAGCGTCAGTATAGAGACAAAGTAGAGTCGCAATTCAACGGCTCAGACACGAGAGGTATGTGGCAGGGTCCAGCCCCGTCGCGGACCCTGATGTCTTGCTCCCAGACAAACTAAACAGCTTCTTTGCTCGCTTTGAGGACAATACAGTGCCACCTACTCGGCCCGCTACCAAAACCTGCAGACTCTCCTTCACAGCAGCCAACGTGAGTAAAACATTTAAAGTGTTAACCCTCGCAAGGCTGCCGGCCCAGACGGCATCCCCAGCCGTGTCCTCAGAGCATGCGCAGACCAGCTGGCTGGTGTGTTTACGGACATATTCAATCAATCCTTATCCCAGTCTGCTGTTCCCACATGCTTCAAGAGGACCACCATTGTTCCTGTCCCAAGCAAGGGAACTGAGCTAAATGACTACCGCCCCATAGCACTCACTTCCGTCATCATGAAGTGCTTTGAGAGACTAGTCAAGGATAATTTCATCTCCACCCTACCTGACACCCTAGACCCACTGCAATTTGCTGACCGCCCCAATAGGTCTACAGACGACGCAATCGCAATCACACTGCACACTGCCCTAACCCATCTGGACAAGAGGAATACCTACAGTGGCGCAAAAAAGTATTTAGTCAGCCACCAATTGTGCAAGTTCTCCCACTTAAAAAGTTGAGAGAGGCCTGTAATCTTCATCATAGGTACACTTCAACTATGACAGACAAAATTAGAAAAAAAATCCAGAAAATCACATTGTAGAATTTTAAATTAATTTATTTGCAAAAAAGAAGAAAAGTAAAGTAAGAAGTAATAAGAAGTAATACAGGGAAGATGGAGAAGTAATACAGGGGAGATGGAGGAGAAGTAATACAGGGGAGATGGAGGAGAAGTAATACAGGGGAGATGGAGGAGAGGTAATACAGGGAAGATGGAGGAGAAGTAATACAGGGAAGATGGAGGAGAAGTAATACAGGGGAGATGGAGAAGTAATACAGGGGAGATGGAGGAGAAGTAATACAGGGGAGATGGAGGAGAAGTAATACAGGGGAGATGGAGGAGAAGTAATACAGGGGAGATGGAGGAGAAGTAATACAGGGGAGATGGAGGAGAAGTACTACAGGGGAGATGGAGGAGAAGTAATACAGGGGAGATGGAGGAGAAGTAATACAGGGGAGATGGAGGAGAAGTAATACAGGGGAGATGGAGGAGAAGTAATACAGGGGAGATGGAGGAGAAGTAATACAGGGGAGATGGAGGAGAAGTAATACAGGGGAGATGGAGGAGAAGTAATACAGGGGAGATGGAGGAGAAGTAATACAGGGGAGATGGAGGAGAGGTAATACAGGGAAGATGGAGGAGAGGTAATACAGGGAAGATGGAGGAGAAGTAATACAGGGGAGATGGAGGAGAAGTAATACAGGGGAGATGGAGGAGAAGTTATACAGGGAAGATGGAGGAGAGGTAATACAGGGAAGATGGAGGAGAAGTAATACAGGGAAGATGGAGGAGAAGTAATACAGGGGAGATGGAGGAGAAGTAATACAGGGGAGATGGAGGAGAGGTAATACAGGGAAGATGGAGGAGAAGTAATACAGGGAAGATGGAGGAGAAGTAATACAGGGAAGATGGAGGAGAAGTTATACAGGGAAGATGGAGGAGAAGTTATACAGGGAAGATGGAGGAGAAGTAATACAGGGAAGATGGAGGAGAAGTAATACAGGGAAGATGGAGGAGAAGTAATACAGGGTAGATGGAGGAGAAGTACTACAGGGGAGATGGAGGAGAAGTACTACAGGGGAGATGGAGGAGAAGTAATACAGGGAAGATGGAGGAGAAGTAATACAGGGAAGATGGAGGAGAAGTAATACAGGGAAGATGGAGGAGAAGTAATACAGGGAAGATGGAGGAGAAGTTATACAGGGGAGATGGAGGAGAAGTAATACAGGGTAGATGGAGGAGAAGTACTACAGGGGAGATGGAGGAGAAGTACTACAGGGAAGATGGAGGAGAAGTTATACAGGGAAGATGGAGGAGAAGTACTACAGGGGAGATGGAGGAAAGTAATACAGGGGAGATGGAGGAGAAGTTATACAGGGGAGATGGAGGAGAAGTTATACAGGGGAGATGGAGGAGAAGTAATACAGGGGAGATGGAGGAGAAGTACTACAGGGAAGATGGAGGAGAAGTTATACAGGGAAGATGGAGGAGAAGTACTACAGGGAAGATGGAGGAGAAGTACTACAGGGAAGATGGAGGAGAAGTTATACAGGGAAGATGGAGGAGAAGTTATACAGGGAAGATGGAGGAGAAGTTATACAGGGGAGATGGAGGAGAAGTACTACAGGGGAGATGGAGGAGAAGTACTACAGGGGAGATGGAGGAGAAGTACTACAGGGAAGATGGAGGAGAAGTTATACAGGGGAG
>NC_068426.1:8474512-8662012 GCF_023373465.1 Oncorhynchus keta
CTATCTGTCTGTCTCTCTGTCTCTCTCTCTCTGTCTCTGTCTCTCTCTCTCTGTCTCTCTCTCTCTATCTCTCTCTCTCTCAGGTCTCTCTCTCTGTCTTTGTCTGTCTATCTGTTTGTCTCTCTCTCTGTCTCTCTGTCTCTGTCTCTCTGTCTCTGTCTCTCTCTCTCTGTCTCTCTCTCTCTGTCTCTCTCTCTCTGTCTCTCTCTCTCAGGTCTCTCTCTTCTCTCCTCTCGCTCTCTCTTTCTCTCTCTCTCTCAGGTCTCTCGCTCTCTTTCTTTCTCCCTCTTCTCTCCTCTCAGGTCTCCGTTTCTCTGTCTGGCTCCTGTCTCTCCTCTCTCTTGGTTGTGTATTCTATGTTAGATCAGTTAAATGATGATAGTTATGATGATATATTGTCTTTGTAACAAGTCTTTGTCTGTTAACGCTGTTCTACTCTGTCACTCGCACCCTCCTCCTCCTCCTCCCCTCCTCCTCCTCCTCTCAGCTCTCAAACTGCCTCTGGGGAAAACCACAGTGATGCATTTAGTTGCCAGAGAGACGTTGCCTGAGCCAAACTCCCAAGGTAACCCGTTTTCATTTATCCCACCTTCCAGACTTTTAATTCATCCCTTGTTCCTCCCCCTCACACTAAAACACAATAATAGATGATGCCTTTACTGTAGATGATGGTAGTAGTTATTTCTGTTTGTTTAGGAACAGCTAATGATCCATGATTAATATTTAACCTTATCCCAGTCCTATACAGTGTAAGAAGACGTGTGTTTCAGTAAGCTTATGCAACACTATTTAAATAATGACAGACGGTTGTTTTTGTTTCAATGATACTCTGTTTTAGAAAAAAGGTCGATTTCTCAACAATATTGCTACTAAACAGTATCCTGACAGTGTCCTGACAGTATCCTGACCTCGTCCTGACCGTGTCCTGACCTCGTCCTGACCTCGTCCTGACCGTGTCCTGACCGTGTCCTGACAGTGTCCTGACAGTGTCCTGACCGTGTCCTGACCGCCTCCTGACAATGTCCTGACCGTGTCCTGACCGCCTCCTGACAGTGTCCTGACCGCGTCCTGACCTTGTCCTGACCGCGTCCTGACCTCGTCCTGACCGCCTCCTGACAATGTCCTGACCTCCACCTGACAGTGTCCTGACCGCCTCCTGACAGTGTCCTGACCGCCTCCTGACAGTGTCCTGACCGCCTCCTGACCTCGTCCTGACCGTGTCTTGACCGCCTCCTGACCTCGTCCTGACCGCCTCCTGACCTCGTCCTGACCGTGTCCTGACCGCCTCCTGACAGTGTCCTGACCGCCTCCTGACTGTGTCCTGACCGCCTCCTGACCTCGTCCTGACCGCCTCCTGACCGCCTCCTGACAGTGTCCTGACCGCCTCCTGACCTCGTCCTGACCGCCTCCTGACCGCCTCCTGACCGCCTCCTGACCGCCTCCTGACCGCCTCCTGACCGCGTCCTGACCGCCTCCTGACCTCGTCCTGACCGCCTCCTGACAGTGTCCTGACCGCCTCCTGACCTCGTCCTGACCGCCTCCTGACAGTGTCCTGACCGCCTCCTGACAGTGTCCTGACCGCCTCCTGACAGTGTCCTGACCGCCTCCTGACAGTGTCCTGACCGCCTCCTGACAGTGTCCTGACCGCCTCCTGACCGCCTCCTGATAGTGTCCTGACCGTGTCCTGACCGCCTCCTGACCGTGTCCTGACCGCCTCCTGACAGTGTCCTGACCGCCTCCTGACAGTGTCCTGACAGTGTCCTGACCGTGTCCTGACCGCGTCCTGACAGTGTCCTGACCGCCTCCTGACAGTGTCCTGACCGCCTCCTGACAGTGTCCTGACCGCCTCTTGACAGTGTCCTGACCGTCTCCTGACAGTGTCCTGACCGCCTCCTGACAGTGTCCTGACAGTGTCCTGACAGTGTCCTGACCGTGTCCTGACCTCGTCCTGACCGTGTCCTGACCGCCTCCTGACCGTGTCCTGACAGTGTCCTGACCGCCTCCTGACAGTGTCCTGACAGTGTCCTGACCGCCTCCTGACCGCCTCCTGACAGTGTCCTGACCGTGTCCTGACCGTGTCCTGACCGCCTCCTGACCGCGTCCTGACCGCCTCCTGACAGCGTCCTGACCGTGTCCTGACCGCCTCCTGACCTCGTCCTGACCGCCTCCTGACAGTGTCCTGACCGCCTCCTGACCGCCTCCTGACCGCCTCCTGACCTCGTCCTGACCGCCTCCTGACCGCCTCCTGACAGTGTCCTGACCGCCTCCTGACAGTGTCCTGACCGCCTCCTGACAGTGTCCTGACCGCCTCCTGACAGTGTTTGACAGGGTGCTGACCACATTCCTACTGTGTTTGACAGGGTGCTGACCACATTCCTACTGTGTTTGACTGTGTGTTGTGTTCCTTCTCAGGTCAGAGGAACAGAGAGAAAACTGGGGAGAGTAACTGCTGTGTCATCCTGTAAATACCCACATTCATCCCTCCCACACCCACCTCCATCCCTCCCTCACCCACCTCCATCCCTCCCTCACCCACCTCCATCCCTCCATCACCCACCCATCCACCTCCATCCCTCCCTCACCCACCTCCATCCCTCCCACCCACACCCACCTCCATCCATCCCTCACCCACCCACCCACCCACCCACCCACCCACCCACCCACCCACCCACCCACCCACCCACCCACCTCCATCCCTCCCTCCCACCCACCTCCGTCCCTCCCTCACCCACCTCCATCCATCCCTCCATCACCCACCCACCTCCATCCCTCCATCACCCACCTCCATCCATCCCTCCATCACCCACCCACCCACCTCCATCCCTCCATCGCCCACCCACCCACATCCATCCCTCCCTCCCCCTCCCTCACGCACCTCCATCCCTCCCTCACCCACCTCCATCCCTCCCTCACCCACCCACCTCCATCTATCCCTCACCCACCTCCATCCCTCCATCCCTCACCCACCCACCCACCCACCCACATCCATCCCTCCCTCCCTCCCCCACCTCCATCCCTCCCTCACCCACCTCCATCCCTCCCTCACCCACCCACCCACCCACCCACCCACCCACCCACATCCATCCCTCCCTCCCTCCCTCACCCACATCCATCCCTCCCTCACCCACCTCCATCCCTCCCTCACCCACCTCCATCCCTCCCTCACCCACCTCCATCCCTCCCTCACCCACCCACCTCCATCCCTCCCTCACCCACCCACCTCCATCCCTCCCTCATCCATCCCCACCCACCCACCCACCCTCCCATCCCTCCCTCCCTCCCTCCCTCCCTCCCTCCCTCCCCCTCCCTCCCTCCCTCCCTCCCTCCCTCCCTCCCTCCCTCCCTCCCTCCCTCCCTCCCTCACCCACCTCCATCCCTCCCTCACCCACCCACCTCCATCCATCCCTCCCTCACCCACCTCCATCCCTCCCTCACCCACCCACCTCCATCCCTCCCTCCCACACCCACCTCCATCCCTCCCTCACCCACCCACCTCCATCCCTCCCTCCCTCACCCACCTCCATCCCTCCCTCACCCACCCACCTCCATCCCTCCCTCACCCACCCACCTCCATCCCTCCCTCACCCACCCACCTCCATCCCTCCCTCACCCACCCACCTCCATCCCTCCCTCCCTCCCACCCCACCTCCATCCCTCCCTCACCCACCCACCCACCTCCATCCCTCCCTCACCCACCTCCATCCCACCCACCTCCGATCATCCATCCCTCCCACACCCACCTCCATCCCTCCATCACCCACCTCCATCCCACCCACCTCTGATCATCCATCCATCCCTCCCACCCACCTCCATCCCTCCATCACCCACCCACCTCCATCCCTCCATCACCCACCCACCTTCATCCCTCCCTCCATCGCCCCTATCTTGGATCCAACCAACACACTGTCCTGTCCTGCAGTCTCTCTTGAATTCTGCTGCTACACACACACACACACACACACACACACACACACACACACACACACACACACACACACACACACACACACACACACACACACACACACACACACACACACACAAACAAAACATATTCTGTGTTCCTCATAGCAATACAGTGCACTTGCTCATAAACTGTGTGTGTGGGCCGGTCTCTCTCACTCAGACTTAACCACTAAATAAACCCACACTCCCATCTGCCCCCCCCCTCCCAACACACACACCCCCTTTGACCACCCACTTATCTAGATGTGCTGTCTGTCTCCCATAGTGCAGCAAAGCATTGACGTGCCTGATCAGAACACACACACACACACGCCTGTGTCCTTTTTACCTCCCCCTCTATTACTTGTATATGCCCTTAAATCTTACACTAGTGCATTGACAGACCAATACAGTCTTTTATTCACTCATGATGGTTCTAGCCAATTACTAACAAACACACAAACAAACTGTGTTATTTGACCGTAATATCATGTTGTTGACTGTGTTTTGACAGTCGGTCCTCTCCTCCTTTCTGACCAGTCAGTGTTTTAGATCATTCCTCCGTCAGAACCCTCGTCCCCCTTTTCCCCTGAACGAGGAGAAAGAAACTGAACAAGGGGAAGAAAGACAGACAGAACTCCCTTCTTCCCCCTTCCTCCTCACCAGAAAGACAGACAGATCTCCCTTCTTCCCCGTTCCTCCTCACCAGAAAGACAGACAGATCTCCCTTCTTCCCCGTTCCTCCTCACCAGAAAGACAGACAGATCTCCCTCCTTCCTCCTCACCAGAAAGACAGACAGATCTCCCTTCTTCCCCATTCCTCCTCACCAGAAAGACAGACAGATCTCCTTCTTCTTCACCAGAAAGACAGACAGATCTCCCTTCTTCCCCATTCCTCCTCACCAGAAAGACAGACAGATCTCCTCCCCCATCACCAGAAAGACAGACAGATCTCCCTTCTTCCCCGTTCCTCCTCACCAGAAAGACAGACAGATCTCCCTTCTTCCCGTTCCTCCTCACCAGAAAGACAGACAGATCTCCCTTCTTCCCCGTTCCTCCTCACCAGAAAGACAGACAGATCTCCCTTCTTCCCCGTTCCTCCTCACCAGAAAGACAGACAGATCTCCCTTCTTCCCCGTTCCTCCTCACCAGAAAGACAGACAGATCTCCCTTCTTCCCCGTTCCTCCTCACCAGAAAGACAGACAGATCTCCCTTATTTCCCATCCCTCCTCACCAGAAAGACAGACAGATCTCCCTTATTTCCCATCCCTCCTCACCAGAAAGACAGACAGATCTGTTGAATACCTCTAGTGTTGTGATGGGTCGGGTCTGCTTACCAATCCAAGCAAAGGGAAAGAACCAATCTGGAATTAAGTGTTATTTTCTTTCAAATCTCTTTCTTCTTCACTTAAAGAAAGATAAAGGCTTGGATTTTTTGCACAACAATGAATGCATGTGCCCTACCCAGCCCCCCTCAGCCCCCCCAGCCCCCACCACCACCGAACGACCTGTAAAAAGAGTTTCTTATTTTACTTAGTATTTTTCCAATGGGAATAATATTTAAAAAAAAAATAAACTAAGGTAACATATGTGTAGAATATATTGAATATAAATATTCTCTAGAACATGATGATGCCTCTAGATCCTGTTGATGCCAGTATATTGATGTTTTTAGTGTCTCTGTGTGCACCATCATTAACTAGCTAGCTTCCTAGACAGAAGTTCAAACTGTCACCTTGCTGATGACGCTACAGTACGTCCCAAAGGACACCCTATTTCAGATCTAGTGTGATACTTTTGACCAAGGCCTATAGGACCTGCGAAAGACTAGTGCGGGAGGTGTACTTGTACATCAAGCTGCCTTAAGCTAAAGAAACAGGAGATGGGCTCCTGCCTTATGGGCTTTTCTGGCTCAGACAAGGCTACTTACTTATGTAGGGTCCTGGTCCAAAGTAGTGCACTATATAAGGAAAGGGCCCTGGTCCAAAGTAGTGCACTATATAGGGAACAGGGCCCTGGTCCAAAGTAGTGCACTATATAAGGAAAGGGCCCTGGTCCAAAGTAGTGCACTATATAGGGAACAGGGCCCTGGTCCAAAGTAGTGCACTATATAGGGAAAGGGCCCTGGTCCAAAGTAGTGCACTATATAGGGAATAGGGCCCTGGTCCAAAGTAGTGCACTATATAGGGAACAGGGCCCTGGTCCAAAGTAGTGCACTATATAGGGAACAGGGCCCTGGTCCAAAGTAGTGCACTATATAGTGTGCCATTTAGGGCATAGTCAACTTGTTGTCCTTTAAGCAGCAAAACAGAACCATCCTCCTAATCATTGACATACAGAACTATTTGAAACATTTTTTTTTTAAATGTGTTTTTATTTTCTGTCATTTATTTTTTTCAACTGTTCATAGTTTAATATAATCCTTTCTTTCTTTCTCTCTCTGTGTGTTTTATTTTGCTTTGTAACAGCACTAGGTCTTAAAGGTTCTGTCCCAAATGGCACCTTATTCCCTATATGTTGTACTTCTTTTGACCAGGGGCCCATAAAGCTCTGGGCCAAGAGGTAGTTCACTATGAAAGGAAATAGGAGGCTATTTGGGATGTAGCCAAATATTATAGTTTATATTTGCTCAGTGATCAGGGTTTCAGGCTGTACAGTGATAATATTGAAAAGCATTTTCTAAATGATTGTAAATAGCACTAATCTAATGCTTATCCCCTATACCCCTCTTCCAAACTTCAAATGGAATAAATCCATCTGTCAACTAAATAAAGATTATTGAAGTGCTGCCATTGATTTATGACTTGATCCATCTATTAACTAAATATAGATTATTGAAGTGCTGCCATTGACTTATGTGATCATTACTCTCATTAAACAATCATTATGTTGCGCCTTGTTACTTGTCCCTGTCTTCTTGTAGGAGCCATCACACACACACACACACACACACACACACACACACACACACACACACACACACACACACACACACAGACTGCCCTTTGTCCTCTGTAGTGCCACTCGGGGGCAGACAGACAGACAGACAGACAGACAGACAGACAAAGGCGTAATCTCTTACAGTAACAGGACCTCCACTCAACACACCAGTGTGTTTCATTACACCAAGCACAACACAGGACTGTTAGTGATATTACACCACTCACTGACTCACTCAGCCCAAATACTGGCCTACTGTAGTCTGTTATAGAACCCAAATACTGGCCTACTGTAGTCTGTTATAGAACCCAAATACTGGCCTACTGTAGTCTGTTATAGAACCCAAATACTGGCCTACTGTAGTCTGTTATAGAACCCAAATACTGGCCTACTGTAGTCTGTTATAGAACCCAAATACTGGCCTACTGTAGTCTGTTATAGAACCCAAATACTGGCCTACTGTAGTCTGTTATAGAACCCAAATACTGGCCTACTGTAGTCTGTTATAGAACCCAAATACTGGCCTACTGTAGTCTGTTGTAGAACCCAAATACTGGCCTACTGTAGTCTGTTGTAGAACCCAAATACTGGCCTACTGTAGTCTGTTATAGAACCCAAATACTGGCCTACTGTAGTCTGTTATAGAACCCAAATACTGGCGGCCTGCTGTAGTCTGTTATAGAACCCAAATACTGGCCTACTGTAGTCTGTTATAGAACCCAAATACTGGCCTACTGTAGTCTGTTGTAGAACCCAAATACTGGCCTGCTGTAGTCTGTTATAGAACCCAAATACTGGCCTGCTGTAGTCTGTTGTAGAACCCAAATACTGGCCTACTGTAGTCTGTTATAGAACCCAAATACTGGCCTACTGTAGTCTGTTCCGGGATTCTTCCGATGGCATTGAGGAATACACCACATCAGTCACTGGCTTTTATCAATAAGTGCATCGAGGACGTCGTCCCAACAGTGACTACGTACAGTGCCTTGCAAAAGTATTCACCCTCTTGGCATTTTTCCTATTTGTTTGCATTACAACGTGTAATTTAAATGGATTTTTACTTGGATTTCATTTAATGGACATACACCAAATAGTCCAAATTGATGAAGTGAAATGAAAAAATGGAAATCTGGTGCTTGCATATGTATTCACTCCCTTTGCTATGAAGCCCCTAAAAAGATCTGGTGCAACCAATTACCTTGAAGTCACATAATTAGTTAAATAAAGTCCACCTGTGTGCAATTTAAGCGTCACATGACCTGTCACATGATGTCAGTATATATACACCTGTTCTGAAAGGCCCCAGAGTCTGCAGCATCACTAAGCAAGGGGCACCATGAAGACCAAGGAGCTCTCGAAACAGTTCAGGGACAAAGTCATGAAGTACAGATCAGGGTTGGTTCTAAAAAATATATTTGGAACTTTGAACATCCCACGGAGAAAAAATGGAAGAATATGGCACCACAACAAACCTGCCAATAGAGGGCAGTCCACCAAAACTCACAGACCAGGCAAGGAGGGCATTAATCAGAGAGGAAACATAGACCAAAGATAACCCTGAAGGAGCTGCAAAGCTCCACAGCGGAGATAGGAGTATCTGTCCATAGGACCACTTTAAGCCGTATACTCCACAGAGCTAGGGCTTTACAGAAGAGTGGCCAGAAAAATCCATTGCTTAAATAAAAAAATAAGCAATCACATTTGGTGTTCGCCAAAAGGCATGTGGGAGACTCCCCAAACATATGGAAGAAGGTACTCTGGTTTGATGAGACTAAAATTGAGCTTTTTGGCCATCAAGGAAAACACTATATCTGGCGCAAACCCAACACCTCTCATCACCCCGAGAACCCCATGAAAAACATCCCCACAGCATGATGCTGCCACCACCATGCTTCACTGTGGGGATGTTTTTCATCAGCAGGGAAACTGGTCAGAATTGAAGGAATGATGGATGGCGCTAAATCCATGGAAATTCTTGAGGGAAACCTGTTTCAGTCTTCCAGAGATTTGAGACTGGGACGGAGGTTCACCTTCCACCAGGACAATGACCCTAAGCATACTGCTAAAGCAACATTTGAGTGGTTTAACTTCTTGCGTCGATCCATCCCGGATCCGGGATCGTGAATACAGCCTCAAGCTCATTACCATAACGCAATGTTAACTATTCATGAAAATCGCAAATGAAATGAAATTAATCTATTTGCTCTCAAGTTTAGCCTTTTGTTAACAACACTTTCATCTCAGATTTTCAAAATATGCTTCTCAACCATTGCAAAACAAGCATTTGTGTAACAGTATTGATAGCTAACGTAGCATTTAGCGTTAGCTTTCAGCAAGCAACATTTTCACAAAAAACAGAAAAGCATTCAAATAAAATCATTTACCTTTGAAGAACTTTGGAGGTTTTCAATGAGGAGACTCTCAGATAGCAAATGTTCAGTTTTTCCTGAAAGATTATTTGTTTAGGACAAATCGCTCCGTTTTCTGCCTCACGTTTAGCTACGAAAAAAAACCTGTATCCAGGATTGTGTAAATCTATCCGCAAGCTCATTAGCATAACACAACGTTAACTATTCATGAAAATCGCAAATGAAATGAAATTAATCTATTTGCTCTCACACTTAGCCTTTTGTTAACAACACTGTCATCTCAGATTTTCAAAATATGCTTTTGAACCATAGCGAAACAAGCATTTGTGTAACAGTATTGATAGCCTAGCATAGGATTATTCCTCTATTTCAGCATGCAACAAGAATTCAAATAAAATCATTTACCTTTGAAGAACTTCAGATGTTTTCAATGAGGAGACTCTGTTAGATAGCAAATGTTCCGTTGTTACAAAAAATATTATTTGTGTCGACTAATCGCTCCGTTTTGAAAAAAAAAATATATATATTAAGTCATTAAAACGCAAACTTTTTTCCAAATTAACTCCATAATATCGACTGAAACATGGCAAACCGATGTTTAGAATCAATCCTCAAGGTGTTTTTCACATATCTATCGACGATAAAATCCATCGTGGCAGTTGACTTTCTCTTCTGAAGAAATGGAACGCGCATGGACCTACAGATTACGCAATAATTTCGACACAGGACACCGGGCGGGACACCAGGTAAATGTAGTCTCTTATGGTCAATCTTCCAATGATATGCCTACAAACACGTCACAATGTTGCAGACAGACGACAGAAACGACAGAAAGCGCAGGCTCATTCCTGGCGCATTCACAGCCATATAAGGAGACATTGTAACACAGCGCCTTCAGAATCTGGGGCATTTCCTGTATGAAACTTCATCTTGGTTTCGCCTGTAGCATTAGTTCTGGGGCACTCACAGATAATATCTTTGCAGTTTTGGAAACGTCAGAGTTTTGTCTTTCCAAGGCTGTCAATTCCATGCATAGTCGAGCATCTTTTCGTGACAAAATATCTTGTTTAAAACGGGAACGTTTTTTATCCAAAAATTAAAAGAGCGCCCCCTATCTCGAAGAGGTTAAGGGGAACATTTAAATGTCTTGGAATGGCCTAGTCAAAGCCCAGACTTCAATCAAATTGAGAATCTGTGGTATGACTTAAAGATTACTGTACACCAGCAGAACCCATCCAACTTGATGGAGCTGGAGCAGTTTTGCCTTGAAGAATGGGCAAAAATCCCAGTGGTTAGATGTACCATGCTTATAGAGACATAGCCCAAGAGACTTGCAGCTGTAATTGCTGCAAAAGGTGGCTCTACAAAATATTGACTTTGGGGGGTGAGAATAGTTATGCACGCTCAAGCTTTCTTGTTTGTTTCACAATAAAAATATCGTGTGTAAATCAAATGATACAACCCCCCCCAAAAAAAAATAATAATTTTAATTCCAGGTTGTAAGGCAACAAAATAGGAAAAATGCCAAGGGGGGTGAATACTTTCACAAGCCACTGTACATACCCCAACCAGAAGCCATGGATTACAGGCAACATTCACACTGAGCTAAAGGGGCATCTTTCAAGGTGTGGGACTCTAACCCGGAAGCTAATAAGAAATTCTGCAATGCCCTCCGATGAACCACCAACACAGGACTAAGATTGAATTGTACTACACCGGCTCCGACGCTCGTCAGATGTGGCAGGGCCCGCAAACTAAAACAGACTACAAAGGGAAGCACAGCCGTGAGCTGCTCAGTGACACGAGTCTACCAGATGAGCTTAATAATTTCTATGCTCGCTTTGAGGCAAGCAACACTGAGGCATGCATGAGAGCATCAGCTGTTCCGGACGACTGTGTGATCACACGCTCCGTAGCCGATGTGAGTAAGACCTTTAACCTCATAGTCACAATCCCGTAGGGTCAGACGGATTACCAGGAGCCTCAAGCTCCGGGCATGTGCTGACCAACTGGCAGGTGTAAAAATCACTGAAATTTTCAAATGTCCTGATTCAGTCTGTAATATCTAACAATGCTTCAAGCAGATTTTCAAAATATTCCCTGTAGAACCAGAGAAAATCAATAAGGTAACCTGCCTAAATGGCTTAGCTAGACCCGTAGTTATAACGTCCGTAGCCATTAGTAAGTCTGTTGTCCTCGTTGGTATAACGGCTCACACTTTAGTAGTCTGTTGTCCCGTTGTTATAACCCTAGACCCACACTGTTAGTAGTCTTGCCCCCGCTTTATAACGATCCACAGATGATTCAATCTGTTGTCTCTATAACGCACTGCCACTTTAGTTGTCTGTTGTCCTTCCTGGACAAAAACGGAACACCTATGTGAGAATGTTATTCCTGTGAACTACACTGTCAGTAGTCTGTTCAACACCTGTAGTAACGCATCACACTGTCAGCCCTCAATAACGCCCGTCAGTAGTCTGTTGTCCTGGGACTATAACACCTCCCACTGCAACTGGATCCTGGACTTATAACGTACCCACTGTCAGTGAGGGTGGTGTCCTTCTGCCATGCTGACCCTCAACACGTACTGAAAACTCTCTCCAGGCCTCTATTCAGCTCAATGTTTCTCTTCCTGTAGTAGTTGTCCCTACACCAGGGGTGGCTCTGTTATCCAGAGGTTATACCAAGCAGACTTCAAATCTGTTGTCGTTCCTGTCGCCAAGTGCATCATCACTGTCATGCCTGTGGACCTGGTCAAAACGTACCTGCACTAGATAGGGAAGTCTGTGTCATTTGTTATAATTTGGAGACCTGCAACTGTTAGTAGTCTGTTGTCCTCCCTGTCATAACATGCACCTCACAATGTTAGTAGTCTGTTTCTCTACTTATAATAATAATAATAATATGTTGCCATTTAGCTGACGTCAGTTCTGTATCCTTCCTGTCGACTTACAGTCAGTAGTCTGTGCATACATTCTTGTACATCATCATCAGCTCATTTATCACTCCAGTGTTAATCTGCTAAATTGTAATTATGTAATTATTTGTGTGTTGTTGTCTGTGTCACACTGCTTTGCTTTATCTTGCCCAGGTCGCAGTTGTAAATGAGAACTTGTTCTCAACTAGCCTACCTGGTTAAATAAAGGTGTCATAATGCATCTCACATTGTTAGTAGTCTGTTGCCCTCGTTGTTATAACGTACCTCACACTGTTAGTAGTCTGTTATCCTCGTTGTCATAATGTACCTCACACTGTTAGTAGTCTGTTGTCCTCATTGTTATAACGTACCTCACACTATTAGTAGTCTGTTGTCCTCGTTGTTATAACGTACCTCACACTGTTAGTAGTCTGTTGTCCTCGTTGTTATAATGCACCTCACACTGTTAGTAGTCTGTTGTCCTCGTTGTTATAACGTACCTCACACTGTTAGTAGTCTGTTGTCCTCGTTGTTATAATGCACCTCACACTGTCAGTAGTCTGTTGTCCTCGTTGTTATAACGTACCTCACACTGTTAGTAGTCTGTTGTCCTCGTTGTTATAATGTACCTCACACTGTTCGTAGTCTGTTGTCCTCGTTGTTATAACGTACCTCACACTGTTAGTAGTCTGTTGTCCTCGTTGTTATAACGTACCTCACACTGTTAGTAGTCTGTTGTCCTCGTTGTTATAACGTACCTCACACTGTTAGTAGTCTGTTGTCCTCGTTGTTATAACGTACCTCACACTGTTAGTAGTCTGTTGTCCTCGTTGTTATAACGTACCTCACACTGTTAGTAGTCTGTTGTCCTCGTTGTTATAACGTACCTCACACTGTTAGTAGTCTGTTGTCCTCGTTGTTATAACGTACCTCACACTGTTAGTAGTCTGTTGTCCTCGTTGTTATAACGTACCTCACACTGTCAGTAGTCTGTTGTCCTTCCTTGTTATAACGTACCTCACACTGTCAGTAGTCTGTTGTCCTCGTTGTTATAACGTACCTCACACTGTCAGTAGTCTGTTGTCCTTCTTGTCGTAACGTACCTCACACTGTCAGTAGTCTGTTGTCCTTCCTGTCGTAACGTACCTCACACTGTCAGTAGTCTGTTGTCCTTCCTGTTGTAACGTACCTCACACTGTTAGTAGTCTGTTGTCCTCGTTGTTATAATGCACCTCACACTGTCAGTAGTCTGTTGTCCTCGTTGTTATAACGTACCTCACACTGTCAGTAGTCTGTTGTCCTTCCTGTCGTAACGTACCTCACACTGTCAGTAGTCTGTTGTCCTTCCTGTCGTAACGTACCTCACACTGTCAGTAGTCTGTTGTCCTTCCTGTCGTAACGTACCTCACACTGTCAGCAGTCTGTTGTCCTTCCTTGTTATAACGTACCTCACACTGTCAGTAGTCTGTTGTCCTTCCTGTTATAACGTACCTCACACTGTCAGTAGTCTGTTGTCCTTCCTGTTATAACGTACCTCACACTGTCAGTAGTCTGTTGTCCTTCCTTGTTATAACGTACCTCACACTGTCAGCAGTCTGTTGTCCTTCCTGTCGTAACGTACCTCACACTGTCAGCAGTCTGTTGTCCTTCCTGTCGTAACGTACCTCACACTGTCAGTAGTCTGTTGTCCTTCCTGTCGTAACGTACCTCACACTGTCAGTAGTCTGTTGTCCTTCCTGTCGTAACGTACCTCACACTGTCAGCAGTCTGTTGTCCTTCCTGTCGTAACGTCCACCGGTCTTGACGTTTTGTAACCAGTTGGTTCACTATGCCCCTGTTATTTCATTTAAGCGTCACTAATCGTGTGGAGAAGCTGGCATTAGGTGACTGGGACTGGGCGTGTGGTCCCTGATGTTATCACATTGTATTTATTTATGGCGTTGCTGAAACACCATAGTGTTTTTTAAGGTCAGCTAGTGACACCCCCTCCTGTGAACAAACCTCCATTGTGCTGCTGATAATAATGTAATCATTGTGTAGGTGTTTATATCCAAAGCAGTGAACACATACGGCTATTGACTGGTATTTGCACCCTGACATACTCTTCCCGATTGTCCCAGAAGTGATTCATCCATTTGACTTGAATTGACTCTATGAGGCCATCTGGACCACTTTCATGTTCCAGTGGTTTATACTCAGGCCAGGATTCAACCTCAGCTCAGCGCAGCTTTTAAAAGCAACATTCCCGAGTTATAGCGTGGGCCACATTCACAAAAACACTGCATCTGCCTGACATTACTTTTTAGATAGGGCATCCGGCTGAATTCCAGACGTACTTTAAGCCTACACACACTATAATGTTGTTGGTAGATGGTAGCACCAAACTCAAACTAATATGCTCTGTCTTCATCAGCAGTGATCACAGGAGTCATACTGGCAGGTAATGTATGCATTAGTATCCGGTGCCATCTCCTGGCTAGAACACAGTATGACTCTGGTTGAGAATTAAGTAAAAGACCAGCCGAGCGCTTTTTGTAATGAGTTTTATAGAGGTAGCCTCCCCTGTTCATTAGACATTATCAATACTGGTTGATGGTCAACATAAAGGTACAGGGTAGCCTCCCCTGTTCATTAGACATTATCAATACTGGTTGATGGTCAACATAAAGGTACAGGCTAGCCTCCCCTGTTCATTAGACATTATCAATACTGGTTGATGGTCAACATAAAGGTACAGGATAGCCTCCCCTGTTCATTAGACATTATCAATACTGGTTGATGGTCAACATAAAGGTACAGGCTAGCCTCCCCTGTTCATTAGACATTATCAATACTGGTTGATGGTCAACATAAAGGTACAGGATAGCCTCCCCTGTTCATTAGACATTATCAATACTGGTTGATGGTCAACATAAAGGTACAGGATAGCCTCCCCTGTTCATTAGACATTATCAATACTGGTTGATGGTCAACATAAAGGTACAGGATAGCCTCCCCTGTTCATTAGACATTATCAATACTGGTTGATGGTCAACATAAAGGTACAGGATAGCCTCCCCTGTTCATTAGACATTATCAATACTGGTTGATGGTCAACATAAAGGTACAGGATAGCCTCCCCTGTTCATTAGACATTATCAATACTGGTTGATGGTCAACATAAAGGTACAGGCTAGCCTCCCCTGTTCATTAGACATTATCAATACTGGTTGATGGTCAACATAAAGGTACAGGATAGCCTCCCCTGTTCATTAGACATTATCAATACTGGTTGATGGTCAACATAAAGGTACAGGGTGGCCTCCCCTGTTCATTAGACATTATCAATACTGGTTGATGGTCAACATAAAGGTACAGGGTAGCCTCCCCTGTTCATTAGACATTATCAATACTGGTTGATGGTCAACATAAAGGTACAGGGTCGCCTCCCTGTTCATTAGACATTATCAATACTGGTTGATGGTCAACATAAAGGTACAGGGTAGCCTGCCCTGTTCATTAGACATTATCAATACTGGTTGATGGTCAACATAAAGGTACAGGGTCGCCTCCCCTGTTCATTAGACATTATCAATACTGGTTGATGGTCAACATAAAGGTACAGGCTAGCCTCCCCTGTTCATTAGACATTATCAATACTGGTTGATGGTCAACATAAAGGTACAGGATAGCCTCCCCTGTTCATTAGACATTATCAATACTGGTTGATGGTCAACATAAAGGTACAGGGTAGCCTCCCTGTTCATTAGACATTATCAATATGGTTAAAATAAAGGTAATCAATCAATACTGGTTGATGGTCAGACAAAACAAGCAGGATAGCTTTTTGAAAATACTGGTTGATGGTTATAAAGATGCTATTCATTGAATTATCAATACTGGTTGATGGTCAACATAATATTCCTTCATTAGAGATTATCAATACTGGTTGATGGTCAACAAAAGGTACAGGGTGGCCTCCCTGTTCATTAGACATTATCAATACTGGTTGATGGTCAACATAAAGGTACAGGATAGCCTCCCCTGTTCATTAGACATTATCAATACTGGTTGATGGTCAACATAAAGGTACAGGGTAGCCTGCCCTGTTCATTAGAATTATCAATACTGGTTGATGGTCACTAAAGGTACAGGGTCGCCTCCCCTGTTCATTAGACATTATCAATACTGGTTGATGGTCAACATAAAGGTACAGTAGCCTCCCTGTTCATTAGACATTATCAATACTGGTTGATGGTCAACATAAAGTTATAGCCCCCTGTTCATTAACATTATCAATACTGGTTGATGGTCAACATAAAGGTAAACTGTTCATTAGCATTATCAATACTGGTTGATGGTCAACATAAAGGTATAGCCCCCTGTTCATAAAACATTATCAATACTGGTTGATGGTCAACATAAAGTACAGGGTATAACCCCTGTTCATTAGACATTATCAATACTGGTTGATGGTCAACATAAAGGTACAGGGTAGCCTGCCCTGTTCATTAGACATTATCAATACTGGTTGATGGTCAACATAAAGGTACAGGGTAAACCCTGTTCATTAGACATTATCAATACTGGTTGATGGTCAACATAAAGGTACAGGCTAGCCTCCCTGTTCATTAGACATTATCAATACTGGTTGATGGTCAACATAAAGGTACAGGGTAGCCTCCCTGTTCATTAGATTAATACTGGTTGATGGTCAACATAAAGGTACAGGGTAGCCTCCTGTTCATTAAACATTATGGTCAGCCCTGAGGATTAACCCTGTTCATTAGATTATCAATACTGGTTGATGGTCAAACATAAAGGTATAGCCTCCCTGTTCATTAGACATTATCAATACTGGTTGATGGTCAACTAAAGGTACAGGATAGCCTCCCTGTTCATTAGATTTATCAATACTGGTTGATGGTCAATTAAAGGTACAGGGTAGCCCTCCCTGTTCATTAGACATTATCAATACTGGTTGATGGTCAACATAAAGGTACAGGGTGGCCTCCCCTGTTCATTAGACATTATCAATACTGGTTGATGGTCAACATAAAGGTACAGGGCAGCCTCCCCTGTTCATTGGACATTATCAATATTTAAAAAATCAATCAATCAATACTGGTTGAGACAGACAACACAAGCAGAGAGCTTTTTGAAAATGAGATTTATAAAGATGCTATTTGAATGTCTAGTTTCATCTCCATCATATTCCTGGAGAATAGTAGTATCTAACAAAGCCAGAGCGATTAGACGATTCTGTAGCCTATACAAGTCCTATTTATAAGTGGAAACAGATATTTTACACTGTTACAGGTCCAATTGTGTGCGATTGTCATCGAGTGATAACAGGCAGTGTTGGGTTTAGTGTGTTATGTTATGGCCCTGAATTAACATGTTATAGCCCTGAATTAAACTGTTATAGCCCTGAATTAACATGTTATAGCCCTGAATAAAACTGTTATAGCCCTGAATTAACATGTTATAACCCTGAATTAAACTGTTATAGCCCTGAATTAAACTGTTATAGCCCTGAATTAAACTGTTATAGCCCTGAATTAAACTGTTATAGCCCTGAATTAACATGTTATAGCCCTGAATAAAACTGTTATAGTCCTGAATTAAACTGTTATAGCCCTGAATTAAACTGTTATAGCCCTGAATTAACATGTTATAGCCCTGAATAAAACTGTTATAGCCCTGAATTAACATGTTATAGCCCTGAATTAAACTGTTATAGCCCTGAATTAACATGTTATAGCCCTGAATTAAACTGTTATAGCCCTGAATTAAACTGTTATAGCCCTGAATTAAACTGTTATAGCCCTGAATTAAACTGTTATAGCCCTGAATTAACATGTTATAGCCCTGAATAAAACTGTTATAGTCCTGAATTAAACTGTTATAGCCCTGAATTAAACTGTTATAGCCCTGAATTAACATGTTATAGCCCTGAATTAAACTGTTATAGCCCTGAATTAACATGTTATAGCCCTGAATTAAACTGTTATAGCCCTGAATTAAACTGTTATAGCCCTGAATTAACATGTTATAGCCCTGAATTAACATGTTATAGCCCTGAATTAAATGTTATAGCCCTGAATTAACATGTTATAGCCCTGAATTAAATGTTATAGCCCTGAATTAACATGTTATAGCCCTGAATTAAACTGTTATAGCCCTGAATTAAACTGTTATAGCCCTGAATTAAACTGTTATAGCCCTGAATTAAACTGTTATAGCCCTGAATTAAACTGTTATAGCCCTGAATTAACATGTTATAGCCCTGAATTAAACTGTTATAGCCCTGAATTAACATGTTATAGCCCTGAATTAACATGTTATAGCCCTGAATTAAACTGTTATAGCCCTGAATTAAACTGTTATAGCCCTGAATTAAACTGTTATAGCCCTGAATTAACATGTTATAGCCCTGAATTAAACTGTTATAGCCCTGAATTAAACTGTTATAGCCCTGAATTAAACTGTTATAGCCCTGAATTAAACTGTTATAGCCCTGAATTAAACTGTTATAGCCCTGAATTAAACTGTTATAGCCCTGAATTAAACTGTTATAGCCCTGAATTAAACTGTTATAGCCCTGAATTAAACTGTTATAGCCCTGAATTAAACTGTTATAGCCCTGAATTAACATGTTATAGCCCTGAATTAACATGTTATAGCCCTGAATTAAACTGTTATAGCCCTGAATTAAACTGTTATAGCCCTGAATTAACATGTTATAGCCCTGAATTAACATGTTATAGCCCTGAATTAAACTGTTATAGCCCTGAATTAACATGTTATAGCCCTGAATTAAACTGTTATAGCCCTGAATTAAACTGTTATAGCCCTGAATTAAACTGTTATAGCCCTGAATTAAACTGTTATAGCCCTGAATTAAACTGTTATAGCCCTGAATTAACATGTTATAGCCCTGAATTAACATGTTATAGCCCTGAATTAAACTGTTATAGCCCTGAATTAAACTGTTATAGCCCTGAATTAAACTGTTATAGCCCTGAATTAAACTGTTATAGCCCTGAATTAAACTGTTATAGCCCTGAATTAAACTGTTATAGCCCTGAATTAAACTGTTATAGCCCTGAATTAAACTGTTATAGCCCTGAATTAAACTGTTATAGCCCTGAATTAAACTGTTATAGCCCTGAATTAAACTGTTATAGCCATCAATTAAACTGTTATAGCCCTAAATTAACATGTTTTAACCCGGAATTAACATGTTATAACCTAACCCTTCATTTAGTGATAACAGCCACAGTTTTGGGTATACTCTGTTCTGTCTGCCTGTTCCTCCAGCCCTGTCTCCAGCGCCCCAGGACGGCTCTGATCTCCTTGGTCCTGAAGCTATAGATGAACGGGTTGGCCACCGGGGGGAACAGGCTGTAGAATAGAATAGGTACTTTAGAAGAAGATTACTTTACTTTGTCGGTTGTCACAGAAACACTGAAATATTTTCCCTTTAAAATATCTACAGGATCGGTGTCCCCCACTGCGGGATGGTTGAGCTAACATAAGCTAATGCGATTAGCATGAGGTTGTAAGTAACAAGAACATTTCCCAGGACATAGATGTATCTGATATGGGCAGAAAGCTTAAATTCTTGTTTATCTAACTGCACTGTCCAATTTGCAGTAGCTATTACAACGAAAATAATACCATCCTATTGTTTGAGGAGAGTGCACAGTTATGAACTTGAAAATGTATAAATAAACCTATTAGGCACATTTGTGCAGTCTTGATACAACATTTTGAACAGAAATGCAGTGGTTCATTGAATCAGTCTAAAACTTTGCACATACACTGCTGCCATCTAGTGACCAAAATTTAAATTGCGCCTAACCTGGAATAGTACATTATGGCCTTTCTCTTGCATTTCAAAGACAATGGAGCAAAAAAACACATATTTTACCAGATCTAAAGTGTTATACTCTCCTACATTAATTTCACATTTCCACAAAATTCAGAGTTTCCTTTCAAATGGTATCAAGAATATGCATATCCATACTTCAGGTCCTGAGCTACAGGCAGTTAGATTTGGGTGTCATTTTATGCAAAACATTTTTAAAAGGGGGTTCAATCCTTAAGAGGCTGTAGTGACTTGCTCAAGGGCACAACAAGTAGTGGTTCATTCCACACTTTTTCATCGCCGGCCCGGGACTTGACTAGGAACCTTTGGGATCCTGGTCCACCTCTCTAACCTGTGTTTTACCTACCTGTAGAAAAGGGTGAGGCCGATGCGGAGGTCAGGGGTCATGATCAGGTTGGGGATGTAGGGTGTAGAGTACACTATGAAGCGGGGGATGTAGTAAATAAGGATGATACAGCCCTGAGTAGCACAGGTAGAGAAGGTCTTCATCCTGCCCTGGGTTAGAGAGGGGAGAGTAGTGGGTTAGAGAGGGGAGAGTAGTGGGTTAGAGGAAAGGTTTAGTTTAGATAAGAATGATACAGCCCTGAGGAGCAGGTAGAGAAGGTCTTCAGCCTGCCCTGGGTTAGAGAGGGGAGAGTAGTGGGTTAGAGGAAAGGTTTAGTTTAGATAAGAATGATACAGCCCTGAGGAGCAGGTAGAGAAGGTCTTCATCCTGCCCTGGGTTAGAGAGGGGAGAGTAGTGGGTTAGAGGAAAGGTTTAGTTTAGATAAGAATGATACAGCCCTGAGGAGCAGGTAGAGAAGGTCTTCATCCTGCCCTGGGTTAGAGAGGGGAGAGTAGTGGGTTAGAGGAAAGGTTTAGTTTAGATAAGAATGATACAGCCCTGAGGAGCAGGTAGAGAAGGTCTTCATCCTGCCCTGGGTTAGAGAGGGGAGAGTAGTGGGTTAGAGGAAAGGTTTAGTTTAGATAAGAATGATACAGCCCTGAGGAGCAGGTAGAGAAGGTATTCATCCTGCCCTGGGTTAGAGAGGGAGAGTAGTGGGTTAGAGGAAAGGTTTAGTTTAGATAAGAATGATACAGCCCTGAGGAGCAGGTAGAGAAGGTATTCATCCTGCCCTGGGTTAGAGAGGGAGAGTAGTGGGTTAGAGGAAAGGTTTAGTTTAGATAAGAATGATACAGCCCTGAGGAGCAGGTAGAGAAGGTCTTCATCCTGCCCTGGGTTAGAGAGGGGAGAGTAGTGGGTTAGAGGAAAGGTTTAGTTTAGATAAGAATGATACAGCCCTGAGGAGCAGGTAGAGAAGGTCTTCATCCTGCCCTGGGTTAGAGAGGGGAGAGTAGTGGGTTAGAGGAAAGGTTTAGTTTAGATAAGAATGATACAGCCCTGAGGAGCAGGTAGAGAAGATCGTCAGCCTGCCCTGGGTTAGAGAGAGGAAAGTAGTGGGTTAGAGGAAAGGTTTAGTTTAGATAAGAATGATACAGCCCTGAGGAGCAGGTAGAGAAGGTCTTCAGCCTGCCCTGGGTTAGAGAGGGGAGAGTAGTGGGTTAGAAGGAAAGGTTTAGTTTAGATAAGAATGATACAGCCCTGAGGAGCAGGTAGAGAAGGTCTTCAGCCTGCCCTGGGTTAGAGAGGGGAGAGTAGTGGGTTAGAGGAAAGGTTTAGTTTAGATAAGAATGATACAACCCTGAGGAGCAGGTAGAGAAGGTCTTCATCCTGCCCTGGGTTAGAGAGAGGAAAGTAGTGGGTTAGAGAGGGGAGAGTAGTGGGTTAGAGGAAAGGTTTAGTTTAGATAAGAATGATACAGCCCTGAGGAGCAGGTAGAGAAGATCTTCAGCCTGCCCTGCGTTAGAGAGGGGAGAGATGGATAAATGTTCTCAGTGGGTTAGGGTTAGTAGAGAGTAGTTAATAAAATTAGCGACACGGACAGGACAGGAGAGGAAACACACATACCCCGCCACTCCTCCCACCCAGACCCCCTGCACTCGCAACCCCTCCTCCCACCCAGCTCCCCTGCACCCCCACCCCCTGAATTCTGACCTGTGCGTTAGCCATGCGCATCACGGTGACGATGATGTTGATATAGGAGAAGACGATGAAGGAGAAGGGGACGAGGAGCACAAAATAGGCCAGGCCAACGGAGCTGCCCTGGATCGCCGCCATGTCGGAGCAGGACAGTTTAGTCAGGGACAGAGCGTCACAGTAGGCATGGAGAATTCGGTTGGGACCACAGAATGCTACTTTCTGGGAGATAAAACACACACACACACACACACAAAAAAGTAATTGTCAATTTGTCAAATGTATTCAGAAAGCCCTTTTTACATTAGCAGTACGTAACCCCGGCCTAGACCCCAAAAGAGCGCCACAGTTAATGTGAAGGAGCAGGTTGGGCACACCAAACGCTACTTTCTGGGAGGTGAAGCAAGGACACGTTGAGAGTAGATGCTGTGTAATTCTCAATCAATATCAGTTATTTATAAAGGGTCCTTTTTACTTCAGCAATGTCCTTGAAACAGTAACCTAGACGACAAAGAGAAAACTGAATCAGAATGGCAAAGGGAAAAGGACCATAGGCCCATTCTCTTCTGGCTGCAGCATGTGTTTTATTGTAAAGATGTAAAGTTTACATGTCACGTGCACAAGTACAGTGAAATGCCTTTCTTGCAAGCTACAGCACAAACCCAACAATGCAGTCGTCAATATCAATGTAAACACTAAAAATAACAAGGTAGAACAAAAACACAGGAGATCTAAGCACAAGAAATATGAAGACAATGATATAATAAACTACATATCCCTTCCGTACCATATTCCCAATGTGCAGGGATCCTGGGGTGGTAGGGTTGGATATGTATAGAGGTAAGGTGACAATGATATAATAAACTACATATCCCTTCCGTACCATATTCCCAATGTGCAGGGATCCTGGGGTGGTAGGGTTGGATATGTATAGAGGTAAGGTGACAATGATATAATAAACTACATATCCCTTCCGTACCATATTCCCAATGTGCAGGGATCCTGGGGTGGTAGGGTTGGATATGTATAGAGGTAAGGTGACAATGATATAATAAACTACATATCCCTTCCGTACCATATTCCCAATGTGCAGGGATCCTGGGGTGGTAGGGTTGGATATGTATAGAGGTAAGGTGACAATGATATAATAAACTACATATCCCTTCCGTACCATATTCCCAATGTGCAGGGATCCTGGGGTGGTAGGGTTGGATATGTATAGAGGTAAGGTGACAATGATATAATAAACTACATATCCCTTCCGATATTCCCAATGTGCAGGGATCCTGGGGTGGTAGGGTTGGATATGTATAGAGGTAAACAATGATATAATAAACTACATATCCCTTCCGTACCATATTCCCAATGTGCAGGGATCCTGGGGTGGTAGGGTTGGATATGTATAGAGGTAAGGTGACAATGATATAATAAACTACATATCCCTTCCGTACCATATTCCCAATGTGCAGGGATCCTGGGGTGGTAGGGTTGGATATGTATAGAGGTGAGGTGGCATCAGGATATATGATAAACATAGTAGCAGCAGTGTATTTGATTTGATGTGTGTGTGTGTGTGTACTATGTATGTGTGCATGTTATGTGTCTGTTGGAGTGTGTGTGAGTGTGTACTATGTATGTGTGCATGTTATGTGTCTGTTGGAGTGTGTGTGTACTATGTATGTGTGCATGTTATGTGTCTGTTGGAGTGTGTGTGTGTGTACTATGTATGTGTGCATGTTATGTGTCTGTTGGAGTGTGTGTGAGTGTGTACTATGTATGTGTGCATGTTATGTGTCTGTTGGAGTGTGTGTGTACTATGTATGTGTGCACTATGTATGTGTGCATGTTATGTGTCTGTTGGAGTGGTGTGAGTGTGTACTATGTATGTGTGCATGTTATGTGTCTGTTGGACTATGTATGTGTGCATGTTATGTGTCTGTTGGAGTGTGTGTGAGTGTGTACTATGTATGTGTGCATGTTATGTGTCTGTTGGAGTGTGTGTGAGTGTGTACTATGTATGTGTGCATGTTATGTGTCTGTTGGAGTGTGTGTGAGTGTGTACTATGTATGTGTGCATGTTATGTGTCTGTTGGAGTGTGTGTTTGTGTGTACTATGTATGTGTGCATGTTATGTGTCTTTTGGAGTGTGTGTGAGTGTGTACTATGTATGTGTGCATGTTATGTGTCTGTTGGATGTTATGTGTCTGTTGGAGTGTGTGTGAGTGTGTACTATGTATGTGTGCATGTTATGTGTCTGTTGGAGTGTGTGTGAGTGTGTACTATGTATGTGTGCATGTTATGTGTCTGTTGGAGTGTGTGTGAGTGTGTACTATGTATGTGTGCATGTTATGTGTCTGTTGGAGTGTGTGTGAGTGTGTACTATGTATGTGTGCATGTTATGTGTCTGTTGGAGTGTGTGTGAGTGTGTACTATGTATGTGTGCATGTTATGTGTCTGTTGGAGTGTGTGTGAGTGTGTACTATGTATGTGTGCATGTTATGTGTCTGTTGGAGTGTGTGTGAGTGTGTACTATGTATGTGTGCATGTTATGTGTCTGTTGGAGTGTGTGTGAGTGTGTACTATGTATGTGTGCATGTTATGTGTCTGTTGGAGTGTGTGTGAGTGTGTACTATGTATGTGTGCATGTTATGTGTCTGTTGGAGTGTGTGTGAGTGTGTACTGTTGTGTGCATGTTATGTGTCTGTTGGAGTGTGTGTGAGTGTGTACTATGTATGTGTGCATGTTATGTGTCTGTTGGAGTGTGTGTGAGTGTGTACTATGTATGTGTGCATGTTATGTGTCTGTTGGAGTGTGTGTGAGTGTGTACTATGTATGTGTGCATGTTATGTGTCTGTGTACTCCTATGATTGGCTATAGAGAAAATAATCAAATACCAAGGTTTGTACTTCGGCAAAAAAATGCCTTAAGTTTGTTTGTTTATTTATTATTATTATAATTATTTTTTTTGGTGGAGGGGGTACTTAAAAAATATGTATATTTAACCTTTACTTAACTAAGCAAGCCAGTTAAGAACACATTTTTATTTCCAATGACGGCCTACCCCGGCCAAACCCGGACGATGCTGGGCCAATTGTGATAAAGATATGCCAATTTGATTTACCTAGACTTAAAAAACATTTTTTTTTTAACAGTAGTGCCCTGGAATATTGTTTTGTGATGTGTTACCTTGGTGAACTCTTTGCAGTAAACATTCTCGGGCTGTTAGGCCCTCTAATGGCTGTAGTAACACTACTATCACTATACATTATCTTAGCAATCCAGTACCCTAGTGAAGTCTATGGTGCCGATGGCAGGTGAGACTGTGGCTGACATCCAGGAGAAGACTGTTAGACCACTCATTATCTGGTTGGTCATCAACATAGGGTATCTAGAGAGGGTGATGGAGGGAGGGAGGGAGGGAGAGAGAGAGAGGGGGTGGAGGAAGAGTGGGAGAGGACCCCCAAAAAATTATGAAACACTTTCCCCCCAAACACACTTCATTTATTTTGCATGAATAAAATCATAACCGCATAATATGTGCTGTTGTCGTTGTTTACCTGAGTGGGTGACAGATAGCCAGGTATCGGTCCATAGCCATAGTCAACATGATGAGAGAGTTGAGTGTTCCAAAGTAGTGGATCATTTGTTCCTGGAACAGACACGTATGGAAGGAGATCCTCCCGTCGTCCCACCACCACCGAGCTATTACTTTGGGAAGGGCCACTGTGGCAAAACCTGGAAGGGAGGGGAAGGGAACGGAGACAAGAGGAGTGTGGAGAAAAGAGGAGCAGAGAGAGGAGAAGAGAGGAGAAGAGAGGAGAGGGTTGAAGAGAGGAGGAGGAGAGCAGAGAAAAGAGCAGCGTAGAGGAGAGAGGAGAAGAGAGAGGAGGAGAGGGGTTGAGGGAGGGAGGGGGGAGAAGGGAACAAAGAGGAGCGGAGAGAGGAGAGAGGAGAGTGAAGGAGAGGACAGAGGAGAGCAGAGAAAAGAGCAGCAGAGAGAAGAAGAGTTGAGAGAGGAGGAGAGAGGGGATGAGAGGGGATGAGGGAAGGGAAGGGAAGGGAAGGGAAGGGAAGGGAATTGAAGGGAAGGGAAGGGAAGGGAGAGCGGAGAAAGAGCATAGAGAGGAGAGAGGGGATGAGAGAGGAAGATGTGAGTGGAGACCATGTTAGACTATTGAGACAGATAGGCATGGAATGAAATCCTCCTGTTGTCCCACCAGCACCAGGCTATCACCTAGGGCAGGGCCACTGTGGAAACATTCTGGGCCCCTTGTTCTAGCCTCTGTCTCTGAGAGGGAAACGCTACACAGCGGCTCTGTTTAAATGCTCATCCTTTTTTGTAAGTAATCACTGATTGATTACAGATCTGTACATGACTGTCTGATAGAGGGACTCTCCACATGATTAAAGAAGGAAGGACACATACGAGTCACATTTTAACAGGACACTTTCTCTCATGACCTCTCCTCTCATTAATGCCTGAGCACCAGCAAGACACATTTAAACTCCATCGGCAGTCACATTGGGGAAGGAGAGAAAGAAAGAGATAGTGTACACATTTGAATATTCTACCACGATCCCTTACCTGTATCTGACAGAATCAGGCTGAGTATCTAACCTATATCTGACAGAACCAGGCTGAGTATCTAACCTATATCTGACAGAACCAGGCTGAGTATCTAACCTATATCTGACAGAACCAGGCTGAGTATCTTACCTATATCTGACAGAACCAGGCTGAGTATCTTACCTATATCTGACAGAACCAGGCTGAGTATCTTACCTATATCTGACAGAACCAGGCTGAGTATCTTACCTATATCTGACAGAACCAGGCTGAGTATCTTACCTATATCTGACAGAACCAGGCTGAGTATCTTACCTATATCTGACAGAACCAGGCTGAGTATCTTACCTATATCTGACAGAACCAGGCTGAGTATCTTACCTATATCTGACAGAGCCAGGCTGAGCATGATGATGTACATGGGTTTCTGCAGGCTGCGCTCCAGGGCAAACAGCACCACCAGCAGGATGTTCCCCACCACCGTGATCACATAGACGAAGAAGAATAACCAGGCCACCAGCTGGTAGAAGGATGGATGGAGCCCCGGGAAGCCCACGATCACAAACTCTGACACACGCGTGTAGTTCTCATTCACCTCAAACATACTGTACTGGGGAAGGTGGGGGGGGGTGGAGGAGGAGATACAGAGCCTCTTACAATCAATACCTCCCAAGTTAGAGAGAGATGATGAGTGAGGGAGAGAGAGAGAGATAATGAGAGAGAGAGAGAGAGAGAGAGATAATGAGTGTGTGTGTGTGAGAGAGAGAGAGAGAGAGAGAGAGAGAGAGAGAGAGAGAGAGAGAGAGAGAGAGAGAGAGAGAGAGAGAGAGAGAGAGAGAGAGAGAGAGAGAGAGAGAGAGAGAGAGAGAGAGAGAGAGAGAGGGGAACAGAGGAACATTTACTTAAAAGAGAGATCCTGAAGACCCTACAACCTCCATCCTTACCTCCACCTGATGGAGGGAGGAATAGAGAGATAGTGAGAGAGAGAGTGATGTTGAAGACCCTGGATGAAGTCTCACTCTCCTTCCTTGACTCCTAAGATGGAGAGAGTAATAGAGAGAGAGAGAGTGAGAGAGAGAGAGAGAGAGAGTTACATAAAAGAGAGTGATGTTGAAGACCCTGGATGAAGTCTCTCTCTCCTTCCTTGACTCCTAAGATGGAGAGAGAGAGAGAGAGAGAGAGAGAGAGAGAGAGAGTTACATAAAAGAGAACAGAGACAGACAAGACAAACAAGCCATGTTTAATTCCATGGACATATAATCTATTCATTCTATGTCTATGTTTAGTTATATTCCCAGCAAATCCTTATGCATAGAGATGTTGAAGACCCTGGATGAACTCTCTCTCTCCATCCTTGACTCCTAAAATGGAGTGAGAGAGAGTTACATAAAAGAGAGAGATGTTGAAGACCCTTGATGATCTCTCTCTCACTCTCTCTCTCTCTCTCTCTCTCTCTCTCTCTCTCTCTCTCTCTCTCTCTCTCTCTCTCTCTCTCTCTCTCTCTCTCTCTCTCTCTCTCTCTCACTCTCTCCCTCTCTCCATCCTTACCTCCTTTCCAACCAGTGGCCCCAGAGGTGTGTGGCGTTAGCCGTTCTGTACCTCCCAACTTTATACGCAACATGCCCTCTGACAAGACAGCCAACAGCCAATCAGAGATCTCCACCCTGGTGATGTCATCATTCTCACCTCACTCATGATGTCAATCACAGAAAGTTTTCATCCCTGGCCATCTCTCAAGTCCTCTCTATCTTTTTTTGTCAAAAACTAAGTGCACACCCCTTCAAGTTAGTGGGCTATTTCAGCCACACCCGTTGCTGACAGAAGTATAAAATCGAGCACACAATCTCCACAGACAAACATTGTTAGTAGAATGGCCTTACTGAAGAGCTCAGTGCCTTTCAACATGGCACCGTCATAGGATGCCACCTTTCCAACAAGTCAGTTTGTCAACTTTCTGCCCTCCTCGAGCTGCCCTGGTGAACTGTAAGTGCTGTTATTGTGAAGTGGAAACATATAGGAGCATCAACAGCTTGAATGGTGTAAAGCTCACAGCGATTGGACGATTGGAGCAGTGGAAACACGTTTTCTGGAGTTATGAACCATGCTTCACCAACTGGCAGTCCGACGGACGAATCTGGGTTTGGCGGATGCCAGAAGAACGCTACCTTCCCCAATGCATAGTGTCAACTGTTAACTGTTAAACTGTTAACAAGAAAACCATTCATAGGATTATCCCATAGTCCCATTGGATGTTAACTGTTTATTCATTTCATTTCTGTGGGTATTTAATGGTATTTATTTAACATTGACATTAGATTAGAAAATATAATCTAGCATAAAAATGACTTAATTTTGACCAAAAAAAAAAACGTATTTATAAATGATTTAAATTAATTTTATTCTGCTTTTGGCTTCATTTGGGTGACGACGTCCTTTAGCTTGTAGGCCATGGTAGCCCTTAATGAGGCCTTGTCCACACCCTGAAAACATCTCTGAACATTAGCTGAAAGTAAAATAAAACAAACATTAATAATGACATATTATTAGAATTATTTACGTTCACACTCTTAAATTCATAATCTATGAAAGAAATGTTATGAGAAAGGTTTACATCAAAACTGGAATAAAAAAATGATGTATTGATTTTAAGACTTAGATAATTATAATCATATCAAAAAGAGTGAGCACTTGCTTGACAAAGCTGGTTTTGCCACGGAATCTTGAACAATGTTTTGATTTCCTGCCCGTCATGGAGGACACCACCATCTCCTCCCTGGTGAAGAGCACCTCCATCATGTGTCCTTTTTGGGATGTGTCATTTTTGGGATGTGTCCCAAAATTGACATCTTAACTCAGTCTAAGAAATAAACCTCCCATGCCACTCTGTCAACATCACGGCAAATCTCATGTGGGTGCATACCATCTATTGGCACAATGGACAGTTCTTAACATCTCGTCTCGTGTTTTATGATTCTGATCATCTGGACCAGTCCAGTGACTGCTGTGAAAGGACAGCTGACAACATAGGAAAGTCTGTGTGACAGCTTGGAGAGACAGCTGACCGGAGGGAATAGACCCCACTGGGGCTGTCATGGGCTAGCTACCCATGTTGGCAGTCTCCGACGCTGTTTCCGTATGTTGGAGACACCCGCTAAGTGCTACTGAAAGTCAACAAAGGAACATACCCCTAGAGCATGCGAGAGCTGCGGTGCAAGATGGCTCAATGACTGATCACACGGCTATGGACCCAGGAACGGAAACGACTACGAGTAGGAACACAGCACATGAGACAACCATAACAGCAGCAGGACACACACTTCAGGTGTGCAGCTGTGGTTGGGAGAGAGTAACATCGGCAAGGGGGTTAAGGATCCATCAAGGGAGTAAAAGGTGCTTGGGAGAGCAGAGACAGGGACCTCGCGTTGACCAGTACTTCCTACGAAGCAGCCAGTCAAATCAGTCGAATGAAGCACAGCGACGGGACGCAGAGTTCTCAGAGCATCAGCACCCCTGTAACGGAGGAGGATAACACAAGCACAGAAATGCCGGTGGATGAACTCACCCAACCACAGAGATATCTAAAAGAGGAAAAGATCAAAGGGCACAGACCGAGTGTGAAGTGGCCCAAAGCTGTTGAAAAGAGAGAGTGGGAAACAATCATGGGCGACCTGACAAAAATCTTGGAACAACAGGTAGGAACAGCAGAGAAAAAGCTTGAAATGATGGGAGACATTATCTACCACTACGGAGAAGAGCGCTTTGGAGTAAACGAAAGGAGAAGTGGCAAGACGCCACCCCCGCCAGCCAAATCTAGGAGGCAGCAAGAGATCGAGATACTTGTCAGAGAGAGAAGGCAGCTGAGAAAGCAGTGGAAGAAGGCCTCTGATGCAGAGAGAGAAGGTCTCATGCTACTCCAAGCAGACATCAAATGTCGGCTGGCAACCTTGTGAAGAGCGGAAAACGTAATGAAACTTCATAGCAAGAAGGAACACTCAAGAACACGGTTCTATAAAAACCCCTTTAAGTTTGCCAAAGATCTCTTCTCAAAGGAAAAGTGCGAAATCCTAAAAACGCCAAAGCCTGAACTGGAAGAACACATGGAAAAGGTCCACCAGGACACGAAAAGGCAGATAATCATCCCACATGACATCCCACCTATTCAACCACCAGAATTCAAACTGGACACTGACCCTCCAAAATGGAAGGAAGTAGAGAATGTTGTCCGACGAGCAAGAGCGGCCTCGGCTCCTGGGCCTAATGGAGTACCATACAAGCTCTACAAGAACGCCCTGGATGTTCTACGCTTTCTTTGGAGGCTCATGAGGATAGTGTGGCAGAAGGAAATAATACCAAAGGCATGGCGAAGGGCTGGTGGTGTGCTAATCCCGAAAGAGAAGGATGCGACAGACATCAGTCAATTCCGACCAATCTCCCTTCTCAACGTTGAAGGGAAGATCTGTTTCAGTATAATAGCACAGAGGCTGTCCACTTACCTGGAAAGGAACAAGTACATTGATACATCTGTACAGAAAGCAGGCATTCCTGGTTTCTCTGGTTGCCTGGAACATACTAGTATGATTTGGCACCAGATCCAAACAGCTAAGAAGGACAAGAGAGACCTCTATGTCATCTTCCTTGACCTGGCCAATGCCTTTTGCTCAGTTCCCCATGAACTCCTCTGGGAATCCTTCAACATTTTCCATGTACCAGAACCCATCACTACACTGGTAAAGGCCTATTTCCCAGACCTGCAATTGTGTTTCACAATGGCAGGCTGTACAATTTCACCTCTGGCCTTCACTATGGCCATGGAAGTCATCATCGGGGCATCGAGATGGGTGGTCGGCGGTGAGATAACTAAGGAAGTGCTCCGTCTCCCGAGCGTACATGGATGACATGACTACACTGACCACCACTGCAGCATGCACCAGGTGGCTACTTGCAAAACTGCAGGATAACCTCAAGTGCGCCCGGATGAAAATCAAGCCAAGCAAATCTCGAAGCATCTCCATAGTCAAGGGACAGCTTAAAGATGTGAGGTTCTGCATTGGAGATGACCCGATACCAACGGTGTCTGAGCAACCCGTCAAGAGCCTGGGTAGATGGTACAATGAAAGCCTCTGGGATAAAGATCAAGTGCAGCAAGTAAGGTTAGGACATCGCCGACGGTCTTGAGAACATCAACAAGACCCTACTGCCTGGGAGGCTCAAGCTTTGGTGCCTACAGTTTGGACTTCTCCCCCGGGTAATGTGGCCACTCACCGTCTATGAGGTCCCAATAACAACAGTGGAGAAGATGGAGCGAACCATTACCTCATACGTGAAGAAATGGCTGGGTGTCCCACGATGCCTGAGTAACATCGGCCTCTATGGCAAAGGGGTCTTTGAACTACCTCTTACAAGTCTAACGGAGGAGTACAAGTGCTCTAAAGTAAGACTTCAGATGACATTGAAGGAATCCAAAGACCAGACCATTAGCAAGGCTGCACCTCCCCTACAAACTGGATGGAAATGGACATCATCCAAGGCTGTGCAGCAAGCAACATCAGCCCTTAGGCACCAAGACATTGTGGGGAATATTCAGCATGGAAGAGGAGGCTTTGGCCTGGCTACAAGCAACCCAACGTTCCATAAGGCAACAACATCTGAATGC
Source organism: Oncorhynchus keta (assembly GCF_023373465.1). Lineage (NCBI taxonomy): Eukaryota > Metazoa > Chordata > Actinopteri > Salmoniformes > Salmonidae > Oncorhynchus > Oncorhynchus keta. The sequence continues at coordinate 8,506,795 of NC_068426.1, forward strand.
AGGAAGCTGGTGGTCAAGGAGGTGCGCAGACAGGAGGAGCCTGCAAGAAGTGCAAAGGCTGTCTCTCTTGCTAAACAAGGGCAATGGACGTGGTGGGATGGCCTGGAGAGGAGAAAGATCAACTGGAGTGAGCTTTGGCAAATGGAGGCAATGTGCTTCCATCACCAAAAAACCTACATCAATGGTATGGCGAGGACCCGACCTGCCCCCTCTGCCCAGCTCCAGCGACTCTCAGGCATATAATGACAGGTTGCAAGACCAACCTATCACAAGGCCGCTACACCTGGAGGCACAATCAGGTCCTCAAGAGCCTGGCTGCAGCACTTGAGACCAAGAGGAGTGCAACCAATTCATTACCTCCAAAAACAAGCAATCCCGTCAAAACAACAACATTCATCCGGGAAGGACAGAAAAGGCCCAAGCATCCTCCTACGAAGCCAGAAACTGGACACCTAGCCATGGCCCGGGACTGGAAGATGCTTGTCGATATTGGCCAGCAACTCATTTTTCCACCTGAGATTGCTTCTACCAACCTTATGCCAGACATGGTACTCTGGTCCCTTTCACGAAAGGCTGTGTACATCATAGAGCTCACAGTCCAGTGGGAAAACTCTGTTGAAGAGGCCTACGAGCGGAAGAAACTGCGTTACACAGAGTTGGCAGCAGACGCAACTCAGCGTGGCTGGAATGCAAAAGTCTGGCCAGATGAAATGGGATGCAGAGGATGCGTGGCTTCTTCCACCATCGTTGCTGAAAGAACTTGGAATCCATGGACAGGCTCTGCGGCAGACCGTCAGAGCAGTTTCTCAAGCAGCTGAAAGAGGCAGCCAGTGGATCTGGATCAAACGGAAGGACCCTTGCTTGCCTACAACTTCATGACCCCCCACCCCCACCTGACAAACCAATTTAGATCCCTCCAACTTGAGGAGGGCATATGAGGTATGAGGTCAGCTGTAGGGCTGGCTCAGGGAAGAGGACGCCCTTGCCTTGCATAGTCCCGTGGGAAATCTTAATTGGTCTCTTTGTTATTTTGGTTTTAGTGTTATGTGTTTAATAAATTCATCATGAACACGTACCATGCTGCGCATTGGTCCTCCGATCCTTCATACTCCTCAGACGAGGACAACGCACATTACAGAATCACCCACCGCCAAAGGACCAAGCAGCGTGGTATCGGGCAGCAGCAGAAATCTCAGGACTCATGGACATGGGAGGAGATTCTGGACGGCAAGGGACCCTGGGCACAGGTTGGGGAATATCTCAAATCAAATCAAATTGTATTTGTCAAATACACATGGTTAGCAGATATTAATGCGAACATAGCGAAATGCTTGTGCTTCTAGTTCCGACAATGCAGTAATAACCAACAAGTAATCGAGCTAAATACTACTTTATAGACACAAGTGTAAGGAATAAGAATATGTACATAAAGATATATGAGTGAGTGATGGTACAGAGCGGCATAGGCAAGATACAGTAGATGGTATTGAGTGCAGTATATACATATGAGATGACTATGTAAAAAAGTGGCATAGTTAAAGTGGCTAGTGATACATGTATTACATAAAGATGCAGTAGATGATATAGAGTACAGTATATACGTATACATATGAGATGAATAATGTAGGGTATGTAAACATTATATTAGGTAGCATTGTTTAAAGTGGCTAGTGATATATTTTACATCATTTCCCATCAATTCCCATTATTAAAGTGGCTGGAGTTGAGTCAGTGTGTTGGCAGCAGCCACTCAATGTTAGTGGTGGCTGTTTAACAGTCTGATGGCCTTGAGATAGAAGCTGTTTTTCAGTCTCTCGGTCCCAGCTTTGATGCACCTGTACTGACCTCGCCTTCTGGATGATAGCGGGGCGAACAGGCAGTGGCTTGGGTGGTTGTTGTCCTTGATGATCTTTATGGCCTTCCTGTGACATCGGGGGGTGTAGGTGTCCTGGAGGGCAGGTAGTTTGCCCCCGGTGATGCGTTGTGCAGACCTCACTACCCTCTGGAGCGCCTTACGGTTGTGGGCGGAGCAGTTGCCGTACCAGCGGTGATACAGCCCGACAGGATGCTCTCGATTGTGCATCTGTAGAAGTTTGTGAGTGCTTTTGGTGACAAGCCGAATTTCTTCAGCCTCCTGAGGTTGAAGAGGCGCTGCTGCGCCTTCTTCACAATGCTGTCTGTGTGGGTGGACCAATTCAGTTTGTCTGTGATGTGTACGCCGGAACATAAAACTTACTACCCTCTCCACTACTGTCCCATCAATGTGGATAGGGGTGTTCCCTTTGCTGTTTCCTGAAGTCCACAATCATCTCCTTAGTTTTTTGACGTTGAGTGTGAGGTTATTTTCCTGACACCACACTCCAAGGGCCCTCACCTCCTCCCTGTAGGCCATCTCGTTGTTGTTGGTAATCAAGCCTACCACTGTTGTGTCGTCCGCAAACTTGATGATTGAGTTGGAGCGTGCGTGGCCACGCAGTCGTGGATGAACAGGGAGTACAGGAGAGGGCTCAGAATGCACCCTTGTGGGGCCCCAATGTTGAGGATCAGCGGGGTGGAAATGTTGTTGCCTACCCTCACCACCTGGGGGCAGCCTGTCAGGAAGTCCAGTACCCAGTTGCACAGGGCGGGGTCGAGACCCAGAGTCTCGAGCTTGATGACGAGCTTGGAGGGCACTATGGTGTTAAATGCCGAGCTGTAGTCGATGAACAGCATTCTCACATAGGTATTCCTCTTGTCCAGATGGGTTAGGGCAGTGTGCAGTGTGGTTAAGATTGCATCGTCTGTGGACCTATTTGGGCGGTAAGCAAATTGGAGTGGGTCTAGGGTGTCAGGTAGGGTGGAGGTGATATGGTCCTTGACTTGTCTCTCAAAGCACTTCATGATGACGGAAGTGAGTGCTACGGGCGGTAGTCGTTTAGCTCAGTTACCTTAGCTTTCTTGGGAACAGGAACAATGGTGGCCCTCTTGAAGCATGTGGGAACAACAGACTAGGATAGGGATTGATTGAATATGTCCGTAAACACACCAGCCAGCTGGTCTGCGCATGCTCTGAGGGCGCGGCTGGGGATGCCGTCTGGGCCTGCAGCCTTGCGAGGGTTGACACGTTTAAATCACGTCGGCTGCAGTGAAGGAGAGTCCGCATGTTTTAGTTGCGGGCCGTGTCAGTGGCACTGTATTGTCCTCAAAGCGGGCAAAAAGTTATTTAGTCTGCCTGGGAGCAAGACATCCTGGTCCGTGACTGGGCTGGTTTTCTTTTTGTAATCCGTGATTGACTGTAGACCCTGCAGAGCTGGAGGCAGTGAAAGCTGAGCGGCGGTGGTATGAGGAGGCAACATGGCAGCGCGGCTGGGACGAGAGGCAGCCCCAAAAATGTATTGGGGGTGGCACACGGGGGTGTGGCTAAGTCACGTAGGAGACCTGAGCCAACTCCCGTGCTTACCGTGGAGAGAGGTGGACCGGGCAGGCACCGTGTTATGCCGTGAGGCACACGGTGTCCCGGTGCGCAGGCATAGCGCGGTGCGTTACATCGCAGCGCCTCGTATCGGCCGGGCTAGCGTGGGCATCGAGCCAGGTGCCATGAAGCGGCTCAGCGCATCTGGTCTCCAGTGCGTCTCCTTGGGCCGGGTACATGGCACCAGCCCTACGCATGGTGTCCCCGGTTCGCCAGCAGAGCCCAGTGTGGTCTGTTCCACCTCGCCGCACTGGCCTGGCTACAGGGAGTATCCAGCCAGGTAGGGTTGTGCAGGCTCGGTGCTCGAGACCTCCAGTGCGCCTCCACGGTCCGGTCTATCCGGTGCCTCCTCCACGCACCAGGCCTCCGGTGGCAGCCCCCTGCACCGCTGGCAGAGTCTCCAGCCTGTCCAGCGCTGCCAGAGACTCCCATCTGTCCTGAGCTGCCAGAGTCGCCCGTCTGTCCTGAGCTGCCAGAGTCGCCCGTCTGTCCTGAGCTGCCAGAGTCGCCCGTCTGTCCTGAGCTGCCAGAGTCGCCCGTCTGTCCTGAGCTGCCAGAGTCGCCCGTCTGTCCTGAGCTGCCAGAGTCGCCCGTCTGTCCTGAGCTGCCAGAGTCTCCCCTCTGTCCTGAGCTGCCAGAGTCGCCCGTCTGTCCTGAGCTGCCAGAACCGCCCACCAGTCAGTTGCTGCCAAAGCCGCCTGTCAGTCAGGAGCTGCCAGAGTCGTCCGTTACTCCGGTGCTACCCCCAACAACAACTGGTCCCGGTTGCTGATGATGTGGATGTCGGTTAAGTCAGCCCCCTGCACCTTGGGTTAAATGCGGAAGACACATTTCGGTTGAATGCATTCAGTTTTGCAAATAACCAGGTATCCCCTTTCCCTAACTATTATTGTCTTCTGAAGTAATCAAAGAGAGCATGTTCACGAGAGACTACGGTGTTGGGAAAGCTTTTACATAATGAATAGAGTCCTAAGTTGTATAAATACAAAATATCTGACATTGTATTCCCATTTGAACATTGTTGCACTTTTTAAATTCAATTCTGCCTTTTTGTTGGGTGAATTAAGATTTAAATCTCATTGATCAACATCTCAGCCAAATATTACCCAATCATCCACATTGAAATGACGTAGTGTTCCCAGTGGGTTCTGGGTAGACTTGCTGGGTAGATAAAAAAAAACAAGTAGGCTACAGTTTGTTAACACCATTTGCTCTAAAATTCGCTCACTGTAAGCTTACATAATTCACATCACCACTGTTAGTTACATTGACCAATTCAAAAATATCAATTTTCTCTTGAAACTGATTGAGATCAAATGGTTGACATGCAGATTCTGCACTGACGTTTCGCTGATAAAACTTGAAGAATCCGCCTTCCTCGTTTACGATTGACGGTGATAAATGTGAATGGAGGTTGAGCACAAAAATGAAACAGGCAATTAGTTAAAAGGCAATTAGTTAACATTTAATTTCTGCAGCTTAGGCAGTTACAGCATGAATTATGTTAGCAGGAGACAAGGATTTAAAAATGTAACACACCGGTAGAGATATAAATCTGAATGTAACGGATGCCTTACTTGAAAAAGTAACTGTACTAATACCACAATATTTGAACACTCGTTACATGACTACGTACGCTGCATTCGGAAAGTATTCAGACCCCTTGACTCTTTCCACATTTTTGTTACACTACAGACTTATTTTAAATTGGTTTAATGAATACAAATCCACAGCAATCTACACATAATGACAAAGTGAAAACAGTTAAAAAAAATGTTTTGTTTGCAAATGTATTAAAAATAAAAATCAGTAGTACCTTCTTTCCATAAGTATTCAGACCCTTTGCTATGAGACCCGAAATTGAGCTCAGGTGCATCTTGTTTCCATTGATCACCCTCGAGATGTTTCTACAACTTGATTGGAGTCCACCTGTGGTAACATGATTTGTAAAGACACACACCTGTCTACATAAGGTCTCGAGACAGCATTGAAGGACCCCAAGAACACAGTGGCCTCCATCATTCTTCCTAGAGCTGGCCAGCCGGACAAACTGCGTAATTGAGGGAGAAGGGCCTTGGTTTGGGAGGTGACCAAGAACTCGATGGTGACTCTGACAGAGATCCAGAGTTCCTCTGTGGAGATTGGAGAACCTTCCAGAAGGACAACCATCTCTGCAGCACTCCACCAATCAAGCCTTTATGTTAGAGTGGCCAGATGGGAGCCACTCTTCGGTAAAAGACACATGACAGTCCACTTGGAGTTTGCCAAAAGGCACTTAAAGACTCTCAGACCACGAGAAACTCTGGTCAGATGAAACCAAGATTGAACTCTTTGGCCTGAATTTCAAGCGTAACGTTTGTAGGAAACCTGGCACTATCCCTCCGGTGAAACACGGTGGTGGCAGAATCATGCTGTGGGGATGTTTTTCTTCGGCAGGGCTGAGAGACTAGTCAGGATCGAGGCAAAAATGAACGGAGCAAAGTACAGAGAGATGCTTGATGAAGACTGGGGAGAAGCTTCACCTTTCAACAGGACAATGACCCAAAGCACACAGCCAAGACAACGCAGAAGGGGCTTCGGGTCAAGTCTCTGCATGTCCTTGAATGGCCAAGCCAGAGCATGCTTGATCCCGATCGAACATCTCTGGAGAGACCTGAAAATAGCTGTACAGTGTTGTGAGCCATCCAACCTGACAGAGCCTGAGAGGATCTGCAGAGAAGAATGGGAGAAACTCCCCAAATACAGGTGTGCCAAGCTTGTAGCGTCATACCCAAGAAGACTCGAGGCTGTAATCGCTGCCAAAGGTGCTTCAACAAAGTACTGAGTAAAGGGTCTGAATACTTATGTAAATGTAAAATGTCAGTTTTTCATTTTTAATAAGTTAGCAAAAATGTCTGAAACCTGTTTGTGCTTTGTCATTATTGGGTATTTTGTGTAGATTGATGAGAAATGAACACCAATTTAATACATTTTAGAATAAGGCTGTAACCTAACAACATGTTGGAAAAGTCAAGGGGTCTGAATACTTTCCAAAGACACTGCATGTTATATTACCCTGCTAAATTACATTTGTGTCATTTAGCAGACTCTCTTATCCAGAGCGACTTAGTGTATTTATCTTAAGATACATAGCTAGGTGGGACAACCACATATCACAGGCATAGTAAGTACACTTTTCCTCAATAAAGTAGCTAATCAGAGATAGAAAGGGCAAGGGGTCAAGAGTGGAGTCAGGAAAGGGAGGGGGGTTGAGGTGAGGAGGGGATTATTGAAGATACTCTGTGAAGAGGTAGGGTTTCAAATGCTTTCAAAAGATGGGCAGGGACTCTGCTGTCCTAACTTCAAGGGGAACCTAGTTCCACCATTGGGGTTCCAGGACAGAGAAGAGCTTGGAGTGGGCTGAGCGAGAGTTGCCCTCCTGTAGTAAGGTTGGAAGGGCCAAGAGACCAGAGACATCCACTACATCCACTTGTAGTGGATGCGAGCCTCAACTGGAAGCCAGTATAGTGTGCGGAGGAGCGGGGTGTCATGGCAAAACTTGGGCAGGTTGAAACCCAGTTGGGCTGCAGCATTCTGCATACGTTGTAGGAGGTTGATGGCACAAGCAGGGAGCCAACAGCGAGTTGAAGTAGTACAGACGGGAGATGACAACTGCCTGGATTAGGACCTCCGCCGCCACTTCTGTGTGAGGTAGATGTTGTACTCTACAGATGTTGTAGAGCATGAACCTGCAGGACGAGTCACTGGTTTGATGTTTGCAGAGAACGTCAGGATGTTGTCAGGGTCACGCCAAGGTTCTTTGCACTCTGAAAAGGAGACACTGTGGAGAGGTCTTTGAGTGGGCAGGCCTTCCCGGGAGGAAGAGCAGCTCCGTCTTGTCGAGGTTGAGCTTGAGGTGGTGGGCCGACATCTAAGTTGAGATATCTGCCATGCAGGTGTGTCGGAGAAAAGTAGTTGAGTGTCATCCGCATAGCAATGATATGAGAGACCATGTGAGGATATGATGGAGCTACCACGTCACCTGGTAGGAGCGGACTGCCAGGTAGAATGCAATCAAGAATGTGAAGATCCTGAGACTCCCAGCCATGAGAGGGTGTAGAGGAGGATCTGATTGTTCACTGCCTCAGTGGATATATCTTGGATGAGAACAGAGGAGAGAGATTCTTCTTTTGCAGTGCGGAGAGCCTCTATTACACAGAGAAGAGCAGTCTAGGTTAAGTGACCCGTCTTGAAGCCTGACTGGTTAGGGCCACGAAGATTGTTCTGAGAGAGATAACGAGAGAGTTGATCAGAGACAGAATGCTCAAGTGTTTTGGAAAGAAAAGAAAGAAGGTATACAGGTCTGTAGTTTGACTTCAGATGAGCCGAGTGTTGGTTTCTTGAGGAGGAGAGCGACTCTGGCCATTTTGAAGTCTGAGGGGATGCAGCCAGTGGTCAGGGATGAGTTGATGAGGGAAGTGAGGAATCTCAGATGGTCTCCAGATATGGTCTGGAGAAGGGTGAAAAGATATTGTATTTTATACCATCTATTGCATCTTGCCTATGCCGCTCTGTCATTGCTCATCCATATATTTATATGTATAAATATATGGATGATTCTTATTCCATTCCTTACTTAGATGTGTGTGTATTAGGTCATTGTTGTGGAATTGTTAGATTACATGTTAGATTTTGCTGCACTGTCAGATCTAGAAGCACAAGCATTTTGCTACATTTGCAATAACATCTGCTAACCATGTGTATGTGACCAACACCATTTGATTTAATTTGGGATTGGGTCTAGTGGGCAGCTTGTCAGACGGCCAGATCTTACTAATCGCAGGGTTTTATCTGGAGAGAGAAAAGAGAAAGAGGTCAAGGCGTAGGGACGTTCTGTGTGACTGAGACCAGTGTACTCAATAGGCTGAGTGAATAAGGAGCTTCAAACTTATTCTTCAAAGTGGTTGACAAAGTCATCCGCAGAGAGGAAGGAGGGAGGGTGATGGGGTGGAAGATTAAGGAAAGCTGAGAAAGTGGAAAAAGAGTTTACTCGATTTAGAGGCAGAAGCTTGAAATTTAGAGTGATAGTGGCTTTAGCAGTGAATACAGAGGAAGAGAAGGTAGAGAGGAAGGAGCGAAAGGATGAGAGGTCCTCCGGAAGTTTCTCAGCTGCCCTCAGCCCAGTTCTGTAAGCTCGCAATGAGTCACTAGGCTATGGAGCAGGAGGGGAGGGCCGAGCCGGCCAGCCGGGAAGAAAGGGGACGATGTCAGTCATAGGATGAGGAAAGGGAGGAGAGTACGGTCAAAGAGACAGAATCAGGAACAGGAGGGCAAAGGATTTAGCAGCAGGGAGAAATTATAGGATAGAAGAGGAGAGAGTCGTGTGAGAGAGAGAGCAAAGATTGCAAAGGATCATGGCCATCTGGGTAGGGTCTGAGTGGCTAGGGATGGAGGAAAGGGAGACAGAAAATGAAACAAATTAGTGATCAGAGACCTGGAAGGGGGTTGCAGTGAGATTAGATAAAGAAAAAAGAGTTATACTTATCACTCGTGGAGATATCAGGAGTCCTCTAGCTGTAGAATGAAGCATAAAAGTAATGTATTACTCTAACTGTAAGGTCTGCTTCCAACTCACACTCTCAAACACGTAGATCCCCTGAACGCAGCTCACTTTCCAGCCCACTTTCCTGTTCACACACCTGCATGTCATTCATCACACACTATTTAGTTCAGTTCCTTTGCACCCCATCATTGGAAGGTATTGTTTGTTTTGTGACACACTTCTATTCAGACCTCTGATTTCCTGTAATCTATTCCTCCCGTGTATGATAGTTTTGGCCTGCCTCACTAACGACGCCTTTTGCCTATTCCCTGCCTGTACCTCAGCGGATTTCCTGTTATCAACCTATTGTCTGATCTCCCAGATGACGTTACTAGCCTTTTCCCTGCCTGTACTGTTGCCTTGTTGGTCCCCCTGTGTATGACCTTCTGCCTGCCCCTGGACCCAGCTACCTGCCTCCTCCTGTGTATGACCTTCTGCCTGCCCCTGGACCCAGCTACCTGCCTCCTCCTGTTTATGACCTTCTGCCTGCCCCTGGACCCAGCTACCTGCCTCCTCCTGTTTATGACCTTCTGCCTGCCCCTGGACCCAGCTACCTGCCTCCTCCTGTTTATGACCTTCTGCCTGCCCCTGGACCCAGCTACCTGCCTCCTCCTGTTTATGACCTTCTGCCTGCCCCTGGACCCAGCTACCTGCCTCCTTCTGTTTATGACCTTCTGCCTGCCCCTGGACCCAGCTACCTGCCTCCTCCTGTGTATGACCTTCTGCCTGCCCCTGGACCCAGCCACCTGCCTTCTCCTGTGTATGACCTTCTGCCTGCCCCTGGACCCAGCTACCTGCCTCCTCCTGTTTATGACCTTCTGCCTGCCCCTGGACCCAGCTACCTGCCTCCTCCTGTGTATGACCTTCTGCCTGCCCCTGGACCCAGCTACCTGCCTCCTCCTGTTTATGACCTTCTGCCTGCCCCTGGACCCAGCTACCTGCCTCCTCCTGTTTATGACCTTCTGCCTGCCCCTGGACCCAGCTACCTGCCTCCTCCTGTGTATGACCTTCTGCCTGCCCCTGGACCCAGCTACCTGCCTCCTCCTGTGGTCCTTTACCAATAAACACCTGCTTCGCCCTGCGCTTGCCACCAGCTCTCTGTCTCCCATCGTGTTCATTACACTAACACATTAAAGCTTCACACGGGTCCATTACACAGTACTTGCTTTGTTACAGCATTTAGATGCTTTAGTAGGTTTACTGCAATATGATAAACAGTAACTTACTTACCAATGAGCTGCTTGTAAATTACTGTCAAATTCACGGCAACCCCTTTACAGAGATCAAAAGTCTAGTTTTAACCATGTTTTGAAACTATACAGTGTGCATCTACATTGACCTTGTTTACACATGTGGAGTAAACAAGTTTATATTTTGGGTTCTGATGGGGTACGGCTCTTCTGATTGGGGCACGGCCGTTGAACTAAGCTCATGGGGCATTTATAAATGATAATCTTCAAGAATCCACGGCTAATATATGATTAATTTCAAAGTAAAATAATGATGTACCAATTCTGGATTGCCCCTTTAAGGGTTAAACTGCAGGTATGAAAACGTATCAAATATGATTTGATGACCTCAGTCTTATTTGAGTGATGTGACATTTCAAATGAAGATATGATTGTTGCTGTCTGAATGTGGTGTAGTCTCTTCTTTCACAGCACATTCAGTAGACGGGAACAAAAACAAACTACCAGACAGCAAAAACAAGTGTGAAAGTTTATTGTCTACCACATTGAATAATAATAATGAAAACATATCAGATCTGGGGCTCATCACCTGCATGACCAGATGACGTTTCGACCAATGGCTTCCTTCATAGGTGAGAGAACAGGAGATGTATGAAGTCATAATGCCTCCTGTGTGTCTTTATAAGCGGCAGGCTGCCTGAGTGCCTGTCAGCAGGCTATGGGGTGGATGCAGGGTTTGTGATGTGCCTTGGACTGCCCTCGGTTGGCCCACTTGGCCAGGAAAGCCCTGATCTCCTTGGTACGGATGCAGTAGATGAAGGGGTTGAGTAGGGGTGGCAGCAGACTGTAGAATAAGAAGAATACTTTATTAACACACACACACACACACACACACACACACACACACACACACACACACACACACACACACACACACACACACACACACACACACACGGGCTGGAGCAATGGGTAGCTACTAGTGTAGCTAGTAGTGAGGCATTTAGGGGTTAATTGCCTTGCTCAAAGACACAACAGCAGGTGATGGCATCTAGGACACAGACACCAGCAACCCACCACTCCCAACCACATTTTTCCCTGGCAAACATGGGATTCAAACTGACAACCTTCTGGTTGCTGGCCCACTTCTCTAACCTCTAAGCTAGCTGCCTGTAGAGCAGGGTTAGGCCGATAACAAAGTCCTGGCTGATGGAGAAGTTTATGACGCTGCTGGTATAGACACAGCACCGGGGGACGTAGTACAGAGAGATAGCTGGGAACTACAGGTGGAGAAGGTCTTCCACCGACTCTGGATGCCAGGGGGGAGAAGGGAGAGGGCAAGAAAGGGACAGGGATAGGAGGGGAGACAGGAATGAAGGGGAGGGGGAGAAAGGGACAAGACGGGAGGGGAGAGGGGGACCGGAGGGGTTTATTTCAGACGGGGGAGGGAAGAAAGGGAGAGAGGGACAGGGATAGGAGGGGAGACAGGAATGAAGCGGAGGGGGAGAAACAGACAGGAGGGGGAGAGAGGGACAGAAGGGGTTTATTTCAGATGGGGGAGCGCCTGGATGGATAGCTGTTTTTGGGATAAGTGCACAACGGCAGAGGTGGTAATGATCTGACAAAATAGCCGGCATCGCCCGGCCTGGGACTTGAACGAGCAACTTTTGGGTTCCCAGCCCAACTCTCTAATCTGTGGTCTACCTACCTGTGTAAAAGGGTGAGGCCGATGCGGAGGTCAGGGGTCATGGTCAGGTTGGGGTTGATGGGTGTAGCGTTCACTACGAAGCGGGGGATGTAGTAAATAAGGATGATACAGCCCTGAGTAGCACAGGTAGAGAAGGTCTTCATCCTGCCCTGGGTTAGAGAGGGGAGAGTAGTGGGTTAGATGGAAAGTTTAGTTTAGATAAGAATGATACAGCCCTGAGGAGCAGGTAGAGAAGGTCTTCACCCTGCCCTGGGTTAGAGAGGGGAGAGTAGTGGGTTAGAGGAAAGGTTTAGTTTAGATAAGAATGATACAGCCCTGAAGTTATAATTTTTAGATAAAACTGTAGTAAATATATTCACGTCAGCAAATATTTGATTACAGCACACTGTTTTGTAATGAAGGTCTACAGTAGCCTCAACAACACTTTGTAGGGTAGCACCAGGGTGTAGCCGGAGGATGGCTAGTTTCCGTCCTCCTTTGGGTACATTGACTTCAGTACAAAATCTAGGAGGCTAATGGTTCTCACCTCCTTCCATAGAGTTACACAGTAATTATTACAACTCCTGGAGGAAGTCCTCTTGCAGCATGAACTGACATTGTCCACCAAATCAAAGGATCAGAGAATGAATCTAGTACTGAAAGCATAAGCTACTGCTAGCGAGTGCTGCAGTGCATAACATGTGGTGAGTAGTTGACACAAAGAGAAAGAAAGAAAAATCTTGAGCAATTTTGAACAAATGAAGGAGAAGCAAGAGAGAGAGAGAGAGCTAGCTATATTTCATTGTATTTTTTTCACTTTCACTTACTTAGCTAGATAATGAAGCTAGCTACTTTAGCCTACTCAAACACCCAGCTCAAACAAAGAGAGATGGTATGTTAGCTAGCTGGCTATGGCTATCCAACACTGGAACTCTTCCAAGTCAATGTAACCTTTTGATCTTATTAATTTATTGCCACCGGGTCCCTCCGATGTAACTGCTAAACTGCTTGCTGACTGTAGACTGTTGTGCATGATTGTACCGGGTTTACTAGCGTGTAAAATCTAGTAGCTATGTTGACTATGACATTAGCTAATATGGTGACAATAATGTAGGCGGTGTGTAGCAGTTAATGGTTATCAAATGAAGGATGGCTTGGATTTTTTTTTCCCCGTCTGGTCACAGACAGCTGATGTGTTGTGCAAGTGAAGGAAAAGGATGAGAGGAAGAGAGCATGTAGATGCGAGAAGGAATTATACAACAAGCAAAGTGATCATGCTGTTTGTATGTGGCTGCTATGAAAGTGATCTGTGTTTGCGTGTGATCAGGGATGTATTCATTACGTAGATTCTGTTGAAAAACATTTATTAAAAGGAAGTAAATGGAACGAAATGGGGATGAACATGGCTGAACTTGTCCAATAGAAACTCTTGTTTACAACAGTTGGACTAATGATTACACCCTAGATCAACTAGACGCAGGCAAGAGTGTGCAAGGTGGTATTTAATGTCACTGTCAGCTTGATTACTCCTATTTTTCTCTCGACCTGTGTAAACTTTCATTCATAGGCTATGTGGTAGCAACCTCCTGTTGGGTATAGGGAAAATTAGAGTATCATGTGTAGTAGCCTAAACCTATTGATGTTACGTTGAGCTCGTAATAGAAATAAGACCATGCTCATAAACATTTAGTGGTGGGGTCACACACCCCTCCTCACACACCCCTCTTCACACACCCCTCCTCACCCCTCCTCCAAACCAGCCCTCCTGCACCCCACACCCATCCTTACCCCTCCTCACACACCCCTCCCTACATACCCCTCCTTACCCCTCCTTACCCCTTCTCCCAACCAGCCCCCCTGCACTCCCCACCCCTCCTCCCACCCAGTCCCCCTGCACTCCCCACCCCTTCTCCCACCCAGCCCCCCTGCATCACCCACCCCTCCTCCCCATGCACACCCCACCCTCACACTCCACACCTCCGGAATTCTGACCTGTCCGTTAGCCATGCGCATCACGCTGACGATGATGTTGACATATGAGAAGACGATGAAGCTGAAGGGGAGGAAGAGGACGAACATGGATAGTGAGACGGATACTGTGCTCTGGGACGAGATGTCAGCACACGACAGCCTGTTGAGTGAGTGAGTGGGTGGTTGATTGGTTGACTGAATTTATTTGATCATTTAAAAAAAATACATATAGTGTATATACATCAAGTATAACAGTAAAGTCACTAGGAGTCAAAAGTAGTGCACTTTAAAGAGAATAGGGAGCAATTTGGGATGTGGGCACTGACTGGTTCATTGACACGGTGTTGCAGTAGAAGTGGATGATGCGGTTGGGCCCACAGAAAGGCATCTGGGATGTCTGGATGGTGGTGATGCCTGGTACTATCATGGCTGACACCCAGGACAGGGCTGTTAGGAGAGACATGGTCCTGTTGGTCATCAGCTCTGTGTACCTGGTAGAGAGGGAGGGAGGGGGGAGAGATGGGTGGGAGAAGGGGGCGAGGGGGCGAGGGGGCGAGTGGGGGAGAGGGGGAGAGATGAGTGGGAGAGGGGGCGAGGGGGAGAGGGAGGGAGAGGGGTGGGAGAGGGGGAGAGATGGGTGGGAGAGGGGGCGAGGGGGAGAGTGGAGGGAGAGGGGTGGGAGAGATGGGTGGGATAGGGGGTGAGAAAGAGAGAAAGAGACAGAGTTATCTGTGAGTTGCCTTCTGTAAAAGGTTGGTCGTTATCATATGAACACCTGAGAGGGAAATACAGATAGTTACAGGTAGATATATCTACAGGAGACTGAACAAGAGTATAAATGCAAAATGCAACAATTTCAAAAATGTTACAGTTCATATAAGGAACTGAATCAATTGAAATAAATTAATTTGGCCCTAATCTCTTCTCATGACTGGGCAGGGGCACAGCCACGGGTGGGCATAGGTGGGCATTGGCCCACCCACTTGGGAGCCAGCTCCACCCACTGGGGAGGCAGGTCCAGCCAATCAGAATACGTTTTTCCTCAAGAAAGGGCTTAATTACAGACAGAAATACTCCTCAGTTTCATCAGTTGTCTGGGTGGCTGGTCTCAGACGATCTCGTAGGTGAAGGAGCCGGATGTGGAGGTTCTGAGTCGGCGTGGTTATACCTGGTCTGTGTTTGTGAGGACGGTTAGACGTAATGCCAAATTCTCTAAAACAACTTTGTAGATGCCTTATCGTAGAGAAAATAACAATCAATTCTATGGCAACAGCTCTCCCTCTCCCTCAACACACTCCCTCAAAACTTGAGACATTGTGCTGTGTGACAAAACTGCACATCATAGAGTGGCCTTACATTGTCCCCATTGTCCCCAACACAATGTGCACCTGTGTAATGATCATGCTGTTTAATCAGCTTCCTGATATGCCACACCTGTCAGGTGGATGGATTATCTTGGCAAAGATGAAATGCTCACTAAATGGGATATAAGCACAAAATATGAGAGAGATAAGCTTTTTGTGCGCGCTCTCCATAGCAGATGTGAGCAAGACCTTTAAACAGCTCAACATTCGGGGCCAGATGGATTACCAGGACATGTACTCAGAGCATGCACGGACCAACTGGCAAGTGTCTTCACTGACATTTTCAACCTCTTCCTGACTGAGTCTGTATTACCTACATGTTTCAAGCAGACCACCATAGTCCCTGTGCCCAAGATAGCGAAGGTAGCGTAAATGACTACCGCCCCGTAGAACACACATCGGTGGCCATGAAGTGCTTTGAAAGGCTGGTCATGACTCACATCAACACAATCATCAAAGAAACCCTAGACACACTCCAATTCACATATCGCCCAACAGATCCACAGATTACACAAACTCAATCGCACTCCACACTGCCCTTTCCCACCTGGACAAAAGGAACACCGACATTTTGTGAGAATGCTGTTCATTGACTACAGCTAAGCGTTCAACATCATAGTGCCCACAAAGCTCATCACTAAGCTAAGTACCCTGGGACTAAATACAACACTCTGAAACTGGATCCTGGACTTCCTGATTGGCCGCACCCAGGTGGTCATCTGCAACAACAGATCTGCATTGCTGATCCTCAACACTGGGGCCCCTCAGGAGCCCCTCAGGGGTGCATGCTCAGTCCCCTCCTGTACTCCCTGTTCACCCATGACTGCGTGGCCAAGCACGACTCCAACACCATCATTAAGTTTGCTGACAACACAACAGTGGTCTGAACCCCGACAACAATGAGACAGCCAACAGGGAGGAGGTCAGAGACCTGGCAGTGTCGTGCCAAGACAACAATCTTTCCCTAAATGTGAGCAAGACACACCAAGACAGTCTTGAAGAGGGCAACACCTTTTCCCCCTCAGGAGACTGAAAAGATTTGGCATGGCTATCCAGATCCTCAAGAAGTACTACAGCTGCAGTATCGAGAGCATCCTGACCGGTTGCATCACTGCCTGGTATGTTAACTGCTCGGCATCCGACAATAAGGCGCTAGAGAAGGTAGTGCGTACGGCCCAGTACATCACTGGGGCCAAGCTTCCTGCCATCCAGGACCTCTATACCAGGTGGTGTCAGAGGAAGGCCCTGAAAATGGTCAAAGTATAGACAATTACTATTTTTTTTTACTAAACTATTTTTTCATCACATAAAAATAAAAAAATATTACGTTTCAAGGGGTCTTAAAATTCAAAATCAAACAGTAAATTGATCCTTGGTATGACCTTCTGAAAACAATACGATATAGCTCAGACAGGGTTTATACTCTTATGAGTCAAGGTTAGGGTTAGGTACAGTGAGGGAAAAAAGTATTTGATCCCCTGCTGATTTTGTACATTTGCCCACTGACAAAGAAATGGTCAGTCTATAATTTTAATGGTAGGTTTATTTGAACAGTGAGAGACAGAATAACAACAGAAAATCCAGAAAAACGCATGTCAAAAATGTTATAAATTGATTTGCATTTTAATGAGGGAAATAAGTATTTGACCCCTCTGCAAAATATGACTTAGTACTTGGTGGCAAAACCCTTGTTAGCAATCACAGAGGTCAGATGTTTCAGACTCAGTTTTTTTGTAGTTGGCCACCAGGTTTGCTCACATCTCAGGAGGGATTTTGTCCCACTCCTCTTTGCAGATCTTCTCCCAGTCATTAAGGTTTCGAGGCTGACGTTTGGCAACTAGAACCGTCAGCTCCCTCCACAGATTTTCAATGGGATTAAGGTCTAGTCTAGAGACTGGCTAGGCCACTCCAGGACCTTAATGTGCTTCTTATTGAGCCACTCCTTTGTTGCCTTGGCCGTGTGTTCTGGGTCATTGTCATGGTGGAATACCCATCCACGACCCATTTTCAATGCCCTGGCTGAGGGAAGGAGGTTCTCACCCAAGATTTGACGGTACATGGCCCCATCCATCGTTCCTTTGATGCGGTGAAGTTGTCCTGTCCCCTTAGCAGAAAAAAACCCCCAAAGCATAATGTCTCCACCTCCATGTTTGACGGTGGGGGTGGTGTTCTTGGGGTCATAGGCAGTATTCCTCCTCCTCCAAACAAGGCGAGTTGAGTTGATGCCAAAGAGCTCCATTTTGGTCTCATCTGACCAAAACACTTTCACCCAGTTGTCCTCTGAATCATTCAGATGTTCATTGGCAAACTTCAGACGGCCATGTATATGTGCTTTCTTGAGCAGTGGGACCTTGCGGGCGCTGCAGGATTTCAGTCCTTCACTGCGTAGTGTGTTACCAATTGTGTTCTTGGTGACTATGGTCCCAGTTGCCTTGAGATCATTGACAAGATCCTCCCGTGTAGTTCTGGGCTGATTCCTCACCGTTCTCATGATCATTGCAACTCCACGAGGTGAGATCTTGCATGGAGCCCCAGGCCAAGGGAGATTGACAGTTATTTTGTGTTTCTTCCATTTGCGAATAATCACCTTCTCACCAAGCTGCTTGGCGATGGTCTTGTAGCCCATTCCAGCCGTGTGTAGGTCTACAATCTTGTCCCTGACATCCTTGGAGAGCTCTTTGGTCTTGGCCATTGTGGAGAGTTTGGAATCTGATTGATTGATTGCTTCTGTGGACAGGTGTCTTTTATACAGGTAACAAGCTGAGATTAGGAGCACTCCCTTTAAGAGTGTGCTCCTAATCTCAGGTCATTACCTGTATAAATCCTTTTGTGACTAGGGGGCAGTATTTTCATTTTTGGAAAAATAACGTTCCCGTAGTAAACGTGATATTTTGTCAGGACAAGATGCTAGAATATGCATATAATTGACAGCGAAGGATAGAAAACACTCTAAAGTTTCCAAAACTGTAAAAATATTGTCTGTGAGTATAACAGAACTGATATTGCAGGCAAAAGCCTGAGAAAAATCCAATCCGGAAGTGCCTCATGTTTTGAAAGCGCTGCGTTCCAATGCGTCCCTATTGAGCAGTGAATGGGCTATCAACCAGATTACTTTTTCTCCGTATTCCCCAAGGTGTCTACAGCATTGTGACGTAGTTTTACGCATTTATGTTGAAGAATACCCGTAAGCGGCTACATTGCGCAACTGGTCACCTGATGGCTCCCAGAGTGAGTCTCGTGTAAAATACAGAGGTAGCCATTATTCCAATCGGTCCTACTGAAAAACCAATTGTCCCGATGGATATATTATCGAATAGATATTTGAAAAACACCTTGAGGATTGATTATAAACAACGTTTAGCATGTTTTTGTCGATATTATGGAGCTAATTTGGAATATTTTTCAGAGTTTTCGTGACTGCAATTTCCTGCCGATTTCTCAGCCAAACGTGAAGAACAAACTGATCTATTTCGCCTACAAAAATAATATTTTCGGAAAAAAGGAACATTGGCTATCTAACTGGGAGTCTTGTGAGTGAAAACATCCGAAGCTCATCAAAGGTAAATTATTTAATTTGATTGTTTTTTTGATTTCCGTGACCAAGTTACCTGCTGCTAGCTGGACAAAATGATATCCTAGGCTATTGATAAACTTACACAAATGCTTGTCGAGCTTTGGCTGTAAAGCATATTATGAAAATCTGAGATGACAGGGTGATTAACAAAAGGCTAAGCTGTGTCTCAATATATTTCACTTGTGATTTTCATTAATAGGAATATTTTCTAGGAATATTTATGTCCGTTGCGTTATGCTAATTAGTGTCAGTCGATGATTACGCTCCCCCATGCGGGATGGGGAGTCACTAGAGGATAACAGACACCTGGGAGACAGAAATATTTCTGATTGAGAGGGGGTCAAATACTTATTTCCCTCATTATAATGAAAATCAATTTTTGACATGCATTTTTCTGGATTTTGTTGTTGCTATTCTGTCTCTCACTGTTCAAATAAACCTACCATTACAATTATAGACAGATCATTTCTTTGTCAGTGGGCAAATGTACAAAATCAGCAGGGGATCAAATACTTTTCCCCCTCACTGTAGAATAGATCTATGTTACCTGAGAGGGTAGCAGATAGCCAGGTATCGATCCAAAGCCATGGTCATCATGATGAGAGAGTTAGGGTAAGGGTTAGGGTTAGGGTTAGGGTTAGGTTTAGGGTTAGGGTTAGGGTTAGGGTTAGGTAGATCTATGTTACCTGAGAGGGAAGCAGATAGCCAGGTATCGGTCCATAGCCATGGTCATCATGATGAGAGAGGTGAGTGTTCCAAAGTAGTGGATGAATTGTTTCTGTATCAGACACGTATAGAAAGAGATGCCAGCGTCGTCCCACCAGTACCGAGCTATCACTTTGGGAAGGGACACCGTGCATACGCCTGGGACATGGACAAGCAGCACAACATTTCAACATTATTAAAGAAACATGAACCAATTGATTAGTGAATGTTTTGGTGCAGATTAGAGAACAGGCCACACATTTGAACAGGAAGTTTTATGGTCACATGTCATTACAGACACACATTTTAACAGGATAACCTTTCCTTTCTCTCTTCTGTCTGCCTATATCTGACAGAACCAGGCTGAGTATCTTACCTATATCTGACAGAACCAGGCTGAGTATCATACCTATATCTGACAGAACCAGGCTGAGTATCATACCTATATCTGACAGAACCAGGCTGAGTATCTTACCTATGAGTATCTTATCTATATCTGAAAAAAACAGGCTGAGTATCTGACAGAACCAGGCTGAGTATCTTATCTATATCTGACAGAGCCAGGCTGAGTATCTTATCTTATCTATGGGTATCTTATCTATATCTGACAGAACCAGGCTGAGTATCTTATCTATATCTGACAGAACCAGGCTGAGTATCTTACCTATATCTGACAGAACCAGGCTGGGTATCTGACAGAACCAGGCTGGGTATCTTATCTATATCTGACAGAACCAGGCTGAGTATCTTACCTATATCTGACAGAGCCAGGCTGAGCATGATGATGTACATGGGTTTCTGCAGGCTGCGCTCCAGGGCAAACAGCACCACCAGCAGGATGTTCCCCACCACCGTGATCACATAGACGAAGAAGAATAACCAGGCCACCAGCTGGTTGAAGGATGGATGGAGCCCCGGGAAGCCCACGATCACAAACTCTGACACACGCGTGTAGTTCTCATTCACCTCAAACATACTGTACTGGGGAAGGTGGGGGGGATGGTGGAGGAGATACAGAGCGTCTTACAATCAATACCTCCCAAGTTAGAGAGATAATGAGTGAGAGAGAGAGAGCTACACAAGAGAGAGAGAGAGAGAGAGATAATGAGTGAGGGAGAGAGATAATAAGTGAGAGAGAGAGATACACGAGAGAGAGAGAGATACACGAGAGAGAGAGAGATACACGAGAGAGAGAGAGAGATACACAAGAGAGAGCGAGAGATGCTGAAGACTCAGGAGGATCCCTCTTCATCCTTACCTCCCAGGTTAGAGAGAGAGAGACTGAGTGACACACATATATATATATATATATATATATATATACAGCATATATATAAAGAGAGAGATCCATCTCTCCATCATGCTATATAAAGAGACCCTACATCCTCCATTCTTACTTCCACCTAAGACGGAGAGAGTAAGAGAGAGAGAGAAAGAAATATACATAAAAGAGAGAGAATCTGGTGACCCTCCATCTCTCCATCATTACCTCCACCTAAGATGGAGGGAGTAATAGAGAGATAGTTAGAGAGAGTTACATAAAAGAGAGAGATGTTGAAGACCCTGGAATATCTCGCTCTCGCTCTCTGTCCATCCTTACCTCCTTCCCAACCAGTGGCCCCAGAGGTGTGTGATGTTAGTCACTTTGTAACTCCCAACTTTATAGCCAACATGCCCTCTGACAAGACAGCCAACAGCCAATCAGAGACCTCCACCCTGGTGATGTCATCATTGTCACATTACTCATGATGTCGATTACAGAACATTTTCATCCCTGGCCACCCCTCTCTAGTGCTATGCATGTTCTCTCTATATTTTTGTGTACAAAAGTATGTGGACCTTTCAAGTTAGTGGATTTGGCTATTTCAGCCACACCCATTGCTGACAGGAGTATAAAATTGAGCACAGCCACAGACAAACAGTAGAATTGGCTTACTGAAGAGCTCAGTGACTTTCAATGGGACACCGTCATAGGATGCTACCTTTCCAACAAGTCAGTTCGTCAACTTTCTGCCCCCGTGACCTGTAAGTGATGTTATTGTGAAGTGGAAAAATCTAGGAGCAACAACGGCTCAGCCACGAAGTGGAAGGCCATACAAACTCACAGAAGGGGGCCGCCGGGTGCTGGAGTGCGTTAAAATAGACTGTCCTTGGTTGCAACACTCACTACCGAGTTCAAAACTGCCTCTGGAAGCAACGTCAGAACAATAACTGTTTGTCTTTTTTGATTGATTTTCCACCATAATTTGCAAATAAATTCATAAAAAATCCTACAATGTGATTTTCTGGATTTTTTTTCTTCTAATTTTGTCTGTCACAGTTGAAGTGTACCTATGATGAAAATTCTCTCTCATCTTTTTAAGTGGGAGAACTTGCACCATTGGTGGCTGACTAAATACTTTTTTGCCCCACTGTATATATCTTTACGGTTTATGTCATGGTTGTCTTCACTGTTGGAATCTGGTCTGCGGGAGAGTTCATCCGATTCTCTCTCTCTCTCTCTTTCTGTTTCCCTGAAGTCTTTCGTAGTTAGGATGGATACTTCAGAGTACCGTTCAGCAATGTTCTCATAGAATAAATGTTTCTGCGGTTGTCGGTATTCTCAATCACAGGTTTAAATCATTTTTAGCTGCAGACTAGTAATTAGTATCTAAGATTGCTCTTATTCTGTAGGGATTGATGGTCTCAGAGTGTAACCATTGCCAGTCGTGTAGCCAACGCTCCACGTGGTTTGGTTTTCGAGTCTTGGTACTTAATTATTCGCAATCACAGCTCCAGCTGTGGGTTTGCTTAGTCTCTGTACTCAACCTGTGCCACCTTGGCGGACACCGAGGTATGCATAGTCTGAAGAGGATTTCCTCAGGAAGAGGTTTTATTCGTAACAATAGAAAAGCCGGGTCAATGACGCCAGATCATGTCTGTGCTCACGTGGGCGTGGCCGGTGACTAGTTCAACTTTACAGGGAACACAATTCTCTCACAATTAAAGGTTAACATCACATTACATCAGTTCACAAATAGTTCCATCTTTACTCATTCATTTTATACAAGAATTAGATGCAAACACCATAATTGAGAAATGTACTCATTCAGAGACATAGTTATGTGTGTTTCCTATCCTTCGGTAAGGTCACCAAATGAAACAAAATGGACCGGGTCATAGCTGGCTTCTCCACCGACCGTTTACACATTCTCCAGTGTAAGTGAGAGAGAGAGGGACGCCATGATATATACATAGGAAGGGCCACGTCATGACAGTCCCTCCTGGTGGTTTGGATCTTGTGATTATCCTGCAAGTTACAAATCAACATACAAATTATGACCACGTGATGTCCTGTTTGTAGATCATCGTTGAAGTCCCCCACTGGTGGTTGAACTTGGTAGGCTCTCTGAATGTGGAGCAATCTACCACAAGGATGGGCAGTGGATGTCCATTTGGTGATCGCCGTTGTGGTCCCCCTCTAGTGGTTTACTTTGGTAGGTTTCCTGGAAGCTGCAAAGTACCACAGGAATAGCCAGGGGATGTCCTGGTTGGTGATCGCCGTTGTGGTCCCCCTCTAGCGGTTTACTTTGGTAGGTTTCCTGGAAGCTGCAAAGTACCACAGGAATAGCCAGGGGATGTCCTGGTTGGTGATCGCCGTTGTGGTCCCCCTCTAGTGGTTTACTTTGGTAGGTTTCCTGGAAGCTGCAAAGTACCACAGGAATAGCCAGGGAATGTCCTGGTTGGTGATCGCCGTTGTGGTCCCCCTCTAGTGGTTTACTTTGGTAGGTTTCCTGGAAGCTGCAAAGTACCACAGGAATAGCCAGGGGATGTCCTGGTTGGTGATCGCCGTTGTGGTCCCCCCCTAGTGGTTTACTTTGGTAGGTTTCCTGGAAGCTGCAAAGTACCACAGGAATAGCCAGGGGATGTCCTGGTTGGTGATCGCCGTTGTGGTCCCCCTCTAGTGGTTTACTTTGGTAGGTTTCCTGGAAGCTGCAAAGTACCACAGGCATAGCCAGGGGATGTCCTGCTTGGTGATCGCCGTTGTGGTCCCCCTCTAGTGGTTTACTTTGGTAGGTTTCCTGGAAGCTGCAAAGTACCACAGGAATAGCCAGGGGATGTCCTGGTTGGTGATCGCCGTTGTGGTCCCCCTCTCTGGTGTTTACCTTGGTAGGTTCTCTGACAGCGGGACAGGCCATTACAAGGATGGGCCGTGGATGTCCGGATTTGGGATCGCTGTTCCGGACCCGTCGCCTGGTCGTCCAGACTGGAAGATCTGGGCAGTAACTTAATCAGATGTTAACAACGCACGCACACTCACAAAATGTATATAATTACATCCATTCCCCAATGAAGTGGCTTTGTGACACTAAGTGATGGTTGTATGTGGACTTTGTTTATGGCTCTATCACTTCAAACTGCACTGTCCAAGGAACTGAACTGAATAGGAATGAAAGCATAAACAACCAAAATCATCTAATTGGACTGAATTCTATATACAACCGAGGTCCTGGTAAAATGACTATCATGGCATTGTCTTTAATGTCATGTCTCGGGTTTTCCATCTTGGTGTGTTGCTTAGGCACTAAGTTGATAACTATATGATAAGTCTACAGCCATAAGGCCCTAGTTTTGGGTAGTCTACAGGGATAACCTATGGACTTCTGGAAAGAAAACTAGTGAGTGCTGTCGCTGAAGCGTCAAAGGCCTCAAAATAAATGTTCAACTTTACTAAGGCTGGTATTTTGCTCACACCCTGAAGTGATCCTAGTATAAATCCTAATTGGATGTTCCGTTGTACATTTGCGTTTATGCTTACAAGTTGCGTTTATATATACTATATTATATAATATATATATAATACTATATATAATAATATATAATATATATATAATACTATATTATACTAGTATCCTGGTAGACTACAACTTGTTCAGAATGAGTCTGATGTAATCAGGTCATTTTCAGGTCAATGCCTTGAGGTCATTCAGAATTGGTGTCGAAGGGGTCTGTTGTGGTTTTACTACAAGTCACTACATCTTCCACTATTTTGGTGGCGATAGGTATGTGGCGATAATTTTGAAGAAGTCTATTTCATATCTATGTTATCCACGGAGGAGCTAACCTCACAACGGAAGTACTCTATTTGCATTGTGTGCCTCCCCCCATCCCCCCTTTCTACGCTGCTGCTACTCTCTGTTTACCATATATGCATAGCGTCATGACATGGCCCTCTTTGGGTATAGCGTGCCTCCCCCCCCTCTCTCTCCTACACCCAGGCTGCTGTTATCTCAGGTCATAAATTTCTGAAGGAGATTCTTCCTCATGGCCAGACAGTATAGAGAGAGAGTGAGTTTTCATAGAGAGAACAAAGGAACTTCTTCCACCTCACAGAATTTGAGAACTGAACAATATTCATGTTCTGGAGAATGTATAAACGGTCGGTGAAATAGCCAGCTATGAACTGGTCCGTTTGGTACAATTTTGTGAAACTCATGAGAGACAATACAGCCACATTACCATAACTCTGTTTATACAAGAGTCTCAGTTGTGAGGCTTTCATCTAATTGTTGTATAAATTGTTCTAATTGTTGTATAAGATACCCTCTGGAGTTTAACTAAATCATTGATCCACCCCATGAGCACATACATTGTATCTGGCGTCATGGGAGAGCCCCTTTCTGCTCTTCCGAATATAACCCCTACCTTGAGAATTTATCTTCAGACCAAGCTTACCTCAATTATGAGAGGGCTGAGGTTTGAGCCCAGACCAGCTTACCTCGATAACCGAGAGGGCTAAGGTTTGAGTAGATTTCTGTGGTTAAACTCTGAGACTATCGATCCGACAGAATAAGAGCTACTCTTCGAAAATAATTACTAGTCTGTAGCTATGAATTATGTACCCGTGAACGTGAAGGCCGACAACCGCCGAAACATCGATTCTATAACAACATTGCTGAATGTTACTCTGAACTATCCATTCTAACCACGACACAGAGAGAGAGAGAGGGCGGACAAACTCTCCAACAGAAACAAACTTCCAACAGAGATCACACTGAGCGTAAATATATATATATATAGCATAGCATTAAGCCTAGCATTCAGCAGGCAACATTTTCACAAAAACAAGAAAAGCATTCAAATAAAATAATTTACCTTTGAAGAACTTCGGATGTTTTCAATGAGGAGACTCTCAGTTAGATAGCAAATGTTCAGTTTTTCCAAAAAGATAATTTGTGTAGGAGAAATCGCTCCATTCTGTTCATCACGTTTGGCTAAGAAAAAAAAACGAAAATTCAGTCATTACAACGCAAACTTTTTTTCCAAATGAACTCCATAATATCGACAGAAACATGGCAAACATTGTTTAGAATCAACCCTCAAGGTGTTTTTCACATATCTATTCGATGATAAATCACTCGTTGCAGTTTGGTTTCTCCTCTGTTCAAAATGGAAAAATGCACGCACCTGGAGATTACGCAATAGTTTCGACGGAGGACACCGAGCGGACACCTGGTAAATGTAGTCTCTTATGGTCAATTTTCCAATGATATGCCTACAAATACGTCACAATGCTGCAAACACCTTGGGGAAACGACAGAAAGTGTAGGCTCATTCCTTGCGCATTCACAGCCATATAAGGAGACACTGGAACACAGCCCTTCCAAAAATCTGGCTCACTTCCTGTATGAAATTTCATATTGGTTTCGCCTGTAGCATTAGTTCTGTGGCACTCACAGACAATATCTTTGCAGTTTTGGAAACGTCAGAGTGTTTTCTTTCCAAAGCTGTCAATTATATGCATAGTCAAGCATCTGTTCGTGACAAAAAATCTTGTTTAAAATGGGAACGTTTTTCATCCAAAAATGAAATACTGCCCCCAGAGGTTCAAGAGGTTAATAAATAAATGATTGAGACAATTGATGTATGGATGACTCATAGTGAAGACTGGGTTCATGCAGATAACAAACTAAAATAATAATTCATTAATTAGAAGACTAAATTATCAGTAAAACAAGCTTTTAATTTGGTTCTGATTGGGCACGGCCTTTGAACTAAGCTCATGAGACATTTATAAATTATAATCTTCAAGAATCCACGGCTAATATATGATTAATTTCAAAGTAAAATAATGATGTACCAATTCTGGATTGCCCCTTTAAGGGTTAAACTGCAGGTATGAAAACGTATCAAATATGATTTGATGACCTCAGTCTTATTTGAGTGATGTGACATTTCAAATGAAGATATAATTGTTGCTGTCTGAATGTGGTGTAGTCTCTTCTTTCACAGCACATTCAGTAGACGGGAACAAAAACAAACTACCAGACAGCAAAAACAAGTGTGAAAGTTTATTGTCTACCACATTGAATAATAATAATGAAAACATATCAGATCTGGGGCTCATCACCTGCATGACCAGATGACGTTTCGGCCAATGGCTTCCTTCATAGGTGAGAGAACAGGAGATGTATGAAGTCATAATGCCTCCTGTGTGTCTTTATAAGCGGCAGGCTGCCTGAGTGCCTGTCAGCAGGCTATGGGGTGGATGCAGGGTTTGTGATGTGCCTTGGACTGCCCTCGGTTGGCCCACTTGGCCAGGAAAGCCCTGATCTCCTTGGTACGGATGCAGTAGATGAAGGGGTTGAGTAGGGGTGGCAGCAGACTGTAGAATAACAAGAATACTTTATTAACACACACACACACACACACACACACACACACACACACACACACACACACACACACACACACACACACACACACACACACACACACACACACACACACACACACACACACACACACACACACACACACACACACTCTTGATGCCAGGTGGGAGAAGGGAGAGGGCAAGAAAGGGACAGGAGGGGAGACAGGAATGAAGGGGAGGGGGAGAGGGACAAGACGGGAGGGGAGAGGGGGACAGGAGGGGAGGGAAGAAATGGAGAGAGGGACAGGAATGAAGGGGAGGGGGAGAAACAGAGGGGGAGAGGGACAGGACGGGAGGGGAGAGGAGAGGGGGACAGGAGGGGAGGGAAGAAAGGGAGAGAGGGACAGGAATGAAGGGGAGCGGGAGAAATAGACAGGAGGGAAGGAGAGGGACAGGACGGGAGGGGAGAGGGAGAGGGGGACAGGAGGGAAGGGAAGAAAGGGAGAGAGAGACAGGAATGAAGGGGAGGGGGCGAAACAGACAGGAAGGGGGGAGAGGGGGACAGAAGGGGAGAAGAAGGAAGACAGGGACAGGAGGGGTTTAGTTCAGATGGGGGAGCCCCTGGATGGATAGATGTTTTTTGGACAAGTGCCTTTCTCAAGGGCACAACAGCCAGATCAAAATAGCCAGATCATTCCACACTTTTGCATCGCCCGGCCCGGGACATGAACTAGCAACCTTTGGGTTACCAGCCCACCTCTCTAATCTGTGGTCTACCTACCTGGAGAAAATGGCGAGGCTGATGCGGAGGTCAGGGGTCGTCGTCAGGTTGGGGATGTAGGGTGTAGCGTTCACTATGAAGCGGGGGATGTAGTAAATAAGGATGATACAGCCCTGAGTAGCACAGGTAGAGAAGGTCTTCACCCTGCCCTGGGTTAGAGAGGGGAGAGTAGTGGGTTAGAGGAAAGGTTTAGTTTAGATAAGAATGATACAGCCCTGAGTAGCACAGGTAGAGAAGGTCTTCACCCTGCCCTGGGTTAGAGAGGGGAGAGTAGTGGGTTAGAGGAAAGGTTTAGTTTAGATAAGAATGATACAGCCCTGAGTAGCACAGGTAGAGAAGGTATTCACCCTGCCCTGGGTTAGAGAGGGGAGAGTAGTGGGTTAGAGGAAAGGTTTAGTTTAGATAAGAATGATACAGCCCTGAGGAGCAGGTAGAGAAGGTCTTCATCCTGCCCTGGGTTAGAGAGGGGAGAGTAGTGGGTTAGAGGAAAGGTTTAGTTTAGATAAGAATGATACAGCCCTGAGGAGCAGGTAGAGAAGGTCTTCATCCTGCCCTGGGTTAGAGAGGGGAGAGTAGTGGGTTAGAGGAAAGGTTTAGTTTAGATAAGAATGATACAGCCCTGAGGAGCAGGTAGAGAAGGTCTTCATCCTGCCCTGGGTTAGAGAGGGGAGAGTAGTGGGTTAGATGGAAAGGTTTAGTTTAGATAAGAATGATACAGCCCTGAGGAGCAGGTAGAGAAGGTCTTCACCCTGCCCTGGGTTAGAGAGAGGAAAGTAGTGGGTTAGAGGAAAGGTTTAGTTTAGATAAGAATGATACAGCCCTGAAGAGCAGGTAGAGAAGGTCTTCATCCTGCCCTGGGTTAGAGAGAGGAAAGTGTTCTCAGTGGGTTAGGGTTAGTAGAGAGTAGTTACAATTAAGGACAGAGACAGGACAGGACAAGCAATGTGTGATGTAAAGTTGAAATGGTGAACCTGGCAGTCCAGGTTTAATGCAGAGGAGGCTCCTCAGATGAGGATGGGGAGGAACATACTCCCTCAGTTAATTTCTAAAAATAAAATAGTGAAACATAAAAAAGTTATATTTTTTAGATACAACTGTAGTAAATATATTCACGTCAGCAAATATTTGATTACAGCACACTGTTTTGTAAGGAAGGTCTACAGTAGCCTCAACAACACTTTGTAGGGTAGCACGGAGGATGGCTAGTTTCCGTCCTCCTTCGGGGTACATTTACATCAATACAAAATCTAGGAGGCTCATGGTTCTCTCCTTCTTCCATAGAGTTACACAGTAATTATTACAACTCCTGGAGGAAGTCCTCTTGCAGCATGAACTGACATTGTCCACCAAATCAAAGGATCAGAGAATTAATCTAGTACTGAAAGCATAAGCTACAGCTAGCAAGCACTGCAGTGCATTAAATGTGGTGAGTAGTTGACTCAAAGAGAAAGATTGACAATACTTGAGCAGTTTTGAACAAATGAAGGAGAAGCAAGAGAGAGAGAGAGCAAACTATATTTCATTGTATTTTTTTCACTTTCATTTACTTAGCTAGAAAATGAAGCTAGCTACTTTAGCCTACTCAAACACCCAGCTCAAACAAAGAGAGATGGTATGTTAGCTAGCTGGCTATGGCTATCCAACACTGGCACTCTTCCAAGTCACGGTAACCTTTTGATCTTATTAATTTATCGCTACAGGGTTCCACCGATGTAACTGCTAAACTGCTTGCTGACTGTAGACTGTAGTGCGGGTTTACTAACACGTGAAATCTAGTAGCTATGTTGACTATGAGATTAGCTAATATGGTGACAAGGATGCAGGCAGTGTGTAGCAGTTAGCGGTTATGAAATGAAGGGTGGCTTGAAAGCAAAGTGATCATGCTGTTTGTATGTGGCTGCTATGAAAGTGATCTGTGTTTGCGTGTGATCAGGGATGTATTCATTACGTAGATTCTGTTGAAAAATATACATTAAACGGAAGCAAACAGAATGAAATGGGGATAAACATACCTGAACTTGTCCAATAGAAACTCTCGTTTACAACAGTTGGACTAATGATTACACCCTAGATCAACTAGACGCAGGCAAGAGTGCAAGGTGGTATTGAATGTCACTGTCAGCTTGATTACTCCAATTTTTCTCTCGACCTGTGTAAACTTTCATTCATAGGCTATGTGGTAGCAACCTCCTGTTGGGTATAGGGAGAATTAGAGTATCATGTGTAGTAGCCTAAACCTATTGATGTTACGTTGAGCTCGTAATAGAAATAAGACCATGCTCATAAACATTTAGTGGTGGGGTCACACAACCCTCCTCCTCACACACCCCTCCTCACACACCCCTCCTTACCCCTTCTCCCAACCAACCCCCTTGCACCCCACACCCTTCCTCCCACTCAGCCCCCCTGCACACCCCACCCCCACACTCCACACCTCCAGAATTCTGACCTGTGCGTTAGCCATGCGCATCACTGTGAAGATGATGTTGACATATGAGAAGACGATGAAGCCAAAGGGGAGAAAGAGAACGACCATGGCTAGTGAGAAGGATAGTCTGCTCTGGGACGAGATGTCAGCACACGACAGCCTGTTGAGTGAGTGAGTGAGTGGTTGATTGGTTGACTGAATTTATTTGATATTTAAAAAAAATACATATACTGTATGCACATCAAGTATAATACAGTAAAGTCACTATGGAGTCAAAAGTAGTGCACTTTAAAGAGAATAGGGAGCAAATTGGGATTCGGGCACTGACTGGTTGAGAGACGTGGTGTCGCAGTAGCAGTGGTTGATGCGGTTGGGCCCACAGAAAGGCATCTGGGATGACTGGATGGTGGTGATGGCTGGAGATATCATGGCTAACACCCAGGACAGGGCTGTTAGGAGAGACATGGTCCTGTTGGTCATCAGCTCATTGTACCTGGTAGAGAGGGAGGGAGGGAGGGAGGGAGGGAGGGAGGGATGGGGAAGGTGAGAGGGGTGGAAGTGGGGGGAGAAGGGGGAGAGATGGGTAGGATAGGGGGGAGAGATGGGTGGGAGAGGGGGGCGAGGGGGGAGAGATGAATGGGATAGGGGGTGAGAAAGAGAAAAAAAGACAGAGAGTTATCTGTGAGTTGCCTTCTGTAAAAGGTTGGTCGTTATCGTATTAACACCTGAGAGGGAAATACAGATAGTTACAGGTAGATATATCGACAGTATACTGAACAAGAACATTAATGCTAAAAAAAACATTTCAAAAATGTTACTGAGATTCAGTTCATGTCAGGAAATAAATAAATTGGGCCCTAATCTCTGCTTTTCACATGTCTGGGTAGGAGTGCAGCCTTGGGAGGGCATGGGCCCACCCATTTGGGAGCCAGGTCCACCCAGCCATTTTTCCCCACAAAAGGGCTTTATTACAGACAGAAATACTCCTCAGTTTCATCCGTTGTCTAGGTGGCTGGTCTCAGACGATCTCGCAGGTGAAGAAGCTGGATGTGGAGGTCCTGGGCTGGCGTGGTTACACCTGGTCTGCGGTTGTAATAATAATAATATAATAATATATGCCATTTAGCAGACGCTTTTATCCAAAGCGACTTACAGTCATGTGTGCATACATTCTACGTATGGGTGGTCCCGGGGATCGAACCCACTACCCTGGCGTTACAAGCGCCATGCTCTATCAACTGAGCTACAGTTGTGAGGACGGTTGGACGTATTGCCAAATTCTCTAAAACATCTTTGGAGGTGGTTTATGGTTTAATAAAAATCAATTCTATGGCAACAGCTCTGGTGTAAATTCCTGCAGTCAGCACGTCAATTGCACACTCCCTCAAAACTTGAGACATCTGTGGTATTGTGCTGTGTGACAAAGCTGCACATCATAGAGTGGCCTTATATTGTCCCCAGCACAATGTGCACTTGTGTAATGATCATGCTGTTTAATCAGCTTCCTGATATGCCACACCTGTCAGGTGGATGGACTATATCTGCAAATTATAAATGGTCACCAAATGGAATGTAAACACATTTGTGCACAAAATATGAGAGAGATAAGCTTTTTGTGCGCGCTCTCCATAGCCGATGTGAGCCAGACCTTTAAACAGCTCAACATTCGGGGCCAGATGGATTACCAGGACGTGTAATCAGAGCATGCACGGACCAACTGGCAAGTGTCTTCACTGACATTTTCAACCTCTTCCTGACTGAGTCTGTATTACCTACATGTTTCAAGCAGATCACTGTAGTCCCTGTGATCAAGAAAGCAAATGTAACCTGCCTAAATGACTACCACCCCCCGTAGCACTTACGTCGGTAGCCATGAAGTGCTTTGAAAGGCTGGTCATGACTCACATCAACATCATCATCTAAGAAACCCTAGACCCACTCCAATTCACGTACTGCCGCAACAGATCCACAGATTACACAATCTCAATCACACTCCACACTGCCCTTTCCCACCTGGACAAAAGGAACATCTATGTGAGAAGGTTGTTCTTTGACTACAACTCAGCGTTCAACACCACAGTCACAAATCACAAAGCTCATCACTAAAGCTAATGGCCCTGGGACTAAATACCTCGTTCTGCAACTGGGTCCTGGACTGTCGCCCCGCAGATTGTAAGGGTAGGCAACAACACATCTGCTATGCTGATCCTCAACACTCGGGGCCCCTCAGGGGTGCGTGCTTAGTCCCCTCCTGTTTACCCACGACTGCATGGCCAAGCACGACTCGAAAACCATCATTCAAATCAAATCAAATCAAGTCAAATGTATTCATATAGCCCTTCGTACATCAGCTGATATCTCAAAGTGCTGTACAGAAACCCAGCCTAAAACCCCAAACAGCAAGCAATGCAGGCGTAGAAGCACGGTGGCTAGGAAAATTCTCTGGAACAGTGCGAGGAGGGATACCGGAGAATGGAGTTGGCACGGCGGTCAAGGAAGCCCGTGAGGCAGCCCCAAAAATGTATTAGAGGGGGCGCACGGAGAGTGTGGCTAAGTCAGGTAGGAGACCTGAGCCAACTCCCCGTGCTTACCGTGGAGAGAGGTGGACCAGGCAGGCACTGTGTTATGCCGCGAGGCGCACGGTGTCCCCGGTGCACAGGCATAGCCCGGTGCGTTACATCGCAGCGCCTCGAATCGGCCGGACTAGAGTGGGCATCGAGCCAGGTGACATGAAGCCGGCTCAGCGCATCTGGGGTTGTACAGGCTCGGTGCTCGAGACCTCCAGTGCGCCTCAACGATCCGGTCTATCCAGTGCCTCCTCCACGCACCAGGCCTCTGCTGGCAGCCCCACGCACCAGGCTGTCTCTCCGTCTCCTTCCTCCAGAGTCTCCCTCCTGCCCAACGCTGCCAGAGTCTCCCTCCCGTCCAGCGCTGCCAGAGTTTCCCCTCTGTCCTGAGCTGCCAGAGTCGCCCGTCTGTCCTGAGCTGCTAGAGTTGCCCGCCTGTCCTGAGCTGCCAGAGTCGCCCGTCTGTCCTGAGCTGCCAGAGTCGCCCGTCTGTCCTGAGCTGCCAGAGTCGCCCGTCTGTCCTGAGCTGCCAGAGCCGCCCGTCTGTTCTGAGCTGCCAGAGCCGCCCATCAGTCAGGAGCTGCCAGAGTCGCCTGTCACTCCGGCGCTGTTGGAGTCGCCCTTCACGCCGGCGCTGCCGGAATCTCCCGTCTGTCAGGTGCTGCTGGAATGCTAGGGTCCCGGAATGCTAGGGTCCCACTGCTAGGGTCCCCAGTCCGAGGTCGGCGGCGAGGGTCGGCGCTGTAAAGGCGCCACTGAGACGGGGAAAGAAGCGGGCAAAGACTATGGTGGAGTGGGATCCACGTCCCGCGACAGAGCCGCCACCGCAGACAGACGCCCACCCAGACCCTCCCTATAGGTTCAGGTTTTGCGGCCGGAGTCCGCACCTTTGGGGGGGGGGTACTGTCACATTCTGACCTTAGTTCTTTTGTTATGTCTTTGTTTTAGTATGGTCAGGGTGTGAGTTGGGTGGGCAGTTTATGTTCGTTTTTCTAGGTTGTGTTTATGTGTTTGGCCTGGTATGGTTCTCAATCAGAGACAGGTGTCGTTCGTTGAGAATCATACTTAGGTGACCTTTTCCCACCTGTGTTTTGTGGGTGATTATTTTCCATTTCAGTCTTTGCACCATTCGGGACTGTTTCGGTTTTCATTTTGATTCTCTTGTTCTTTTTGTATTTTGTATTCATTCTCATTAAAAGACATTATGGATACGTAGCACTCTGCGCATTGATCCGATCTCTCCTACTCCTCCTCAGAAGAGGACGAGGAAATCCGTTACACCTGGTACCAGTCAAACAATTTATGTAATTATATATGGAAACTTTTTAGTGACAAAAATAAAGGGGTTAAATGCATGTAAAAAAAATATATATATAAAAATGTTGCCTGATCTTTCTTTAATCTCTAAGACACTTTGTTTTGGGAGGGGGACTCGCTGTTGTTCCAGGTAGTGAATCTGTTATTCAATGCGTTTGTAGATTATAATAACAGTAAGGACTATCTGTTATTCAATGCGTTTGTAGATTATAATAACAGTAAGGACTATCTGTTATTCAATGCGTTTGTAGATTATAATAACAGTAAGGACTATCTGTTGTTCCAGGTAGTGAATCTGTTATTCAATGCGTTTGTAGATTATAATAACAGTAAGGACTATCTGTTATTCCAGGTAGTGAATCTGTTATTCAATGCGTTTGTAGATTATAATAACAGTAAGGTCTATCTGTTGTTCCATG
Source organism: Oncorhynchus keta (assembly GCF_023373465.1). Taxonomy (NCBI): domain Eukaryota; kingdom Metazoa; phylum Chordata; class Actinopteri; order Salmoniformes; family Salmonidae; genus Oncorhynchus; species Oncorhynchus keta. The sequence continues at coordinate 8,541,466 of NC_068426.1, forward strand.
CAGTGAATCTGTTATTCAATGCGTTTGTATGGGCTAATAACAGTAAGGACAAAACTAGGTTTTTCATCACATAAAAAAATAACTTTTACAATGTTTCAAATTCTTAAAATTCGAAATCAAATAGTAAATTGATCCTTGGTATGACCTTAAAACAGTTCGACATAGCTTAGACAGGGTTTACACTCTTATGAGTTAAGGTTAGGGTTAGGTAGATCGTTACCTGAGAGGGTTAGGGTTAGGGTTAGGGTTAGGGTAAGGGTAAGGGTTAGGGTTAGGGTTAGGGTTAGGTAGATCTATGTTACCTGAGAGGGAAGCAGATAGCCAGGTATTTGTCCATAGCCATGGTCATCATGATGAGAGAGGTGAGTGCTCCAAAGTAGTGGATGAATTGTTTCTGTATCAGACACAGAAAGAAAGAGATGCCAGCGTCGTCCCACCAGTACCGAGCTATCACTTTGGGAAGGGCCACCGTGCAGAAGCCTGCGATATGGACAAGCAGCACAACATTTCAAAATTTAAATAAATATAAATCAATTGATTAGTACATTTTTGGTGCTATGCAGATTGAAGAAGAGGCCACACATTTGAACAGGCAGTTTTATGGTCACATGTCCTTACAGACACACATTTTAACAGGATAACAGGATAACCTCAGGCTGATTATCTAACCTATATCTGACAGAACCAGGCTGAGTATCTAACCTATATCTGACAGAACCAGGCTGAGTATCTTACCTATATCTGACAGAACCAGGCTGAGTATCTAACCTATATCTGACAGAACCAGGCTGAGTATCTAACCTATATCTGACAGAACCAGGCTGAGTATCTTACCTATATCTGACAGAACCAGGCTGAGTATCTAACCTATATCTGACAGAATCAGGCTGAGTATCTAACCTATATCTGACAGAACCAGGCTGAGTATCTTACCTATATCTGACAGAACCAGGCTGAGTATCTTACCCATATCTGACAGAACCAGGCTGAGTATCTTACCTATATCTGACAGAACCAGGCTGAGTATCGTACCTATATCTGACAGAACCAGGCTGAGTATCTTACCTATATCTGACAGAACCAGGCTGAGTATCGTACCTATATCTGACAGAACCAGGCTGAGTATCTTACCTATATCTGACAGAACCAGGCTGAGTATCTTACCTATATCTGACAGAACCAGGCTGAGTATCTTACCTATATCTGACAGAACCAGGCTGAGTATCTTACCTATATCTGACAGAACCAGGCTGAGTATCTTACCTATATCTGACAGAACCAGGCTGAGTATCTTACCTATATCTGACAGAACCAGGCTGAGTATCTAACCTATATCTGACAGAATCAGGCTGAGTATCTAACCTATATCTGACAGAACCAGGCTGAGTATCGTACCTATATCTGACAGAACCAGGCTGAGATCTTACCATATCTGACAGAACCAGGCTGAGTATCTTACCTATATCTGACAGAACCAGGCTGAGTATCTTACCTATATCTGACAGAACCAGGCTGAGTATCTTACCTATATCTGACAGAACCAGGCTGAGTATCTAACCTATATCTGACAGAACCAGGCTGAGTATCTTACCTATATCTGACAGAACCAGGCTGAGTATCTAACCTATATCTGACAGAACCAGGCTGAGTATCTTACCTATATCTGACAGAACCAGGCTGAGTATCTTACCTATATCTGACAGAACCAGGCTGAGTATCTTACCTATATCTGACAGAACCAGGCTGAGTATCTTACCTATATCTGACAGAACCAGGCTGAGTATCTTACCTATATCTGACAGAACCAGGCTGAGTATCTAACCTATATCTGACAGAACCAGGCTGAGTATCTTACCTATATCTGACAGAACCAGGCTGAGTATCTAACCTATATCTGACAGAATCAGGCTGAGTATCTAACCTATATCTGACAGAACCAGGCTGAGTATCGTACCTATATCTGACAGAACCAGGCTGAGTATCTTACCTATATCTGACAGAACCAGGCTGAGTATCTTACCTATATCTGACAGAACCAGGCTGAGTATCTAACCTATATCTGACAGAACCAGGCTGAGTATCTAACCTATATCTGACAGAACCAGGCTGAGTATCTTACCTATATCTGACAGAACCAGGCTGAGTATCTTACCTATATCTGACAGAACCAGGCTGAGTATCTAACCTATATCTGACAGAACCAGGCTGAGTATCGTACCTATATCTGACAGAACCAGGCTGAGTATCTTACCCATATCTGACAGAACCAGGCTGAGTATCTTACCTATATCTGACAGAACCAGGCTGAGTATCGTACCTATATCTGACAGAACCAGGCTGAGTATCTTACCTATATCTGACAGAACCAGGCTGAGTATCGTACCTATGACAGAACCAGGCTGAGTATCTTACCTATATCTGACAGAACCAGGCTGAGTATCTTACCTATATCTGACAGAACCAGGCTGGGTATCTTACCTATATCTGACAGAACCAGGCTGAGTATCTTACCTATATCTGACAGAACCAGGCTGAGTATCTTACCTATATCTGACAGAACCAGGCTGAGTATCTTACCTATATCTGACAGAACCAGGCTGAGTATCTAACCTATATCTGACAGAACCAGGCTGAGTATCTAACCTATATCTGACAGAACCAGGCTGAGTATCTTACCTATATCTGACAGAACCAGGCTGAGTATCTTACCCATATCTGACAGAACCAGGCTGAGTATCTTACCTATATCTGACAGAACCAGGCTGAGTATCGTATCTTATCTGACAGAACCAGGCTGAGTATCTTACCTATATCTGACAGAACCAGGCTGAGTATCTAACCTATATCTGACAGAACCAGGCTGAGTATCTTACCTATATCTGACAGAACCAGGCTGAGTATCTTAGAATCAGGCTGAATATCTAACCTATATCTGACAGAACCAGGCTGAGTATCGTACCTATATCTGACAGAACCAGGCTGAGTATCTTACCCATATCTGACAGAACCAGGCTGAGTATCTTACCTATATCTGACAGAACCAGGCTGAGTATCTTACCTATATCTGACAGAACCAGGCTGAGTATCTAACCTATATCTGACAGAACCAGGCTGAGTATCTTACCTATATCTGACAGAACCAGGCTGAGTATCTAACCTATATCTGACAGAACCAGGCTGAGTATCTAACCTATATCTGACAGAACCAGGCTGAGTATCTGACAGAACCAGGCTGAGTATCTTACCTATATCTGACAGAACCAGGCTGAGTATCTTACCTATATCTGACAGAACCAGGCTGAGTATCTTACCTATATCTGACAGAACCAGGCTGAGTATCTTACCTAGGAACCAGGCTGAGTATCTTACCTATATCTGACAGAACCAGGCCAGGCTTACCTATATCTGACAGAACCAGGCTGAGTATCTTACCTATATCTGACAGAACCAGGCTGGGTATCTTACCTATATCTGACAGGGCTGAGTATCTTACCTATATCTGACAGAACCAGGCTGAGTATCTTACCTATATCTGACAGAACCAGGCTGTATCTTACCTATATCTGACAGAACCAGGCTGAGTATCTAACCTATATCTGACAGAATCAGGCTGAGTATCTAACCTATATCTGACAGAACCAGGCTGAGTATCGTACCTATATCTGACAGAACCAGGCTGAGTATCTTACCCATATCTGACAGAACCAGGCTGAGTATCTTACCTATATCTGACAGAACCAGGCTGAGTATCGTACCTATATCTGACAGAACCAGGCTGAGTATCTTACCTATATCTGACAGAACCAGGCTGAGTATCTAACCTATATCTGACAGAACCAGGCTGAGTATCTTACCTATATCTGACAGAACCAGGCTGAGTATCTGTATGACAGAATCAGGCTGAGTATCTAACCTATATCTGACAGAACCAGGCTGAGTATCGGACAGAACCAGGCTGAGTATCTTACCCATATCTGACAGAACCAGGCTGAGTATCTTACCTATATCTGACAGAACCAGGCTGAGTATCGTACCTATATCTGACAGAACCAGGCTGAGTATCTTACCTATATCTGACAGAACCAGGCTGAGTATCGTCCTATATCTGACAGAACCAGGTTGAGTATCTTACCTATATCTGACAGAACCAGGCTGAGTATCGTACCTATATCTGACAGAACCAGGCTGAGTATCTTACCTATATCTGACAGAACCAGGCTGAGTATCTTACCTATATCTGACAGAACCAGGCTGGGTATCTTACCTATATCTGACAGAACCAGGCTGAGTATCTTAGACAGAACCAGGCTGAGTATCTTACCTATATCTGACAGAACCAGGCTGAGTATCTTACCTATATCTGACAGAACCAGGCTGAGTATCTTACCTATATCTGACAGAACCAGGCTGAGTATCTTACCTATATCTGACAGAACCAGGTTGAGTATCTTACCTATATCTGACAGAACCAGGCTGAGTATCTTACCTATATCTGACAGAACCAGGCTGAGTATCTTACCTATATCTGACAGAACCAGGTTGAGTATCTTACCTATATCTGACAGAACCAGGCTGAGTATCTTACCTAATAGGCTCTGACAGAGCCAGGCTGAATATCTTACCTATATCTGACAGAACCAGGCTGAGTATCTTACCTAATATCTGACAGAGCCAGGCTGAGTTCTTATCTATATCTGACAGAACCAGGCTGGGTATCTTACCTATATCTGACAGAACCAGGCTGAGTATCTTACCTATATCTGACAGAACCAGGCTGATATCTTATCTATATCTGACAGAACCAGGTTGAGTATCTTACCTATATCTGACAGAACCAGGCTGAGTATCTTACCTAATATCTGAGAGCCAGGCTGAGTATCTTATCTATATCTGACAGAACCAGGCTGAGTATCTTACCCATATCTGACAGAACCAGGCTGAGTATCTTACCTATAACAGAACCAGGCTGAGTATCACCTATATCTGACAGAACCAGGCTGAGTATCTAACCTATATCTGACAGAATCAGGCCAGGCTGAGTATCTAACCTATATCTGACAGAACCAGGCTGAGTATCTTAGCTTCGTACCTATATCTGACAGAACCAGGCTGAGTATCTTACCCATATCTGACAGAACCAGGCTGAGTATCTTACCTATATCTGACAGAACCAGGCTGAGTATCTTACCTATATCTGACAGAACCAGGCTGAGTATCTTACCTATATCTGACAGAACCAGGCTGAGTATCTTACCTATATCTGACAGAACCAGGTTGAGTATCTTACTATATCTGACAGAACCAGGCTGAGTATCTTAAATCTATATCTGACAGAACCAGGCTGAGTATCTTACCTATATCTGACAGAACCAGGCTGAGTATCTTACCTATATCTGACAGAACCAGGCTGGGTATCTTACCTATATCTGACAGAACCAGGCTGAGTATCTTACCTATATCTGACAGAACCAGGCTGAGTAAATATCTGACAGAACCAGGCTGAGTATCTTACCTATATCTGACAGAACCAGGCTGAGTATCTTACCTATATCTGACAGAACCAGGCTGAGTATCTTACCTATATCTGACAGAACCAGGCTGAGTATCTTACCTATATCTGACAGAACCAGGCTGAGTATCTTACCTATATCTGACAGAACCAGGCTGAGTATCTTACCTATATCTGACAGAACCAGGCTGAGTATCTTACCTATATCTGACAGAACCAGGCTGAGTATCTTACCTATATCTGACAGAGCCAGGCTGAGTATCTTACCTATATCTGACAGAACCAGGCTGGGTATCTTATCTATATCTGACAGAGCCAGGCTGAGTATCTTATCTATATCTGACAGAACCAGGCTGGTATCTTACCTATATCTGACAGAACCAGGCTGAGTATCTTACCTATATCTGACAGAACCAGGCTGAGTATCTTATCTATATCTGACAGAACCAGGTTGAGTATCTTACCTATATCTGACAGAACCAGGCTGAGTATCTTACCTAATATCTGACAGAGCCAGGCTGAGTATCTTATCTATATCTGACAGAACCAGGCTGAGTATCTTATCTGACAGAACCAGTACCCCATATCTGACAGAACCAGGCTGAGTATCTTACCTATATCTGACAGAACCAGGCTGAGTATCGTACCTATATCTGACAGAACCAGGCTGAGTATCTTACCTATATCTGACAGAACCAGGCTGAGTATCTTACCTATATCTGACAGAACCAGGCTGAGTATCTTACCTTATCTGACAGAACCAGGCTGAGTATCTTACCTATATCTGACAGAACCAGGTTGAGTTCTTACCTATATCTGACAGAACCAGGCTGATATCTTACCTAATATCTGACAGAACCAGGCTGAATCTTATATATATGACAGAACCAGGCTACTTACCTATATCTGACAGAACCAGGCTGAGTATCTTACCTATATCTGACAGAGCCAGGCTGATCATGATGATGTACATGGGTTTCTGCAGGCTGCGCTCCAGGGCAAACAGCACCACCAGCAGGATGTTCCCCAACATCACATAGATGAAGAAGAAGAACCAGGCCACCAGCTGGTAGAAGGATGGATGGAGCCCCGGGAACCCCACGATCACAAACACTGACACACGCGTGTAGTTGCTTGGGAGCATACTGTATGGGGAGAGAATAGTATGGGACGATCCCACATCTGCCACCAATGTACTGAGGAGAGAATAGTATGGGATGATCCCACATCTGCCACCAATGTACTGAGGAGAGAATAGTATGGAGCGATCCCAGGGGCGTCATGCACTCTAAAAATCTGAGGGGGCACAAAGTACTTGAGGGTTGTCTGGAGGGGTGCTAGATTTCTTTATTTTTCAAACACCTGAAACAGCTTTTTCCTACAATCTAGAGCCATAATAATTTCTCTGCATATCTAAGCATACCTCTTGAGCTGTCTGTTTCCTCACTGGTGGTTATATTTATAAAGAATCAACATATGCTTCTTTCACCTCTGCTAAAATCTATGTAGAAGATTGAAAGGAATGTGATTCTTATTCAGCACATCATTTAGTTATTACTTGCTTTTCTAAAGTGTATCACCCTTGGCAGCAGGCATGCCAGCTCAGATAGTTACACAAGCTATCTACTCTAACTTGATTGTTAGCCTGAAAGGGCTTCTTGGTAGCTAGTTATGAGGTTGGAAAATCTGGGCCAGCTAAAGCCAACTTCGTAACATTGATAGGTGGCTCGGTGGTATTAAAAAGAAACAACAACGACAATGAATAAAACCACAAATTATAATAATAATTATTACTACAGGACAAATCTTGAGGGTGCCCTGTGGCCCTGTGGCCCCTATGATGCCTCTGATCCCACTGCTGCCACCAATGTACTGAGGAGAGAATGATTGACAATACAACTCCATTATGATAAAGAACATGCCATGGACCGACAGGTAGCCTAGTGGTTAAGAGGTTGTGCCAGTAATCGTAAAGGTGTGTGTGTGTGTGTGTGTGTGTGTGTGTGTGTGTGTGTGTGTGTGTGTGTGTGTGTGTGTGTGTGTGTGTGTGTGTGTGTGTGTGTGTGTGTGTGTGTGTGTGTGTGTGTGTGTGCGTGCGTGCGTGCGTGCGTGCGTGTGATACTCTTACTGTACAGAATGGGGATAATTTTGTGACTGGTACAGTAGGTGCCTTCTCTGAAGTTACAGTCCATGCCTCCTCTCCCATTACAAGAAATACATGTGTGTTGGTTTGTTTATGTGTGTGTGTGTGTGTGTGTGTGTGTGTGTGTGTGTGTGTGTGTGCGTGCGTGCGTGCGTGCGTGCGTTTGTGCGTGCGTGCGTGTGTGTGTGTGTGCGCGTGCGCGCGCGTGTGTGTGTGTGTTTGGTAAATATCTGATTCCTTGACCGTGTAGATTATGTACATGTATTGTATAATGCTAGAATGAATAGTCCCTGTAAAATAGTCATATTCAAAGTCGAGGTCGCAACCCAAATTGCAGTGGGGTTGCCAAAATATACTGAACAAAAATATAAACGCAACATGTAAAGTGTTGGTCCCATGTTTCATGAGCTGAAATAAAAGATCACGGAAATGTTCAATACGCACAAAAAGCTTATTTCTTTCAAATGTTGTGCACAAATTTTGAGGGAGCAGGAATGCCCACCAGAGCTCTTGCCAGACAATCTAATGTTAATTTCTCTACCATAAGCCACCTCAAATGTCGCTTTAGAGAATTATACAATACGTCCAATCGGCATCACAACTGCAGATCACATGTACAGTGTTGTCTGGGCGAGTGGTTGGCTGATGTCAACGTTGTGAACAGAGTGCCCAATGGTGGCGGTGGGGTTATGATATGGGCAGGCAGTCATAAGCTACGGACAACGAACACAATTGCATTTTATCGATGACAATTTGAATGCATAGAGATACCTTGACTAGATTCTGGCTCATTGTGACGCCAATTGTTTTTAAGGTATCTGTGACCAACAGATGCATGTCTGTATTCCCAGTCATGTGAAATCCATAGATTAGGACCTAAATTGACTGATTTCCTTATATGACCTGTAACTCAGTAACATCTTTGAAATTGTTGCATGTTGCGGTTATATTTTTGACAGTACCAGTCAGTATTTATATTTAAGATTCTTCAAAGTAGCTACCTTTTGCCTTGATGATAGCTTTGCACACTCAACCAGCTTCGTGAGGTAGTCACCTGGAATGCATATCAATTAATAGGTGTGCCTTGTTAAAAATGAATTTGTGAAATGTCCTTCCTTCTTAAAACCTCTTTGGGATAGGCGGGACGCAAATGCCAGGGAAAATGCAGAGCGCCAGATTCAAATAAAATACTATAAAATTCAAACTTTAAATCATCCAGCCAACATGTCAGATTTTAAAAACGCTTTTCGGCGAAAGCATAAGAAGCTATTATCTGATGATAGCACCAGTAGTAAACAAAGGGGTTAGCATATTTCAACCCTGCAGGCGCTACAGAAAACGATGAAATAAAATATAAAACAGGCATTACCTTTGACAAGCTTCTTTTGTTGGCGCTCCGATATGTCCCATAAACATCACAATTGGTCCTTTTGTTCGATTAATTCTGTCCATGTAACGGCGTTCTTCGTTTGTCAAAAGAGAGTCGGACCGAAATGCAGCGTGGTTGTTACTCATGTTCTTTAATGAATTAAATGACGATACATGAAATAACTATACAATACAAAACAACAAACGGAACGAGAAACCTAATTACAGCCTATCTGGTGAAACTACACAGAGACAGGAACAATCACCCACGAAATACACAGTGAAACCCCGGCTACCTAAATACGTTTCCCAATCATAGACAACGAGAATCACCTGACTCTGATTGAGAACCGCCTCAGGCAGCCAAGCCTATACAACACCCCTACTCAGCCGCAATCCCAAATACTACAAACCCCAATACGAAAATACAATAAACCCATGTCACACCCTGGCCTGAACAAATAATCAAAGAAAACACAAAATACTAAGACCAAGGCGTGACAGTCCATATATATCCAAAATGTCCATTGATAAAGCGCGTTTGATCCAGAAAAAAACAGCTTACAAAAAACGCAACGTCACTACAAAATATTTCAAAAGTTGCCTATAAACTTTGCCAAAATATTTCAAACTACTTTTGTAATACAACTTTAGGTATTTTTAAACGTTAATAATCAATCAAATTGTAGACAGGGAAATCTGTGTTCAATACAGGAATGAAAGCAAACCAGCACAGCTTTTTTTGTCTTGCGCAACTCACAAAAGTGTTACCCAGTTCCTAGTTGGCCTACTTCTTCATTGCACAAAGGAATAAGCTCAACCAAATTCCAAAGACTGGTGACATCCAGTGGAAGCAGTAGGAACTGAAAACAGGTTCCTAAGAAATATCCCTTGGCAATGACAAGGCAGGGAACAGAGAGGCAAAAAAATACAAATCTGAACAGTTTGTCCTCTGGGTTTTGCCTGCTACGTAAGTTCTGTTATACTCACAGACATGATTCAAACAGTTTTAGAAACTTCAGCGTGTTTTCTATCCAAATCTATGAATAATATGCATATCTTATATTCTTGGCATGAGTAGCAGGAAGTTGAAATTGGGCATGCTCTTTATCCAAAAGTGAAAATTCTGCCCCCTAGCCCCAAGAGGTTAATTAATGTGTTTGAGCAAATACCGTGTTGTGAAGTGCTATCATGAAACTGGCTCTCACGAGGACCACTACAGGAAAGGAAGACCCAGTGTTACCTCTGCTGCAGAGGATAAGTTCATTAGAGTTACCGGCCTCAGAAATTGCAGGCCAAATAAATGCTTCACATTGTTCATCTCAACATGGTCGAATTGCTGCAAAGCAACCACTACTAAAGGACATAATTAAGAAGAAGAGACTTGATTGGGCCAAGAAACACAAGGAATGGACATTAGACCAATGGAAATCTGAGATTTTTGGTTCCAACTGCCGTGTCTTTGTGAGACACATAGTAGGTGAACGGATGATCTCCGCATGTGCTGTTTCCACCGTGAAGCATGGAGGAGGAGTGATGGTGTGGGGGTGCTTTGCTGGTGATACTGTCAGTGATTTATTTAGAATTCAAGGCATACTTAACCAGGATGTCTACCACAGCATTCTGCAGTGATACGCCATCCCATCTGGTTTGCGATTAGTGGGATTATCAATTGTTTTTCAACCGGACTCTGACCCAACACACCTCCAGGTGATGTAATGGCTATTTGACAAAGAGGGAGAGTCATGTAGTGCTGCATCAGATGACCTGGCCTCCACAATGACCCGACCACAACCTAATTGAGCTGGTTTAGGATGAGTTGGACCGCAGAGTGAAGGAAAAAGCAGTCAACAAGTGCTCAGCATATGTGGAAACTCCTTCAAGATTATTGGAAAAGCATTCCAGGTGAAGCTGGTTGAGAGAACGCCAAGTGCGTGCAAAACTGTCATCAAGGCAAATGGTGGCTACTTTGAAGAATGTCAAATGTCAAATATATTTTAATTTGTTTAACACATTTTTGGTTACTACATGATTCCATATGTGTTATGTCATAGTATTGATGTCTTCTCTATTATTATACAATGTAGTAAATAGTAAAAATACAAAAAAACTTGAATGTGTAGGTGTGTCCAAACTTTTGACTGGTACAGTATATATTTACAGTATTCAGACCCCTTGACTTTTTCCATATTTTCTTACGTTACAGCCAAATATATCATCATACACACAATACCCCATTTCAGCCAACATTTTGGGAAATGTACTAAAAATTTAAAAAACGAAATAATGTATTTACACAGGTATTCAGACCCTTTACTCAGTAATTTGTTGAAGCATCTATGGCAGTGATTACAGCCACAAGTCTTATTGGTTATGGCGCTACAAGCTTGGCACACCTGTATTTGGGGAGTTTCTCCCATTCTTCTCTGCAGATCCTCTCAAACTCTGTCAGATTGGATGGGGAGTGTCGCTGCAGAGCTATTTTCGGGTCTCTCCAGAGATGTACGATCGGGTTCAAGTCCGGGCTCTGGCTGGGCCACTCAAGAACATAGGATATTTGTCCTGTTGGAAGGTGAACCTTCACCCCCAGTTTGTGGTCCGGAGTGCTGTGGAGCAGGTTTTTATCAAGGATCTCCCTGTACTTTTCTCTGTTCATCTTTCCCTCGATCCTGACTAGTCCCCCAGTCCCTGCCGCTGAAAACCATCCCCACAGCATGATGCCACCAACGCCATGCTTCACCGTAGGGATGCTGCCAGGTTTCCTCCAGACTTGACATTCAGGCTAAAGAGTTGAATCTTGGTTTCAGCAGACCAGAGAATGTTGTTTATCATGGTCTAAGAGTCCTTTAGGTGCCTTTTGGCAAACTCCAAACTGGTTGTCATGTACCTTTTATTGAGGAGTGGCTTCAGTCTGGCCACTCTACCATAAAGGCCTGATTGATGGAGTGCTGCAGAGATGGTTGTCGTTCTGGAAGGTTCTCCCATCTCTACAGAGTAATTCTGGAGTTCTGTCAGAGTGACCATCAGATTCTTGGTCACCTCTCTGACTAAGAGCCTTCTACCCCAATTGCTCAGTTTGGCCAGGTGGCCAGCTCTAGGAAAAGTCTTGGTGGTTCCAAACTTCTTCCATTTAAGAATGATGGAGACCACTGTGTTCTTGGGGACCATTAATGCATAAATGTTTTGGTACCATTCCCCAGATCTGTGCCTTGACACAATCCTGTCTCAGAACTCTACGGACAATTCCTTTGACCTCTTGGCTTGGTTTTTGCTCTGACGTGCACTGTCAACTGTGGGACTTGATGTAGACAGGTGTGTGCCTTTCCAAATCATGTCCAATCAATTGAATTTACCACAGGTCGACTCCAATGAAGCTGAAGAAACATCTCAAGGAGGATCAATGGAAACAGGATGCACCTCAGCTCAATTTCGAGTCTCATAGCAAAGAGTCTAAATAATTATGAAAATAAGATATGTGTTTTTCATTTGTAATACATTTTCTAAAATGTCTAAAAACTTGTTCGCTTTGTCATGATGGGGTATTGTGTGTAGATTGCTGAGGATTTTAAAATAATCAATTTTAGAATAAGGGTGTAACGTAACAAAATGTGGAAAAGTGGAAGGGATCTGAATACTTTCAGAAAGCACTGTATGTATATATACAGTGGGGAGAACAAGTATTTGATACACTGCCGGTTTTGCAGGTTTTCCTACTTACAAAGCATGTAGAGGGCTGTAATTTTTAACATAGGTACACTTCAACTGTGAGAGATGGAATCTAAAACAAAAATCCAGAAAATCACATTGTATGATTTTTAAGTCATTCATTTACATTTTATTGCATGAAATGTGTGAAATAATAGGGGTTGACATTTTTTTGAATGACTAACCAAAGACCAAATTTGGAGTGAATCTGACTTTTAGTCCATGACAAGAAGATTCTTTATGATTATTTTAAGCATTAGCGTTATAGTCAAAAAAGTTAATTTGTTAATAGTTTCTTTATTTTTGAAGATATCAATTTCAAACTTGTTTCATCATGTTAATGTCTTTGATGAACGTAGAAAGTTGATCGGCCATTGTGGAGTGGATTTACAAAAGATTTAAATGGTTAATGAGAATATATTTTTCAAAAAAAATAAAAATAATTGAAGATGGAGGAAAATTTATCGTGACGGACGTAATTGGTGCTTGTGGCAAATTGGAGTAACGCGAGGAAATACACCGACAGTACATACAGTTTCAAGACTCTAGATCAAATGGGGCGACGGATATGAGGGTTTAAATTGAACTGCTTACAACAGCACCACGTATAGGCCAATCAGTGCCATTCGTTTTGACCAAGTTACACATGGCCTCAGGCTTCTGTGTGTCAAATTAGAAAAAAGTTACAAATCTATGTTTTAATTATTTGTCCATGTAAAAAAAAAAATCAAGCAGAGAAGGTTTCACTGTGAACCCCTAATTGAGTACCACAGTATGAGTCATAATACCCATAAACCTAGCGGTAAAACCCAATCGTTATTTCATCATTAATTTTTGCGTCTGGGATTTTAGAACTATTTGACATAAGGTCTGTGTTTCATGTAGGCTTACCCTGGGGGGACGTTTTGATAACCCGCAAATCGCTCTTGAACAAGGTAACTTTTATCAATATATTAGCTTGTAATTACCACTGCTAACAAGCAGGTCAAATATCTGTGGTTAACTAGGTGCTTAAGAAAATTAGTTAGATACCCACCGACTGTAGTTTAATTTTTTTAATTTAAATTTTACCTTTATTTAACCAGGCAAGTCAGTTAAGAACACATTCTTATTTTCAATGACGGCCTGGGAACAGTGGGTTAACTGCCTGTTCAGGGGCAGAATGACAGATTTGTAACTTGTCAGCTCAGGGGTTTGAACTCACAACCTTCCGGTTACTAGTCCAACGCTCTAACCACTAGGCTACGCTGCCGCCCCCAGTTAGGATCACCACTTTATTTGTTACATGTACAATGCACATTACGTGTACAATGCACATTACCTTCCTTAAAAAGAAAACCAGCATAGACTAGCATAAAGACTGTTGTGACCTTTTAGTATTTAGTGAGCTAGCCAGCTAATTTTTCACATGGTGACATGCTAGCTACCGTTAGCCCAACAGGGAATGGATATTTAGCTAGCTAGTTAATATTTAGCCAGCTTGTTAACCATTTGTCTCGTCAGACTTGCTAGCTAACGTTAGACGGTGTCATGACGTTGCTCTCTTTGGGTACAGCAAGCCTCATCCCCCTCTCCCTGTCTCCTACATCCATGCTGCTGTGGTCAGAGAGAGGTCGTAAATTCCTGGAGGAGATTATCTCCTCATGGCCACCGTATAGAGAGAGAGTAGAGTTTTCATAGAAGAGAACAACGGAATTTCTTCCACCTCACAGAACTTGAGGTTCGAACAACATTTATGTTCTGGAGAAGGTATAAAAGATTGGTGAAAAATCCAGCTACGAACTGGTCCGTTTGGTACAATTTTGTGAAACTCATGGGAGACAATCCGGCCACATTACCATAACGCTGTTTATATAATAGCCTCAGATATGAGGTTTACATCTAATTGTTGTATAATAATAATAAGATGAATGACTGAAAATGATACTGTTTGTAAAATTGTGTATTTTGGACTGTTTAATGAAGGAAACTCCAATTCCCTTTTGAGTTTAACGAAATCAGAGGACCGCCCATGAGCACAGTTAGGACCTGGCGTCATGAGACAGCCTTTTTCTGCACTCCTGAATAAAACCCCCATTTTTAGAATTTCTCAAGAGACCATGTTGCTCTCAATTACTAGAGGACAAAGGTTGCAGACCAGCTTACCTCGAGAACGAGAGGACCAAAGTTTGAGACCAGACTGCTGAATCTTTTAACCATCCCACGTGGTTAAACTCTTCTACACCTGCATTGCTTGCTTTTTGGGGTTTTAGGCTGGGTTTCTGTACAGCACTTTGAGATATCAGCTGATGTACGAAGGGCTATATAAATAAATTTGATTTGATTTGATTTATACTATCGACACCGACAGAATAAGAACAAGTCTTTGATATTAATTATTAGTCATCAGCTACGTTTTCGGTATCATTGAACGCGAAGCCCGACAACTGCCAAAACATCTATTCTATAACGACATGAATGAATGTCACTCTGAACTATCCATTCTAACCATGACAGAGAGAGAGAGAGGACGGACACTCTCCAACAGAAACAAACTTTTCAACAGAGATCCAGACGACACACTGAGCGTATATATATATACCGTCTTGACCTGTCGTTTTGCCTGCCCCCAGTTCTAGTAATACACTTTTATTACTTCGACACTGTCTGCATCTGGGTCTTCCCTAAAACGTGATAGTATGAACTGGCCCTGACCGACCCAGCAGACTCAGACCAGCTCCACAATGCTGTCTCCCTGCAATAAGGTACCTGTTAGAGTTGCGTAAATTCGAATCTGGTATCAGGATAAATATAACAATGAGTCACCGATTTTATACTATGTATTTTTTATTAGCTAAGTAATAAATGGCAAATGCATCTTTCGTATATACGGGCTCACTGTAATACCACGCAGGGCAGAACAGAGAACTGACAAGACGTATGTAAAACAGTATTCTTTATACTGTGATAGACAGTTCCAACCCATCTGTTGGCCTATCACAGTAGAGACTGGGCGTGGTTTAAACTTGCTCAGCCTATTGCAGGCGCTCAGGTGGGTCCCCGCCTCTTGGCGCTTCTGTTGATAGATGTAACTGCTGCTTGTGAAGAACATCCAGGCTCTCATGCTCCATACTCGCACCTGGCTCCTGTTATCTAACAAAAGACCACTTGTTCTTGCAACACCCCGCTCTGAATGTGCCCCCCCAACTCATTGCGTCTTCTGTATTTTTCCATCCCAGTTAAACCTCGTGATGACCACCCCTCCCTATCACAACTTTGTAAGATACAGCAAGTCACACCATGTGCTCAATATTGTTACATACAAACACAAGGACAAAGCATCTGCTGGGCTGTTATCTACAGTTTTGCAACATGCAGGTCACACCATGTTCTTGTCACACACAAACAGGCAAGTAGCAAGCAGTTGTTTAATCTCATATAGATGCTCCAGTGCACAAATGCAGACACCTCACACAACCAACATCAGATAATATTTAATCATATATATCTAATGGCTATAATGTAAAATACAGGATCCATTATACCATAGGATGACACGAGGAGTTACTGCAATGTCTTATGGAGGGACTCCATACCTGGGCAGAACGCCATGACCAGAACGCAATTCCCTGGATTCCCCACTGGGCAGCGGGTCACACCAATAATCTCCCAGCCTACCCCAGTGTCCCAAGAACCCTGTTTACCTCCTCCGGAGCGCTACGCTGGAGATTCCAGAACCTGCTGGGATTTTCTCTCCCAGTGCTCCCTTATTTTCGATCTGAAGCCTTCTTCGTTTCCCTCAGACCGCTCGAGGATAGAGTACATTATAATGCTGATGTCCGGGAGGGCACTCGCCCTGAGCTACGGTGGTGTGTGAGCAACAGTCCTCCGTCTGCCTCAGACTAGAGGAGTTTGTGGTGGAATTTCAGAAGGTGTTTGATACTCTGTTGTCCGGGAGAGAGACTGCACGTAAGCTGTCCGATTAAACCTGACGTCACCCGAGTTCTCTCTGGAATCACAGAGGGCTGCCAACTCACCTCCTTCGAAGTTCAGGCACCTGGGAAGGGCTAGATTGACTCCGGCTGAGCGCTTACACCGAGAGCTGTCTATATTGTGGAGCAACGGGACATTTCGTAGCTACCTGCCCATTACAAAAACAGGCTCATCAAGAAGGGGCGAGCACTCTGGTGGGCCTTATGGAGAACTTTTCCTCTCCCCTTACTCACACCCCTTTCCATGCCAAACTGCTATGGGGGAACCAGTCAACATTTTTCCAGGTACTCAACTCTGGGGTCGATGAGAGTTTTTTGGACCATACCCTGACCAACATCCTTGTCTTCTCCCACTCAGCCTAATAACACGTGCTCCATGTCCGACAGGCTCTCCGACGCTTCCTGGAGAACCGGCTTTTAGAAAAGTAAAAAGCAGAAAAAGCGGAAAATTCCATCGCTCCACCATCCCCTCCCTGGGTTACAGTGCCTTGCGAAAGTATTCGGCCCCCTTGAACTTTGCGACCTTTTGCCACATTTCAGGCTTCAAACATAAAGATATAAAACTGTATTTTTTTGTGAAGAATCAACAACAAGTGGGACACAATCATGAAGTGGAACGACATTTATTGGATATTTCAAACTTTTTTAACAAATCAAAAACTGAAAAATTGGGCGTGCAAAATTATTCAGCCCCCTTAAGTTAATACTTTGTAGCGCCACCTTTTGCTGCGATTACAGCTGTAAGTCGCTTGGGGTATGTCTCTATCAGTTTTCCACATCAAGAGACTGAACATTTTTCCCATTCCTCCTTGCAAAACAGCTCGAGCTCAGTGAGGTTGGATGGAGAGCATTTGTGAACAGCAGTTTTCAGTTCTTTCCACAGATTCTCGATTGGATTCAGGTCTGGACTTTGACTTGGCCATTCTAACACCTGGATATGTTTATTTTTGAAACATTCCATTGTAGATTTTGCTTTATGTTTTGGATCATTGTCTTGTTGGAAGACAAATCTCCGTCCCAGTCTCAGGTCTTTTGCAGACTCCATCAGGTTTTCTTCCAGAATGGTCCTGTATTTGGCTCCATCCATCTTCCCATCAATTTTAACCATCTTCCCTGTCCCTGCTGAAGAAAAGCAGGCCCAAACCATGATGCTGCCACCACCATGTTTGACAGTGGGGATGTTGTGTTCAGGGTGATGAGCTCTGTTGCTTTTACGCCAAACATAACGTTTTGCATTGTAGCCAAAAAGTTCAATTTTGGTTTCATCTGACTAGAGCACCTTCTTCCACATGTTTGGTGTGTCTCCCAGGTGGCTTGTGGCAAACTTTAAACAACACTTTTTATGGATATCTTTAAGAAATGGCTTTCTTCTTGCCACTCTTCCATAAAGGCCAGATTTGTGCAATATACGACTGATTGTTGTCCTATGGACAGTGTCCCACCTCAGCTGTAGATCTCTGCAGTTCATCCAGAGTGATCATGGGCCTCTTGTCTGCATCTCTGATCAGTCTTCTCCTTGTATGAGTGAAAGTTTAGAGGGACGGCCAGGTCTTGGTAGATGCAGCCAAGAGGCCCATGATCACTTCATCCGGACGTGAAAATACTGCCCCCTGTCACCAAGAAGTTAAGAGCTACATGTGGTAGAGAGAATCTCCTGGTCACCTATACAGACCTGCTAACAGGTAGGATGTTAAGTGCCACATGACTTTCAATGCATGACTTTGAACACCTTGAAATGCATTCAATGTAAGAAATGTGCTATATAAATAAAGTTTGATATGATTGATGATATGGTATCCGGGTAATCTGGTTAATGATTATATAATTGTCTCTTTCCTTGCAGAACGTTGACAGCTGTATAGAACACATTGTATTGCTAAGATACTCAAAGTTAACTTAATTGCTACACTCACCAACACAAGATAAACTTTATCCCTCATGCTGGCGCTTTCTAAACCGGTAAGTTTACCCTCACTATAGCTGCACTTCTCCACATGACCAGACTTCTAGTGGTCTTCTCCCCTTTTAATGGTCTAATGCTCATCCTTGAAAAATGCCATAAGGTCTGAAAAAGACACCAAAGTCGACATATTGTTCAAACTATCTATTTTTTAAATTGTATCTACTGCTCTAGTAACTAGCTAGCTAAAGTGTAGTCAGTGGCTCGCTAAGACAGAGAAAGGGGGACTTCATGGATTGGGCACAGACGGTCTCTGGGCACAAAGGTCTCTGATCGCACTGGTGAACAGTAGCTCACGGTGTCGGCTAGAGATGACATGCATGGGCTTCCTGCAGGAATTTGTAGTCTCTTGTAGTGGAGGTCTCCGTGCTTCTACTGTACACCTGCATTGCTTGCTGTTTGGGGTATTAGGTTGGGTTTCTGTATAGCACTTTGTGACATCTGCTGATGTAAAATGGCTTTATAAATACATTTGATGGATTGATTCTTGTTTGCTAATGAAAAAAGTGGAGTAAATTGAGGCGAATACATTGAGAAAATCACCTTGTCCTAGAGAGAATTACACTTTTATCAAAACTTCACGCCAGGGTAAGCCTACACGAAACACTTACCTTATATGTAGTAGTTTAAAATACCAGATGCAAAAATGAATGGGGAAAAAAAGGTTGGAACCATTACTGGGTTTTACCTCTAGGTTTATTATGGAAATGAGAGAGTGAATGAGAGGAGGGGGAGTGACTAATACCCCCAAATATGGGGCTGGTGAGTGAGAGTGTGAGTGTTACTCAAAAGTGCAAGAAATCTTTCCTTGGGAGAAATATTTCCTAATGTTGTTATATTGCACCCCAGGTTCCAATATAGAACCGTCATGGTGGCCTAGAGTCAGTTGAAACTGCCTCTGACTGCCAAGTTTACTTCTAAGTGACCTGGCAGACAGTAAAAAAATATTTTCACAACTTTTTACCTGTCAATCAATCGCGCCGTTGTTTTCTACGACGGCGTGCCGCACGACAATGGTTCTTATCAGATCCTAAAAGGCCTGTGATGAGTCTTGTGATGTGCTTGCATGACACGGAGGGCTCTCTCTCTTTTCTTCTTTGTGCATGTAGATCCATTTTTCGAAAAGCTCTGTTTACATATGAATCTTAATTTTAAACATCACAGACAAACTGAATTGGTCCACCCACACAGACAGCATTGTGAAGAAGGCGCAGCAGCGCCTCTTCAACCTCAGGAGGCTGAAGAAATTTGGCTTGTCACCAAAAGCACTGCCTGTTCACCCAGCTATCATCCAGAAGGCGAGGTCAGTACAGGTGCATCAAAGCTGGGACCGAGAGACTGAAAAACAGCTTCTATCTCAAGGCCATCAGACTGTTAAACAGCCACCACTAACATTGAGTGGCTGCTGCCAACACACTGACTCAACTCCAGCCACTTTAATAATGGGAATTGATGGAAATTGATGTAAAATATATCACTAGCCACTTTAAACAATGCTACTTAATATAATGTTTACATACCCTACATTATTAATCTCATATGTATACGTATATACTGTACTCTATATCATCTACTGCATCTTTATGTAATACATGTATCACTAGCCACTAAACTATGCCACTTTGTTTACATACTCATCTCATATGTATATACTGTACTCAATACCACCTACTGCATCTTGCCTATGCCACTCTGTACCATCACTCATTCATATATCTTTATGTACATATTCTTTATCCCTTTACACTTGTGTGTATAAGGTAGTAGTTTTGGAATTGTTAGTTAGATTACTCGTTGGTTATTACTGCATTGTCGGAACTAGAAGCACAAGCATTTCACTACACTCACATTAACATCTGCTAACCATGTGTATGTGACAAATAACATTTGATTTGATTTTGATTTAATATATTACAACATGAATGGAAATGACATATATATGGATGTTGCAACAAAAAAAAGATTGATAAATGTTGAATTAATATGGAAATGACTAAAAGTAACTCCACTACATGTAACTGTTTTTCTTAAAGAGTCTTGGCCAGTGTCTTGCCTTGCGTTTGGTGTGGCTTTCTATTGACTGACTTTTGGAAATCATGAGATGAAAGCCTTATTACCTTATTAAGGTAAGGTTTGAGTGACTAATGAGCACCTGTTGTCTAATTAGCCTCTATTCCCAGAGTATCTGAGGAGCGTAGGGAGAAGGAAGAATGGAGTGTACAGGTGTGTGTGAATAACACACTACAGGTGGACAATACAGGGCAGGTAGTAAGAGAGAGAAACAGTTGAGGGAGAAGTGATGATGTCACAATGGGGAGCTTGAGAATCTTGTTAGTTTGAACAGTGTTTATGAGGAGGAGGGTAACTAGACTAACAGGTCCTCAGGTGAGCTCTCCCTCCCCAGGCTCAGCTTGTTGTTGAGATGACAGACAGACAGGTGAGTGTCGCTGCTGCAGGTGAGACCAGTCAGTATGAGCTTTTAGATCACAATGAATGTAAGATTATGTGGACGGGGGTGGGGGGACTGATCTTAGATCAGCGCTCCTACCTAGCGATGCTTTATTTGTTATTGTGTCTAGTGTCATTGTGTCTGTAGTGCTGTAACTCAGATGGACGGATGGGTGATGACATCACCATGCTTAACCTCTCTCCTCCAGTGCTCCATACTGTTACCCTTTGATCAAACATACCAGGCAGTCACATGCTGCTCTGTATTACTGGTACCAGACTGCACACTGTTTACCTGGGCCTGTATTCATGAAGTGTCTCAGAGTAGGAGTGATGATCTAGGATCAGGTCCCTGCTGCCCATGAATCCTATTAATTATGATCTGAAAGGCAAAACCTACTGAGTTGCTTTGTGACTATGTGCCTTTAGCCTGCTGAATCTCCCCCTCTGGGTTTAATTTACATCAGTCAAAGGGGACTAATCCAAACTCCCTGTAAATGGCCCAGTGTATTACAGACCCAGTGGGTGACTAAAATGTAGCTTGTTATTAATTCAATGAAAATTGCCCTAATGCTAATACTGCTCCCTAATGATGTGTATTAGTTCGAGCAGTGGTGAGCCATGTTACTCCTGGGGAACTACAGGTGTTACTCCCAGGAGGTGCAGGGACACCCCTACTCCTGGGGAACTACAGGTGTTACTCCTAGGAGGTGCAGGAGACCCCTACTCCTGGGGAACTACAGGTGTTACTCCTAGGAGGTGCAGGAGACCCCTACTCCTGGGGAACTACAGGTGTTACTCCCAGGAGGTGCAAGGAGACCACTACTCCTGGGGAACTACAGGTGTTACTCCCAGGAGGTGCAGGAGACCACTACTCCTGGGGAACTACAGGTGTTACTCCCAGGAGGTGCAGGAGACCACTACTCCTGGGGAACTACAGGTGTTACTCCCAGGAGGTACAGGGAGACCACTGTTCCTGGGGAACTACAGGTGTTACTCCCAGGAGGTGCAGGGAGACCACTACTCCTGGGGAACTACAGGTGTCACTCCCAGGAAGTGCAGGAGACCACTACTCCTGGGGAACTCCTCCCAGGAGGTGCAGGGAGACCCCTACTCCTGGGGAACTACAGGTGTTACTCCCAGGAGGTGCAGGGAGACCACTACTCCTGGGGAACTACAGGTGTCACTCCCAGGAAGTGCAGGAGACCACTACTCCTGGGGAACTACAGGTGTTACTCCCAGGAGGTGCAGGAGACCACTACTCCTGGGGAACTACAGGTGTTACTCCCAGGAGGTGCAGGGAGACCACTACTCCTGGGGAAGTGCAGGAGACCACTACTCCTGGGGAACTACAGGTGTTACTCCCAGGAGGTGCAGGGAGACCACTACTCCTGGGGAACTACAGGTGTTACTCCTAGGAGGTGCAGGAGACCCCTACTCCTGGGGAGGTGTTACTCCTAGGAGGTGCAGGAGACCACTACTCCTGGGGAACTACAGGTGTTACTCCCAGGAGGTGCAGGAGACCACTACTCCTGGGGAACTACAGGTGTTACTCCCAGGAGGTGCAAGGAGACCACTACTCCTGGGGAACTACAGGTGTTACTCCCAGGAGGTGCAGGAGACCACTACTCCTGGGGAACTACAGGTGTTACTCCCAGGAGGTGCAGGAGACCACTACTCCTGGGGAACTACAGGTGTTACTCCCAGGAGGTACAGGGAGACCACTGTTCCTGGGGAACTACAGGTGTTACTCCCAGGAGGTGCAGGGAGACCACTACTCCTGGGGAACTACAGGTGTCACTCCCAGGAAGTGCAGGAGACCACTACTCCTGGGGAACTACAGGTGTTACTCCCAGGAGGTGCAGGGAGACCCCTACTCCTGGGGAACTACAGGTGTTACTCCCAGGAGGTGCAGGGAGACCACTACTCCTGGGGAACTACAGGTGTCACTCCCAGGAAGTGCAGGAGACCACTACTCCTGGGGAACTACAGGTGTTACTCCCAGGAGGTGCAGGAGACCACTACTCCTGGGGAAGTGCAGGAGACCACTACTCCTGGGGAACTACAGGTGTTACTCCCAGGAGGTGCAGGGAGACCACTACTCCTGGGGAACTACAGGTGTTACTCCCAGGAGGTGCAGGAGACCACTACTCCTGGGGAACTACAGGTGTTACTCCCAGCAGGTGCAGGAGACCACTACTCCTGGGGAACTACAGGTGTTACTCCCAGGAGGTGCAGGACACCACTACTCCTGGGGAACTACAGGTGTCACTCCCAGGAGGTGCAGGGAGACCCCTACTCCTGGGGAACTACAGGTGTTACTCCCAGGAGGTGCAGGAGACCCCTACCCCTGGGGAACTACAGGTGTTACTCCCAGGAGGTGCAGGAGACCACTACTCCTGGGGAACTACAGGTGTTACTCCCAGCAGGTGCAGGAGACCACTACTCCTGGGGAACTACAGGTGTTACTCCCAGGAGGTGCAGGAGACCACTACTCCTGGGGAACTACAGGTGTTACTCCCAGGAGGTGCAGGACACCACTACTCCTGGGGAACTACAGGTGTCACTCCCAGGAGGTGCAGGGAGACCCCTACTCCTGGGGAACTACAGGTGTTACTCCCAGGAGGTACAGGAGACCCCTACTCCTGGGGAACTACAGTTGTTACTCCCAGGAGGTGCAGGAGACCACTACTCCTGGGGAACTACAGGTGTTACTCCCAGCAGGTGCAGGAGACCACTACTCCTGGGGAACTACAGGTGTTACTCCCAGGAGGTGCAGGAGACCACTACTCCTGGGGAACTACAGGTGTTACTCCCAGGAGGTGCAGGAGACCCCTACTCCTGGGGAACTACAGGTGTCACTCCCCAGACACACCATATATTTAGCCTGTTTCCAGATCTGTTTGGGCTGTCTTGCCAACACATGCTGTGACAATGACCATAGTAGTTTGCAAAATAGCACCAACAGATCAGGGACCATGCAAAGTCAGCTTACCATAGCTCCATACCATCTCACTCTAGTTAAAATATGCTAATTCTTCCCCCTCTCTTTTTATGATATGAGCTATACATTTTGTTAGTATTTTTGCATTACAAAACAGAAGAGTAACAGGTATCCATTATTCTTTGTAATCCATTGGTTCTTGTAAGTTTGAGGTTTAAAGAGGTTTAAAGGGCTCATACTGCCATCCAGGTTACTCAACAGGTTTGAGGTTTAAAGAGGTGGGCTCATACTTCCATCCAGGTTACTCAACAGACAATTGTGAAATGATTATACATTAGTTTTGTAGATGATTTGCTTTCTGCAGTTTAATTTTTTAAATTTGTTTTAAATGCAATGGATATTGCTTGCTCTGATATAGACAATAGCATAAAAATGAAGCAGATACATTTAGTAAATGAGCCCCCTTTAACCAACAACTTTGTGGATACAGGGCAAGCACTGTGCCGACAGTCTGTGCCATAAAGCTCCAGATCTCTTTTCAGAGAACCCAATGTGGCAGTTTCCTGGACACAGATTAAGCGTAGTCATGGACTAAAATGTATACCCGATGGAGATTCTCAGTTGAAAGTGCTTTTTAGTCCAGGGCTAGACTTAATCTGTGTCCAGGAAACCAGCCCAATGAGTTTACAGACACTGAGGCTATATACAGTTGTGGGACAGTCTCAGCAATAATCCTTATGCAATAAGGGGATATTTCTGACAAAGGCCTAAGAGACAGTAAAACAATTGCCGCCAGTGTAGCGAATGAGGATGAAAATCTGGTGTCTCCCAGAAGGCACCCTGGTCCTTTTATAGCGCACTGCCTTTGACCAGGTCTCACTGCCTTTAACCAGGTCTCACTGCCTTGGACGAGGGCTCACTGCCTTGGACCCGGGCTCACTGCCTTGGACCAGGGCTCACTGCCTTTGACCAGGGCTCACTGCCTTTGACCAGGGCCCACTGCATTGGACGAGGGCTCACTGCCTTTGACCAGGGCTCCACGCCTTGGACCAGGGCTCACTGCCTTGGACCAGGGCTCACTGCCTATGACCAGGGCTCACTGCCTTTGACCAGGGCTCAATGCCTTGGACCAGGGCTCACTGCCTTTGACCAGGGCTCAATGCCTTGGACCAGGGCTCACTGCCTTTGACCAGGGCTCACTGAATTTGACCAGGGCTCACTGAATTTGACCAGGGCTCACTGAATTTGACCAGGGCTCAATGCCTTGGACCAGGGCTCACTGCCTTTGACCAGGGCTCACTGCCTTTGACCAGGGCTCAATGCCTTTGACCAGGGCTCAATGCCTTGGACCTGGGCTCAATGCCTTGGACCAGGGCTCACTGCCTTTGACCAGGGCTCACTGAATTTGACCAGGGCTCATTTCCATAGAGAGGGAAATGAATGCACAGTAGGAACAGCTAAAAAAGTGTATTGTATGAGTTGCAATAAGGCACTTGTTAAGGATTTGTCAAAAAATATATTATTAAAAAACATGAGCTGGCGCACACCCAGTGTCATGCTCTGACCTAAGATATCCCTGTTTTCTTTATATTTTGGTTAGGTCAGGGTGTGACTAGGGTGGGTACGCTAGTTTTTGTATTGTCTAGGGTTTTTTGTATGTCTAGGATTTTTGTAGGTCTAGGTGATTTGTATGTCTATGTGTCTATATGGTTCTCAATCAGGGACAGCTGTCTATCGTTGTCTCTGATTGGGAACCATACTTAGGTACCCTTTTCCCACCTGTGTGTGTGGGAGGTTGTCTCTGTTTAGAGCACTTTGCTTGTGTGCTTCACGGTTTGTTTTTGTAGTGTTTTTTGTTTTGTTTGGTGTAATTTTGCTTAAAATAAAGAAAATGTAGGCTCACCACGCTGCGCCTTGATCCTCATCCTTCAACAGCCGTGACATGCACACATGACATCCAAGTAAAAATTCCCTGTCGTAGGTCAGTTAGGATCACCACTTTATTTTAAGAATGTGAAATGTCAGAATAATAGTAGAGAGAATGATTTATTTCAGACTTTTTTTATTTCATCACATTTCCAGTGGGTCAGAACTTTACATACACTCAATTAGTATTTGGTAGCATTGCCTTTAAATTGTTTAACTTGGGTCAAACGTTTTGGGTAGCCTTCCACAAGCTTAACACAATAAGTGAGCTCAATCCTCCTGACAGAGCTGGTGTAACTGAGTCAGGTTTGTAGGCCTCCTTGCTCGCACACACTTTTTCAGTTCGGCCCACAAATTTTCTATAGGATTGAGGTCAGGGCTTTGATGGCAACTCCAATACCTTGACTTTGTTGTCCTTAAGCCCTTTTGCCACAACTTTGTAAGTATACTTGGGGTCATTGTCCATTTGGAAGACCAATTTGCAACCAAGCTTTAACTTCCTGACTGATGTCTTGAGATGTTGCTTCAATATATCCACATCATTTTCAATTCATCATGATGCCAACTATTTTGTGAAGTGCACCAGTCCCTCCTGCAGAAAAGCACAAAAAAAAGCATCAATACTTCTACTGCTACTGGTACCTGTAGTTAAATAATTATACATATATTCCTAATTTCCTATTTCTTCAAGGGCTGGATTTTCAACCACAGAATGAATCCACCATTCATTCTGATCTTAACCCTCCGATGTCCACAAATTAACCCATCTTTCCCAGTATAATGCTATTTCCTTTTGCAATACCAGCACTAGAAATACTCTTTTACTCAAGTAGAAGAATAATGACTGACTTTGATAAATACTGAAAGGACAAGTACTTGGAAAAGCTTCTCAATTACAGCAATGCGAGTAGTTTTACACGTCTGTCCATTTACTACAGCTTGACGTTATAAATAAAGTTGTATTTAAAAAGTATGGGAATTTCTTATCAAGAAATGGGGACATATCTCTGGACTGCGCATATTTGAATAGTGTAACTTAATCAAGTCCATCGTGATTGAGTTACAGAAAAGTATTCAGAACCATTCCCCTTTCCACAATTTGTTACATTACAGCCTTATTCTAAAATTGATTTTCACATTTTTTCCCATCATCAATATACACACAATACCCCATAATGACAAATATATATATATATTTTTTAAATGTTTGCAAATGTATCAAAAATAAATACTTATTTACATAAGTATTCAGACCATTTGAGACTCGAAATGAACTCGGGTGCATCCTGTTTCCATTGATCATCCTTGAGTCCACCTATGGTAAATTCAATTGATTGGACATTATTTGGAAAGCCACACACCTGTCAATACAAGGTCCCACAGTTGACAGTGCATGTCAGAGCAAAAACCAAGCCAAGAGGTCGAAGGAATTGTCTGTAGAGCACCGAGACAGGATTGTGTCGAGGCACAGATCTGGGGAAGGGTACCAAAACATTTCTGCAGCATTGAAGGTCCCCAAGAACACAATGGCTTCCATCATGTTTAAATGGAAGAAGTTTGGAACCACCAAGATTTTTCCTAGAGCTGGCCACCCGGCCAAACTGAGCAATTGGTGAAGGGCCTTGTTCAGGGAGGTTTCCAAGAACTCTATGGTCACTCTGACAGAACTCCAGAGTTCCTCTGTGGAGATGGGAGTAGCTCCTAGAAGAATAACCATCTCTGCAGCACTCCACCAGTCAAGCCTTTATGGTAGAGTTGCCAGTCGGAAGCCACTCCTTTGTAAAAGGCACATGACAGCCCGCTTGGATTTTGTCAAAAGGCACCTAAAGGACTCTGACTATGAACAAATAAGATTCTCTGGTTTGACGAAACCAAGATTTTCCTGAATGCCAACCGTCACTTTTGGAGGAAAACCTGGCACCATCCCTGGTGATGCATGATGGTGGGGGCATCATGTTGTTGGGATGTTTTTCAGCGGCAGGGACTGGGAGACTAGTCAGGATCGAGGGAAAGATGAATGGAGCAAAGTACAGAGAGATCCTTGATAAAAACCTGCTCCAGAGTGCTCAGGACCTCAGACTGGGGTGAAGGTTCACCTTCCAACATGACAATGACCCTAAGTACACAGTCAAGACAACGCAGGAGTGGCTTCGGGACAAGCCTCTGAATGTCCTTGAGTGGCTCCCCATCCAACATGACAGATCTCGAGAGATTCTGCAGAGACGAAAGGGAGAAACTCCCCAAATATAGGTGTGCCAAGATTGTCGCGTCATACACAAGGAAACTCAAGGCTGTAAAAAGTGCTTCAACAAAGTACAGAGTAAAGGGTCTGAATACTTATGTAAAGGTGATATTTCAGTTTTTATTCTTTATAAATGTGCAAAAAAAATGTATAATCCTGTTTTTTCTTTGTCATTATGGGCTATTGTGTGTAGATTGATGAGTGGCGGAACAAATACAATTTAATCAATTTTAGAATAAGGCTGAAGAGTTTCCGTATGCACTGTATATAATCTATATATATTGTTAAATCAAATGTAGTCTAATAAAGTTATTTCAAATAGTACATATTATAGAGCAACCTCGGTCCGGTGTAGTCCACAAAACATATTGCATGTAACAAACAGTTACATGACCTACAGCACGGTCAATCAAGTTAATGTTTCGGACATTTTTGGATTACAAAACAACTATTGATTTAGAACCACAGAGAGTTACCGCAAGTCACAAAGGAAACAGGAGCTGCCTCCACTATTCCAGCAACATTTCAACTTCAACATAACCTAATCACCTATCCTTAGTCTAATACAGTGACAACTAAAAGATACCAAAAACGATTTATTCCAATCAACGTTAAACTAAATATGATGTGGCTTGTAGAGAAAAGCCAATACCATCCTCCTCTTTCATGTTGCCTTTGCCTAAACGGTCTATGACTCTATCATAGAGTACATACTTTCAGTTTATGTTTTTCTGGGATACCTGGATAAAAAACTTGCTCGCAAGCCTAACTTCTTTTCATGGGCAACGATGCGTCAGGCCATTAGCATGCTACACCTAGCTACAGTACCAGTCAAAACATTTGGACACACCTACTCATTCAAGGGGTTTTCTTTATTTTTTAAAACTATTTTCTACATTGTAGAATAATAGTGAAGACATTTCAAACTATGAAATAACACATATGAAATCTTGTAGTAACCAAAATTGTTAAACAAATCAAAATATATATATTTTTTTTAGATTCTTCAATGTAGCCACTCTTTGCCTTTATGACAGCGTTGCACAGTCTTGGCATTACCTCAACCAGCTTCATGAGGAATTCATTTAAATTAACAGGTGTGCCTTGTTAATGAGTAGGTGTGTCCAAACTTTTGACTAGTACTTTATGAATATATAATGGTGTACATAGACTGTATGGTGGAAAAGTACTCAATTGTTATACTTGAGTAAAAGTATAACAATTAATAACAATTACCCCAAGTAAAAGTGAAAGTCACCCAGTAAAATACCACTTGTGTAAAAGTCTAAAAGTATTTGGTTTTAAATACACTTAAGTATTTAAAGTAAAAGTATAAATCATTGCACATTCCTTATATTGAGCACACTAGACAGAATAATTTTCTTGTTTTTTAAATGTATTTACAGATAAATGTTCAGAGCAGGGTACTGGTGTTAGCCTGCGAGTGACAGTGTCTAAGGTGCAGGGCAGGGTACTGGGCGGAGGCCGGCTAGTGACTGTGTCTAAGGTGCAGGGCAGGGTACTGAGGGGCAGTAGGCTTGTGATGACTGTTTACCATACCAGTCTGATGGAATGGAGATGGAAGCTGTTTTTCATTCTCTCTGTTCCAGCTTTGATACACCTGCATTGTCTCCGCCTGCTAGATGGTAACAGGGTGAACAGGCCGTGACTCGGGTGGCTGAGATCTTTGATGGTCTTCTTGGCCATCCTGTGACACCGGGTACTATAGATGTCCTGAAGGGCAGGCATTGTTCACCTGCTAAACTGTAGCGTCTGCTAAACACGACCTATAAACACTGATTTGATATGTTTGACTGACCATAATGATCCCATGCCGTGACCCCAAACTGTCTCAGGGGGGATATGTTTAAAGCACACTTCTATTTCACCAAACACTTGTACATGTGTGAAACAGAACACATGTAAGCACTCCCTAATTTACCCTTTGATAATTAATATCCCTTCAAATTAATTTGACAATATTGTTGCAATTGATTTCATGCACAATTATCAAACCATGCGATAACTAGCATTGTGTATCAACATTTTAACCGTTGGTTTTTTAACTTGTTGATATTTAAAAGAAGAGTGCACTTTCATATATGTTAGTGAGGGTTCATACCTCTTCATACACGACTCTATACATTCATTTTACAATTGAGATTTGATAAAACATGTCATTCAAGTCACATCTGTATTTGATTATGTGTATCCCATAATATATAATAACAAATAAATAACTCACCCTTTTTGACATTTTATTGATACAGTTCTTTTTTTTCTAGACAGTATCTGAACCAATCTCTTTCTAATCTCTTTGGTCTTCAGACAGTAGACTGTAGGGTTGATCAGAGAGGGTAACAGCGTGGCTATAATCATTAAAGCATTACGCTCCGTCAGATTCAGCCTCAGCCCTATCCTCGTCAACAACACAGAGACTAACTTGGGAGCGTAGTAACAGGACACCACAATAATGTGACAAATACAGGTATTAAACCCCTGTGCTCTGCTCTCACTGTTTGGCAGTCTCAGGAGTGTGTAGATGATTTTAACATATGACAGTATAATTAAGGGAAACTGGCCCGCGAGGAGCCATAGAGCCAGAATGGTGGGAATCAGGAAGTAAGGTTCAGGGTTGACACAGGCAGCCCTGATTAAAGCTGGGTAATCACAAAAGACGTACCCAATGATTGGCTGGCAGTATGGAAGGTTGTCAAAGTCTGCCCAAGCAAGAGCAATTCCTAAGCATATTATACCTATGAACCAGGAAGCTATGATTAACACAAATATTCGTGCGTTAGTCAGGATGCTGTGGTACCTAAGAGGGTTGCTGATAGCGATGGTTCGGTCCAAAGCCATCACGGACAGGGCCAGACACCCTGTGATGTCACCCAGGTGGTAGATGTACATGCGTGATATGCAGGAGTAGTAGGAGATGGTTTTGACCTCGGCCAGCAGGACAGAGATCATGGTGGTGCTGGTGCTGGAGGTGAACATGATGTCCACCACGGCCAGGTTACAGATGAGGAGGTACATGGGCGTGTGCAGCCGTCTGTCCGTCAAAATGATGCAGATGTTGGTGCCGCTTCCCAGAAGCACAAGGAAATAGGTGATGAAAATGAGGAAGCCCAGGAGCTTCTGGTGAGAGAGGTGGTCGAAGCCTGTGATGGTAAACTCCTCCACATTCTTCCCCGTGAAATTCACTGAAGACATCCTACACAAGCATCAGCCTACACAGACATAAAGATGATATATAAACACAGTTAAACTAAGACACTAACAAGTGGTGACACAAGTCGCATGATCAAAGCCCTCCATTGAAGCTAGCTGAGTAAACAGAACTCTTAAACCCCTAGGCTGTGTACTGCGACACTGTGAAGCTGTCGGCACTTATACATTGGGTGACCAACCCACGTGGTGAAAAGGATGAGGAGGTGTTTCCCAAATAATAGGTCAGGATCCACTGGGAGGAGACAGCCAATTGGTTTTGAATCATGGCCTAAGTTTTGGTCTTGGATATAATTTTTTGGAAACCTATATAGTTTGACATAAGAACATTTTAACAAAACCATCACAGTTTATAGTAAAAAAAAATAGCTATGCTATGCTACGCTTTCTCTGGGGCTCAACACCTACAGTCGATCAATCAAATGTATTTATAAAGCCCTTCGTACATCAGCTGATATCTCAAAGTGCTGTACAGAAACCCAGCCTAAAACCCCAAACAGCAAGCAATGCAGGTGTAGAAGCACGGTGGCTAGGAAAAACTCCCTAGAAAGGCCAAAACCTAGGAAGAAACCTAGAGAGGAACCAGGCTATGTGGGGTGGCCAGTCCTCTTCTGGCTGTGCCGGGTGGAGATTATAACAGAACATGGCCAAGATGTTCAAATGTTCATAAATGACCAGCATGGTCATATAATAATAAGGCAGAACAGTTGAAATTGGAGCAGCAGCACGGTCAGGTGGACTGGGGACAGCAAGGAGTCATCATGTCAGGTAGTCCTGGGGCATGGTCCTAGTGCTCAGGTCCTCCGAGAGAGAGAAAGAAAGAGAGAATTAGAGAGAGCATATGTGGGGTGGCCAGTCCTCTTCTGGCTGTGCCGGGTGGAGATTATAACAGAACGTGGCCAAGATGTTCAAATGTTCATAAATGACCAGCATGGTCATATAATAATAAGGCAGAACAGTTGAAACTGGAGCAGCAGCACAGGCAGTCAGTTGAAACTGGAGCAGCAGCACGTGGACTGGGGACAGCAAGGAGTCATCATGTCAGGTAGTCCTGGGGCATGGTCCTAGGGCTCAGGTCCTCCGAGAGAGAGAAAGAAAGAGAGAATTAGAGAGAGCATATGTGGGGTGGCCAGTCCTCTTCTGGCTGTGCCGGGTGGAGATTATAACAGAACGTGGCCAAGATGTTCAAATGTTCATAGATGACCAGCATATGCAATGTATACTCTATCTCACCTAAACACCTACAGTCCCAAGGTCCAGAGGTCTAATCATTAGACTAATGGTTTCCCTGTCTTATTAAGGTTAATAAACATCATCAGGGAGCAGTATTACCACTTCCTCATTGAATTGATAGTCCCACTGATCCATCCAACTGGCTCCATGCGGACAAAGATACAGTAGATGATTTACAATGTATACTCTATCTCTAGATATACCCAGGCAATTCACGCAAGAAGGTACAACTTCGATGGCCCCACCTGCTTCATACTGCAAGACAAAAAAACAACAACTATGAGATTATAATGTATCTCAATGTAATGGTAAAAGTCAAAACATACAGTTGAAGAAGGAAGTTTACATACACCTTCGCCAAATACATTAAACTCACAATTCCTGACATTTAACCCTAGTTAAAATTCCCGGTCATGGGTCAGTTAGGATCACATCTTTATTTTAAGAGTGTGAAATGTCAGAATAATAGTAGAGAGAATGATTTATTTCAGCTTTTATTTCTTTCATCACATTGGTGGGTCAGAAGTTTACATACACTCAATTAGTACTTGGTAGCATTGCCTTTACATTGTTTAACTTCTGTCATATGTTTCGGGTAGCCTTCCACAAGCTTCCCACAATAAGTTCGGTAAATTTCGGCCCATTTCTCTTGACAGAGCTGGTGTAACAGAGTCAGGTTAGTAGGCCTCCTTGCTCGCCGACGCTTTTTCAGTTCTGCCCACAAATCTTCCATTTGGAAGACTCATTTGCGACTAAGATTTAACTTCTTGACTGATGTCTTGAGATGTTGCCTCAATATATCAACATCATTTTCCTACTTCATGAGACAGCTATTTTGTGACATGCACCAGTCCCTCCTGCAACAAAGCACCCACACAACTTGATGCTGCCACCCCCGTGCTTCGCGGTTGGGATGGTGTTCTTCGGCTTGCAAGCCTCCCTCTTTTTCCGACAAACATAATGATGGTCATTATGGCCAAGCAGTTGTATTTTGGTTTCATCAGAACAGAGAACATTTCTCCAAAAAGTACGATCTTTGGTCCCATGTGCAGTTGCAAACCGTAGTCTGGATTTTGTATGGAGGTTTTGGAGCAGTGGATTCTTCCTTGCTGAGCGGCCTTGATATGGGTTTGATTTGCAATTTTCGCACCAAAGTACATTCATCTCTAGGAGACAGAACGCGCCTCATTCCTGAGCGTTATGACGACTGCATGGTCCCATGGTGTTTATACTTGCATACTATTGTCTGTACAGATGAATATGGTACCTTCAGGCATTTGCTCACAAGGATGAACCGGACTTGTGGAGATCTACAATTTTTTTCTGAGGTCTTGGCTAATATTCCTTTGACTTTTCCCATGATGTAAATCAAATAGGCACTGAGTTTGAAGGTAGGACTTGAAGCACATGCACATGTAAACCTCCAATTGACCCAAATGATGTCAATTAGCCTATCAGAAGCTTGTTTATTATCCATGACATGATTTTTTGGAATTTTCCAAGCTGTTTAAAGGCACAGTCAACTTAGTGTAGGATAACTTCTGACCCACTGGAATTGTGATAGAGTGAATTATAAGTGAAATGATCTATAGTTTGTTAACAAGAAACGTGTGGAGTGGTTGAAAAACTAGTTTTAATGACGCCAACCTAAGTGTAGGTAATCTGACTTCAACTGTTCATTTTGGCCTAAAATCGCAGCCTAAAGACAGTCCCCACTTAATCTGAAGCATGGTGTAGCTAACAACAGTTCCATCATCACCTGCATGGCAGGTGAGGTGATGACTCAGGATCCCAGGTCTACCAACACTCTAATTAGGTCTCTGATGACCACCTGTTTGTTGATCCTGAGTCTGAGGAGAGTGACAGGGACACTAGACCTGGTGGGAATACTGCTCTGCCATCATACAATTTGTTACTGTACACTCATTACGAGAGAGAGAGAGAGAGAGAGAGAGAGAGAGAGAGAGAGAGAGAGAGAGAGAGAGAGAGAGAGAGAGAGAGAGAGAGAGAGAGAGAGAGATACTCGTTTAAGCAACAGGCCAAAGCAATGGGTTTAGGCAAGCTAATGAAATATTGCTGCTAAATGTAAATTAGCTGAATCCTGCCAAAAGGCTGTTTATCCATCTTTATGCATTGTCCATAAAACACCCAACCGTTAGTGGGTTGGTAATATGTTCAACACTGTGACATTAATCCTCTCATAGGATCTGATAGGGAGTAGGGAGTCATCAGAGAGACAATTATAATGTTGATACACCTGAGAAGAGTGTTTACAGGTAGACAACTTAGACTGGGGAGAGTTAGGACGTTTTAGGGTCAAAGGGCTAAAGAACAAGGTAAATTCAAGTCAGCACTTTTGTTACTACCTTGCATGCTGTCGACTGCAAAACTACTGAAAATGTAGGACTAGACAAGGCTGTCCCTTCTCCCCCCTTTTATTCACTATTGTGAAAAGCCACTGGTCATCTCAGTCCAGGTCAATGAGAACATAAGGGGACTGAAACGGAAGGACATCCAGGTCAATGAGAACATAAGGGATGTGAAACAGAAGGACATCCAGGTCAATGACAACATATCAGGAGCTGTTCCAGAAGGCTGAGGCAGTGGTCAAACAACAGTCCCACTTCAGAGTAATGGAGGACACTGGAATTTGGTTGGTCACATTGGATCTGATCAAGAGTCAAAATACTTTCCTGGATTTCACCGAACCACCATTGATAATATAATCAGTGCTGTGTCTATATGATTACAGTGTACGTTGCAAGGAGGTGCCCTTTTCTACTATGACAATGGACTACTCCTGGCCCGAGTGAGTGATGCCAACCAGTAAGTGCCATGCTGGCACGTGTCCAGTGGTGGATTTAGGCATAGACGACATGGGCATCCGCGGGGGCATTGATTCTGAGGTAATATGTACATTTAGATAGAGTTATTAACCATTCTAGCGCAGCGGAAGCCCTCAACAACATCCCGTTGAAAAGGAAATTACCCATCCCGGATCCGGGAGAATTGTCATCAACTGACACTAATTAGCATAACGCAACAGACAAAAAATATTACTAGAAAATATTCATATTCATGAAATCACAAGTGAAATATATTGAAACACAGCTTAGCCTTTTGTTAATCACCCTGTCATCTCAGATTTTGAAATTATGCTTTACAGCCAAAGCAAGACAAGCATTTATGTAAGTTTATCAATAGCCTAGTATAGCATTATGCCTAGCTAGCAGCAGGCAACCTGGTCATGAAAATCAGAAAAGCAATCAAATTAAATCGTTTACCTGTGATGAGCTTCGGATGTTTTCACTCACGAGACCCCCAGTTAGATAGCAAATGTTCCTTTTTTCCCATAAAGAGTATTTTTGTAGCCGAAATAGCTCCGTTAGTTCTTCACGTTTGGCTGAGAATTCGACCGGAAATTGCGGTCACGACAACGCCGAAAAATATTCCAAATTAGCTCCATAATATCGACAGAAACATGGCAAACGTTGTTTATAATCAATCCTTAATGTGTTTTTCAAATATCTATTTGATATATCAACTGGGACAGCTGTATTTTCAGTAAGACCGGAAGGAAAAATAGCTACCTTTGTCTATTACGCAAGAATTACTCTGAGAGCACTCAGCCGGCCACTTACGCAATGTAGTCGTTTACGCTCATTCTTCAACATAAAGTGCTGTAGACACCTTGGGGAATACGTAGAAAAAGGAATCTGGTTGATAGCCCATTCACTGCTCAATCGGGACGCATCGGAACGCAGAGCTTTCAAAACATGAGTCACTTCCTGATTGGATTTTTCTCATGCTTTCGCCTGCAATATCATTTCTGTTATACTCACAGACAATATTTTTACAGTTTTGGAAAATTTAGAGAGTTTTCTATCCTATGCTGTCAATTATATGCATATTCTAGCATCTGGTCCTGAGAAAATAGGCCGTTTACTTTGGGAACGTTATTTTTCCAAAAATGAAAATACTGCCCCCTAGTTTCAAGAGGTTAAAGGTCTTACTCACATTGGCTGCGGAGAGTGTGATCACACAGTCGTCCGGAACAGTTGATGCTCTCATGGATGTTTCAGTGTTACTTGCCTTGAACCGAGCATAGAAGTTATTTAGCTCGTCTGGTAGGTTCATGTCACTAGGCAGCTCTCGGCTGTGCTTCCCTTTTTAGTCTGTAATAGTTTGCAAACTCTTCCACATCCAACGAGCGTCAGAGCCGGTGTAGTACAATTCAATCTTAGTCCTGTATTGACACTTTGCCTGTTTGATGGTTAGTAGTGGGATTTCTTATAAGCTTCCGGGATGGAGTCCCGCTCCTTGAAAGTGGCAGCTCAACCCTTTAGCTCAGTGCGAATGTTGCCTGTAATCCATGGCTTCTGGTTGGGGAATGTACGTTGAGTCAATGTGGGAGGGACGTCCTCGATGCACTTATAGATAAAGCCAGGTACTGATGTGGTGCACTCCTCAAAGCCATCGGAAGAATCTCGGAACATGTTCCAGTCTGTGATAGCAAAACAGTCCTGTAGTTTAGCATCTGCATCATCTGACCGCTTCATTTGACCATCAAAACACTTTGTTTAGAATATTTACAAAAATTGCACTCTTCTCATATTAGTCTGTAGGCTACTGACCTATTCCTATCCTGGACATGTTGATTTGGTCAGTAGCCTACAGAGTGGTATGATAAGAGTACCATCCTGCATCTCACATCTGCCTGTTGGTATTGAACTCTGCCTGCTGGACCCATGGGTTGTTGCATACTCTGTCATATCCAGGATGGGAGTGTAAAGCACTCCACCCATCTTGTGACCTGACTGTATCTGTCCATAATCTTTAAAACATTACATGGATGGAAGGAAATTCATCCCCCACTGGAGACTTGAAGACAGAACCTCACCCAGAGAGCAGTGCACGTCAGTGTGTGGTTAGACAGACAAATCCTTTGATTTGGACAAACAGACAAATAGAAAACCATTCTTGTTGTGGACCAGGATGAGGAGGACCCAGCAGGGCAGGCTGTATGGAGCAGCACTATGCCGTCCAGGAGGGCAGGGCCGACCACCAGGACTGAAGGAAGTGTCAGAGACAGGTCCAGACCTTCAAAGACTGTATGATGACCTTCCAGAAAGCCATGAAGAAACAGCTGATGAGGCAGGCTAAAGCAGCAGCAGTATGAGACACAGAGTCTACTTAGAAGAGCAAAGACTGTATGATGACCTTCCAGAAAGCCATGAAGAAACAGCTGACGAGGCAGGCTAAAGCAGCAGCAGTATGGGACACAGAGTCTACTTAGAAGAGCAAAGACTGTATGATGACCTTCCAGAAAGCCAGGAAGAAACAGCTGATGAGGCAGGCTAAAGCAGCAGCAGTATGGGACACAGAGTCTACTTAGAAGAGCAAAGACTGTATGATGACCTTCCAGAAAGCCATGAAGAAACAGCTGACGAGGCAGGCTAAAGCAGCAGCAGTATGGGACACAGAGTCTACTTAGAAGAGCAAAGACTGTATGATGACCTTCCAGAAAGCCAGGAAGAAACAGCTGATGAGGCAGGCTAAAGCAGCAGCAGTATGGGACACAGAGTCTACTTAGAAGAGCAAAGACTGTATGATGACCTTCCAGAAAGCCATGAAGAAACAGCTGATGAGGCAGGCTAAAGCAGCAGCAGTATGGGACACAGAGTCTACTTAGAAGAGCAAAGACTGTATGATGACCTTCCAGAAAGTCATGAAGAGACAGCTGATGAGGCAGGCTAAAGCAGCAGCAGTATGGGACACAGAGTCTACTTAGAAGAGCAAAGACTGTATGATGACCTTCCAGAAAGCCAGGAAGAAACAGCTGATGAGGCAGGCTAAAGCAGCAGCAGTATGGGACACAGAGTCTACTTAGAAGAGCAAAGACTGTATGATGACCTTCCAGAAAACCAGGAAGAAACAGCTGATGAGGCAGGCTAAAGCAGCAGCAGTATGGGACACAGAGTCTACTTAGAAGAGCAAAGACTGTATGATGACCTTCCAGAAAGCCATGAAGAAACAGCTGATGAGGCAGGCTAAAGGGCAGCAGTAAGGGACACAGAGTCTACTTAGAAGAGCAAAGACTGTATGATGACCTTCCAGAAAGCCAGGAAGAAACAGCTGATGAGGCAGGCTAAAGCAGCAGCAGTATGGGACACAGAGTCTACTTAGAAGAGCAAAGACTGTATGATGACCTTCCAGAAAACCAGGAAGAAACAGCTGATGAGGCAGGCTAAAGCAGCAAGTATGGGACACAGAGTCTACTTAGAAGAGCAAAGACTGTATGATGACCTTCCAGGAAGAAACAGCTGATGAGGCAGGCTAAAGCAGCAGCAGTATGGGACACAGAGTCTACTTAGAAGAGCAAAGACTGTTGATGACCTTCCAGAAAGCCACAAGAAACAGCTGATGAGGCAGGCTAAAGCAGCAGCAGTATGGGACATTGAGTCTACTTAGAAGACCAAAGACTGTATGATGACCTTCTAGAAAGCCATGAAGAAACAGCTGATGAGGCAGGCTAAAGCAGCAGCAGTATGGGACACAGAGTCTACTTAGAAGAGCAAAGACTGTGTGATGACCTTCCAGAAAGTCATGAAGAGACAGCTGATGAGGCAGGCTAAAGCAGCAGCAGTATGGGACACAGAGTCTACTTAGAAGAGCAAAGACTGTTGATGACCTTCCAGAAAGCCAGGAAGAAACAGCTGATGAGGCAGGCTAAAGCAGCAGCAGTATGGGACACAGAGTCTACTTAGAAGAGCAAAGACTGTGGATGGGTGTATGATGACCTTCCAGAAAGCCAGGAAGAAACAGCTGATGAGGCAGGCTAAAGCAGCAGCAGTATCTGTACAGAGTCTACTTAGAAGAGCAAAGACTGTATGATGACCTTCCAGAAAACCAGGAAGAAACAGCTGATGAGGCAGGCTAAAGCAGCAGCAGTATGGGACACAGAGTCTACTTAGAAGAGCAAAGACTGTTGATGACCTTCCAGAAAGCCAGGAAGAAACAGCTGATGAGGCAGGCTAAAGCAGCAGCAGTAATGGGACACAGAGTCTACTTAGAAGAGCAAAGACTGTATGATGACCTTCCAGAAAGCCATGAAGAAACAGCTGATGAGGCAGGCTAAAGCAGCAGCAGTATGGGACACAGAGTCTACTTAGAAGAGCAAAGACTGTATGATGACCTTCCAGAAAGCCAGGAAGAAACAGCTGATGAGGCAGGCTAAAGCAGCAGCAGTATGGGACACAGAGTCTACTTAGAAGAGCAAAGACTGTATGATGACCTTCCAGAAAGCCATGAAGAAACAGCTGATGAGGCAGGCTAAAGCAGCAGCAGTATGGGACACAGAGTCTACTTAGAAGAGCAAAGACTGTATGATGACCTTCCAGAAAGCCATGAAGAAACAGCTGATGAGGCAGGCTAAAGCAGCAGCAGTATGGGACACAGAGTCTACTTAGAAGAGCAAAGACTGTATGATGACCTTCCAGAAAGCCAGGAAGAAACAGCTGATGAGGCAGGCTAAAGCAGCAGCAGTATGGGACACAGAGTCTACTTAGAAGAGCAAAGACTGTATGATGACCTTCCAGAAAGCCATGAAGAAACAGCTGATGAGGCAGGCTAAAGCAGCAGCAGTATGGGACACAGAGTCTACTTAGAAGAGCAAAGACTGTATGATGACCTTCCAGAAAGCCATGAAGAAACAGCTGATGAGGCAGGCTAAAGCAGCAGCAGTATGGGACACAGAGTCTACTTAGAAGAGCAAAGACTGTATGATGACCTTCCAGAAAGCCATGAAGAAACAGCTGATGAGGCAGGCTAAAGCAGCAGCAGTATGGGACACAGAGTCTACTTAGAAGAGCAAAGACTGTATGATGACCTTCCAAAAATC
This sequence comes from Oncorhynchus keta, assembly GCF_023373465.1. Classification (NCBI taxonomy): domain Eukaryota; kingdom Metazoa; phylum Chordata; class Actinopteri; order Salmoniformes; family Salmonidae; genus Oncorhynchus; species Oncorhynchus keta. The sequence continues at coordinate 8,582,043 of NC_068426.1, forward strand.
CAGGAAGAAACAGCTGTTGAGGCAGCTTGATGGGACTGAAAGGTACTGTAGAACCTTCTCTAAGACTTTTCTCTAGAACACTGGTTCTGCATCCTTGGTGTTGGTCACAGGCAATAGATGGGTCACTTTGGGAACATGAAGAGGTAAGGGGGATGACCGCTCTTAATAGTAACTGGAACAGAGCGAATTGAATGGTGTGTTTGATATATTTGATACCGTTCCACTGATTTTAATCCAGTCATTAACACGAGCCAGTTCTCCCCAATTACAGTGGCACCAGCCTCCTGTGATGTGTGTGTGTGTTTGTCTTGAAACACAACATTCACATTTTAAACCCCTTACGATCTAGAAAGCATTGGTTGTGGATGGGTGTGTGTTGTTTCCTATCTATAATGCATCGGTTGTGGATGGGTGTGTGTTGTTTCCTATCTGTAATGCATCGGTTGTGGATGGGTGTGTGTTGTTTCCTATCTGTAATGCATTGGTTGTGGATGGGTGTGTGTTGTTTCCTATCTGTAATGCATTGGTTGTGGATGGGTGTGTGTTGTTTCCTATCTATAAAGCATTGGTTGTGGATGGGTGTGTGTTGTTTCCTATCTGTAATGCATTGGTTGTGGATGGGTGTGTGTTGTTTCCTATCTGTAATGCATTGGTTGTGGATGGGTGTGTGTTGTTTCCTATCTATAATGCATTGGTTGCAGATGGGTGTGTGTTGTTTCCTATCTATAATTCATTGGTTGTGGATGGGTGTGTGTTGTTTCCTATCTATAAAGCATTGGTTGCAGATGGGTGTGTGTTGTTTCCTATCTATAATGCATCGGTTGTGGATGGGTGTGTGTTGTTTCCTATCTATAAAGCATTGGTTGCAGATGGGTGTGTGTTGTTTCCTATCTGTAATGCATTGGTTGTGGATGGGTGTGTGTTGTTTCCTATCTATAAAGCATTGGTTGTGGATGGGTGTGTGTTGTTTCCTATCTATAATGCATCGGTTGTGGATGGGTGTGTGTTGTTTCCTATCTATAAAGCATTGGTTGTGGATGGGTGTGTGTTGTTTCCTATCTATAATGCATTGGTTGTGGATGGGTGTGTGTTGTTTCCTATCTATAATGCATTGGTTGTGGATGGGTGTGTGTTGTTTCCTATCTGTAAAGCATCGGTTGTGGATGGGTGTGTGTTGTTTCCTATCTGTAAAGCATCGGTTGTGGATGGGTGTGTGTTGTTTCCTATCTGTAAAGCATTGGTTGTGGATGGGTGTGTGTTGTTTCCTATCTGTAATGCATTGGTTGTGGATGGGTGTGTGTTGTTTCCTATCTATAATGCATTGGTTGTGGATGGGTGTGTGTTGTTTCCTATCTATAATGCATTGGTTGTGGATGGGTGTGTGTTGTTTCCTATCTATAATGCATCGGTTGTGGATGGGAGTGTGTTGTTTCCTATCTATAATGCATCGGTTGTGGATGGGTGTGTGTTGTTTCCTATCTGTAAAGCATCGGTTGTGGATGGGTGTGTGTTGTTTCCTATCTGTAATGCATCGGTTGTGGATGGGTGTGTGTTGTTTCCTATCTGTAATGCATTGGTTGTGGATGGGTGTGTGTTGTTTCCTATCTATAATGCATTGGTTGTGGATGGGTGTGTGTTGTTTCCTATCTATAATGCATTGGTTGTGGATGGGTGTGTGTTGTTTCCTATCTATAAAGCATTGGTTGTGGATGGGTGTGTGTTGTTTCCTATCTATAATGCATTGGTTGTGGATGGGTGTGTGTTGTTTCCTATCTATAATGCATTGGTTGTGGATGGGTGTGTGTTGTTTCCTATCTGTAAAGCATCGGTTGTGGATGGGTGTGTGTTGTTTCCTATCTGTAAAGCATTGGTTGTGGATGGGTGTGTGTTGTTTCCTATCTGTAAAGCATTGGTTGTGGATGGGTGTGTGTTGTTTCCTATCTGTAAAGCATTGGTTGCAGATGGGTGTGTGTTGTTGCCAAGAGATTGGTGTGCCTTCAGTTTCCTGTGTTGGCAGGACACATTTGATGTGCTTCATTTATTTGGACAAGTACAACTAAATAGATCACTGTCATTGGATGTTTTTTGTGTCTTATTTGAACTTCTACCAATCAAATTCTTCTTTTTGGTATAGTCAACACAGTGCCTTCAATACAGTCCCACATGTTGTTACGAACATTAGCCACAGGGTGGCAGTATGACTTTAGTGTCCTCTGAGCTGAAGGAATATCATCCACACTCTCAGTCACATTGAGAGAGGCTAGGATGGAATGGTGGAAAAACATTATATCTTGTAAGTATTTTATTTATCTGATTACTTTCATACTGAGGTGTGTAGATCTCCATATCATCATGTACACAGTTTACACTCGGTATAAAAGGTGTCGTGAAATGGTTGTGTGTTATCTCCTTCAACATTGCAGTACAATAATCAATATCAATAATAAGAGTCAAAACCTCTCATCGAGTGACAGCTGTGGTCATTTTATAGACTCCAAGAATTCCTCTGTCTTCCTCTGTCTTTAGCGGATATAAGAATATTATATATAAACTCAGTGGCCAGTTTATTGGGTACACCACCCTGTTCACTAAAATGGTTCGCTCCTACACACAGTGAGTCACGTGGCCGTGGCTTGCTATATAAAGCAGGCAGACAGGCATTGAGACATTCAGTTACCATTCGATTGAACGTTAGAATGGGCGGAACGAGTAACCTAAGCATCTTTGAGCGTGGTATGATCTTCTGTGCCAGGCGTGCAGGTTCCAGTACCTCCGAAACCAGGGGCGAAACTTTGGCTTTAGAGGTGGGGGGACATAACCTGGTGGGGGCTCTGGGGCTTCCTCCCTCAATATTCTTTGGCATCTAAAGCTAATTTCCTGCATTTCTACGCAATCTAACATGACCCTTTTTTGGGGGTCATTTTTATTGTAAATAAGAATAGAATATGTTTCTTAACACGTCTACATGAATGTGGATGCTACCATGATTATGTATAATACTGAATGAATCGTGAATTATGATGACTGAGAAGGTTATAGGCTCACATATTGTAATGGTGAGAGGCTAGCATATCTTGGGGGTGTAATGTTGTGTAGAGACAGACTGGAGAATCTTGAAGAAATAGACAAAGAACATGCTACTGAGACAGACCTGGTCGGAGATGTACTGCTTCTCAAACAGAAAGGTCTCTATGAGATTAGGGATGAGACACACAGGTCGGTCAGGTTGAAGACTACGACGTCCCTACGACGTCCCTCTCTCTCTTTCGCATCGTCTGAGATTCCCAACGATTGGAAAGCTGCAACAATCATCTCCCTCTTCAAATGGGGAGACACTCTAGACCCAAACTGCTACAGACCTATATATATATATCCTACTCTGCCTTTCTAAGGTCTTCGAAAGCCAAGTTAACAAACAGATTACCGACTATTTCGAATCCCACTGTACCTTCCCCACTATGCAATCATGTTTCAGAGCTGGTCATGGGTACACCTCAGCCACACTCAAGGTCCTAAACGATATCATAACCACCATCAATAAGAGACATTACTGTGCAGCTGTATTCATCAACCTGGCCAAGGCTGTCAATCACCACATCTTATTGGCAGACTCAATAGCCTTGGTTTCTCAAATGACGGCATAGCCTGGTTCACCAACTACTTCTTTGATAGAGTTCAGTGTGTCAAATCGGAGGGCCTGTTGTCCGGACCTCTGGCAGTCTCTATGGGGGTTCAATTCTCGGGCCGACTCTGTTCTCTGTATACATCAATGATGTCGCTCTTGCTGCGGGTGATTCTTTGATCCACCTCTACACAGATGACACCATTCTGTATACTTCTGGACCTTCTTTGGACACTGTTAACTAACCTCCAGACGAGCTTCAATGCCATACACCTCTCCTTCTGTGGCCTCCAATTGCTCTTAAATGCAAGTAAAACTAAATGCATGCTCTTTCACCGATCACTGCCCGCACCTACCCACCCGTCCAGCATCACTACTCTGGACGGTTCTGACTTAGAATATGTGGACAACTACAAATACCTAGGTGTCTGGCTAGACTGTAAACTCTCCTTCCAGACTCACATTAAGCATCTCCAATCCAAAATTAAATCTAGAATCGGCTTCCTATTTTGCAACAAAGCATCCTTCACTCATGCTGCCAAACATACCCTCGTAAAACCGGCCATCCTACCGATCCTCGACTACGGCTATGTTATTTATAAAATTGCTTCCAACACTCTACTCAACAAATTGGATGCAGTCTATCACAGTGCCATCCGTTTTGTCACCAATGCCCCATATACTACCCACCACTGCGACCTGTATGCTCTCTTTGGCTGGCCCTCGCTTCGCTCCGCCTTATTTCAGCTCACTGGTCAACATAGCAGCTCCAACCCGTAGCACACGCTCCAGCAGGTATATCTCACTGGTCACCCCCAAAGCCAATTCCTCCTTTGGTCGCCTTTCCTTCCAGTTCTCTCCTGCCAATGACTGGAACGAACTGCAAATATGAGACCCAAATATGGGTCTCCACTGAAGCTGGAGACCCATATCTCCCTCACTAGCTTTAAGCACCAGCTGTCAGAGCAGTTCACAGATCACTGCACCTGGACATAGCCTATCTGTCAACAGCCCATCAAACTACCTCATCCCCATACTGTATGTATTATGTGGTCCTTCTGTAGCTCAGTTGGTAGAGCATGGCGCTTGTAACGCCAGGGTAGTGGGTTCGATCCCCGGGACCACCCATACGTAGAATGTATGCACACATGACTGTAAGTCGCTTTGGATAAAAGCGTCTGCTAAATGGCATATATTATTATTATTATTATTATTATTAATTTATTTTGCTGCTTTGCACCCCAGTATCGCTACTTGCACATTCATCTTCTGCCCATCTACCATTCCAGTGTTCATTTCTATATTGTAATTACTTCGCCACCATGGCCTATTTATAGCCTTACCTCCCTTATCTTACCTCATTTGCACTCATTGTATATACACTTTACTTTTCTCTACTGTATTATTGACTGTATGTTTGTTTATTCCATGTGTAACTCTGTGTTGTTGTATGTGTCAAACTGCTTTGCTTTATTTTGGCCAGGTTGCAGTTGTAAATGAAATGAAATAAAGGTGAAATAAAAATAAATACAAGTTGAAGATAACAGAGGTTATAACAACGTTGGTGAGAACTGGTGAAAATTAACAGATTCATAGGACCAGCTCTATTGCTAAAATAAAATATCCAGACCGTTTGTTAAGAAATTATACCTCATTTATGCAAAGATTTATGTGACATTAGAATACTTGTGTTACTGGAGCAAACAACGTACTTAACCATGTGGAGGTTCCTGGCCAGGTAGATAACAGCCATGATGGAGTTAGCCATGACCGTCACGGCAAAGACCGGACACCAAAACACATGATAGTATTTCATGGAAACTGTTGATGTAGAAATATCACTGGCGTTTTGAATGTAGCAGTGTAAGAGATTAGGACTGACTACTCATAAGCCATGTTCCAGGAAACTAGGAGGGTCCGTGGGCAAGAGCCCCTGGGTAGTTTTCTTTTGTAAAAGCAGCTGTTAATTGGTCACTGGAATCCTGTAAGGTTTAGGTCTGTGACCAAGATGGAATTACAATAAAATACCAATCTCAAGTCAGGTGTAATGAGGATGCTTTGAACATTGAATTAACTTGACTACTTGATTTGAAGTCCAAGATCATCGTCATATATCACTTAATATAATCAGGTAAATGTTTTCACCTTCAAAATCTTAAGCTATCAAGAGGTATTTTTTTTTGCCATTTTCTTTAACAAGGGTCTGGCATACCTCCACATACCCCCTGAATTCAAGCCCTGGTTATAGGACGTCTATGGTGAGGTCATCATGCAGGGGTTGGCTGACATACAGGTATCTATCTATATGGTAACTCCTGCTTGCTAAGCACTTTGTGAAACTGAGCTGTAGAAGGGGCTTTATAAATAGATTTGATTTGTATTTGGGCTTTATCCAGCCTTTTTATTATGACATTTTCTGTATGGCTTTAAAGGCATATTGTCAAAATAATATCAATATTTCATTTCATAATTCACTATGGCAGATACAGTATATCTTACACAGCATTTCAATCAAAAACAAGTCAAATAGAGATATAAATAAATAGTAACACTTCATGTTGATTGGATCGGCACTACAGCTCTCTGTGCTCCTCTTTTACTAAGCAGCTTCTTGGCCGATTCCTTAAACTCCTCTGTCTTCAGAACATATATGATGGGGTTGAGCATGGGCGGCAGCACCGAGGTCAGGGAGAGGTTGATGATCCGGGCGTTGGTTGGTATGATTGAGTGAAGGAAGTATGTAAAATGAATAGGCAGGTAGAATATGGCTACGAGTATCAGGTGTGAGGTACACGTCTTCAAGGCTCTGACTCTGAGAGAGGGAGAAAGAGACAGAGGGAGAGGGAGAGAGAAAATTAGAGAAGGAGAGAGAGGGAGAGAAGTCGAGAGAGAGAAGTAGAGAGAGAGGGAGAGAGAAGGAGAGAGAGGGAGAGGGAGAGAAGTAGAGAGAGGGGGAGAGAGAGAGTGAGAGAGAGAGACAGAGAGAGACAGAGACAGAGACAGAGACAGAGAGAGAGAGAGAGAGAGAGAGAGAGAGAGAGAGAGAGAGAGAGAGAGAGAGAGAGAGAGAAAGAGAGAGAGAGACAGAGAGAGAGAGACAGACAGAGACAGAGACAGAGAGAGAGAGGGGGAGAGACAGAGAGAGACAGACAGAGACAGAGACAGAGACAGAGAGGGGGAGAGACAGAGAGAGAGACAGACAGAGACAGAGACAGAGACAGAGACAGAGAGAGAGAGAGAGAGAGAGAGAGAGAGAGAGAGAGAGAGAGAGAGAGAGAGAGAGAGAGAGAGAGAGAAGAGAGAGAGAGAGAGAGAGAGAGAGAGAGAGAGAGAGAGAGAGAGAGAGAGAGAGAGAGAGAGAGAGAGAGAGAGGGACAGACAGAGACAGAGAGAGAGAGAGAGAGAGAGAGAGAGAGAGAGAGAGAGAGAGACAGAGAGAGAGAGACAGACAGAGACAGAGACAGAGACAGAGACAGAGACAGAGAGAGAGGGGGAGAGACAGAGAGAGACAGACAGAGACAGAGACAGAGACAGAGAGGGGGAGAGACAGAGAGAGACAGACAGAGACAGAGACAGAGACAGAGAGAGAGAGAGAGAGAGAGAGAGAGAGAGAGAGAGAGAGAGAGAGAGAGAGAGAGAGAGAGAGAGAGAGAGAGAGAGAGAAAGAGAGTGAGAGAAAGGGACAAAAGTGTCAGTAAGTCATCATCTATCCAGTTCAATGACATTCTCAGTATTACAGCATTTATCACCAGAACAACATACATATACAAAGGTATGTGGACACCCCTTCAAATTAGTGGATGCGGCTATTTCAGCCACACCCAGGTGTATAAAACTGTATAAAATGTTATAGGATGATACCTTTCCAACCAGCCAATCAGCTGCCCCGGTCAACTGTAAGTGTTGTTATTGGAGATTGCCAATGTCTAGGAGCAAGAACGGCTCAGCCACAAAGTGGTAGGCAACACAAGCTCACAGAACGGGACCGCCGAGTAATGAAGCACATAAAAATCATCTGTCCTCACTACTGAGTTTCAAACTGCCTCTGGAAGTAATGAACTGTTCTTCAAGGAGCTTCATGAAATGGGTTTCCATGGCTAATCAACCGCAAACAAGCCTATGCTCACTGTGATCAAGACCAAGTGTCTCCTGGAGTGCTGTAAAACTCGCAGATATTGGAGTGGAAACACGTTCTCTGGAGTGATGAATCACGCTTTATCATCTGGCAGTACGATGGACGTTTCTGGGTGTGGCAGACTGCAGGAGAACTCTACCTGCCCCAATGCATAGTTCCAACTGTAAAGTTTAGTGGAGGACGAATAACGGTCTGGGGCTGTTTTTCATGGTTCGGGCTAGGCCTCTTAGTTGCAGTGAAGGGATATCCTAACGCTACAGCATACAATGATGACCTTCTGGATTCTGTGCTTCCAACTTTGTGACAACAGTTTGGAGAAGGACCTTTCCTATTTCAGCATGACAATACCCCAGTGCACAAAGCGAGGTCCATACAGAAGTGGTTTGTCGAAATCAGTGTGGAAGAACTTGACTAGTTTGCACAGAGCCCTAACCTCAACCCCATCGAACACCTTTGGGATGAATTGGAACGCCGACTGCAAGCCAGGCCAAATCGCCCAACATCAGCGTCCGACATCACTAATGCTCTTGTTGCTCTTGTGCCTGAATGGAAGCAAGTCCCCGCAGCGATGCTCCAACATCTAGTGAAAAGCCTTCCCAGAAGAGTGGAGGCTGTTATATCAGCAATGTTCCAACATCTAGTGGAAAGCCTGCCCAGAAGAGAGGAGGCTGTTATAGCAGCAAATGGGGGACCAACTCCATTTTAATGCCCATGATTTTGAATGAGATGTCTGATGAGCAGGTGTCCACATACTTTTGGTCCTTTAGTGTATATCTGAGACAGCACAACAATCCGTATCAGAGCTATATGTTTAGGTATATAAACTAAATCTCTGGCTAAATCTCTGACTCTGATCAGTATGACTTCTCACCTGTCCTGGGGCATTGTGATGGTGAACAGGGCGTGTGTGATACAGATGTATGATGATATGATGAAGACCATGGGGAACAATAGGATTATACTGGGGTTGAGATAAGATATTACTATGTTAGGGACCACATCAGAACAGGGGGCCGCCAGACGGAACAGGGGACCGTGGTCACAGTAGTAGCTGTTGATCACCAGAGACCTACAATACAATACATTTTCATTGTCCACATGTTACAATGATCAACTGATCATTTATTTTTACAGCACCCGGCCCGGGATTCAAACCGGTAACATTTTTGGCAACAGGTTCACCTCCTCAGCCACCTACCGGCAGAAGGAGAGTCGGGTGATGAGGCACACAGCCAGCAACACCAGGAACACGGCAAACGCCCAGGCAGCACCTGTCAGCTGGAACATGGACCTGTGAGTCACTATCATATGGTACCTGTGTGGACAGTGGAAAGAAGCTGTTATCAGGGATTTTAGATGCAGTGTATCCATATATCAGGTTGAATTGTCAGTGAAATAAGAAACATGATTATCACACAAGGGGCAATTATGAAGGCCTTTTGAATTGTATTTTTTGAATTATTAGATTTGATGAATTATCTGAGACCTGAGTGGGCAGCAGATGGCCACCAGTCTGTCGTAAGAGAGGATGGTGAGGTTGAAGGACTGCATGTTGAGGAAGAGGAAGATGAAGAAGAGGCTAGTGAGGCAATGGTCGTAGGAGATGAGATGTCTGCTGAACAGGAACATATCCAGTAGCTTGGGGACCATGGCAGTGCTCCCACACACGTCTGTGAAGGCCAGGTTGAACACAGCAACGTACTTGGGGCTGTAAGGGTAAGATCCTGACTTGATTATCTCCATGGGGAAATGATTGTTTGTGCACTAGACACAGGACATAGACAATTACAGAGAAGGTAAATACAATCAATCAGTAAAGAAGTGGACAAAAAGTGCAGATCCTAAACATCTTTACACTGTCATCTGTAATGTGTAAGTTATCAACTATATATTATCAACTATAGACCAGCTGATCTAATGGTGGTTTTCATTCAGAATCAACTACAGATCATCCAGCTGAACCTAATGGTGGTTTTCATTCAGAATCAACTATAGACCATCCAGCTGAACCTAATGGTGGTTTTCATTCAGAATCAACTATAGACCATCCAGCTGAACCTAATGGTGGTTTTCATTCAGAATCAACTATAGACCATCCAGCTGAACCTAATGGTGGTTTTCATTCAGAATCAACTATAGACCATCCAGCTGAACCTAATGGTGGTTTTCATTCAGAATCAACTATAGACCATCCAGCTGAACCTAATGGTGGTTTTCATTCAGAATCAACTATAGACCATCCAGCTGAACCTAATGGTGGTTTTCATTCAGAATCAACTATAGACCATCCAGCTGAACCTAATGGTGGTTTTCATTCAGATGCCTTATTGAGAGGCAGGCCGGTAACCAGGGATACAGTTGAAATCCCGAGCTGATGGGGGGAATCTAAAAGGAGTGAACTAGCAGCCAGAGCCCCTGTGCTGCTTCAGCTTGTGTTGTGTGTGTTGTGGTTCATCTGGTTGGTTTCTGGAACTGTAAAAATACAGTCCAATAAAGGTAGAATTCTGCTGTATTATTACCACAGAGATAAAAGAGGACTGATTACCTGTGGAGACTGTTGTCCATGTAGATAACCATCATGACGAAGGTGTTGCCCACCTAGACCCAAAACACACACACACACACACACACACACACACACACACACACACACACACACACACACACACACACACACACACACACACACACACACACACACACACACACACACACACACACACACACACACACACAGGAGGAACCATGACCCATAATGTATATACAGGTAAATTCATTTGGCCGTTGACTATATGTGGTGCTATAGGACACCAGCTGAAATGAAACTGTTATCAGGTTTTCTTAAGTTCAAAAAAGATGTGCTTTTGATAGGAAAGTGAAACCTTTTCTAGTTAATCAAGTGGATAAAATCAAATCATTGTGGACGTCAGCTAGTTAGTAGCGCCCTGGACCAGAGCTAGTTTGTAACAACCTGGACCAAAGCTAGTTTGTAAAAGCCTGGACCAGAGCTAGTTTGTAACAGCCTGGACCAGAGCTAGTTCGTAACAGCCTGGACTACAGCTAGTTTGTAACAGCCGGGACCAGAGCTAGTTAGTAACAGCCTGGATCACACATAGTTTGTAACATCGTAGACCAGAGCTAGTTTGTAACAGCGTAGACCAGAGCTATGGACTAACCAGAGAGATGATGTATACGAAGCAGAGGAAGACGTAATAGTAGTCCATGTGGGGGATGTCGATGAAACCACTGATGAAGAAGTAAGAGGGTCGGATAATGGTGTCAATGTTCTCTGTCTGGTTAGGGTCAGAGGTCAGGTAACTCATCCTGACTGGTGGTGTTATCAGTGATTCCTCCTGGCTCGTAATAATCTGTGGAAATATAAAATAAATACATGACTGTTTTTTAATTCACCTGTTGAGACATTGCAATGAGTGAAACATCATCAATACAAAGGCAAACAGGCCTCCCGTGTGGCGCTGTACTGCAGCGCCAGCTGTGCCTCCAGAGACTCTGGGTTTGTGCCCAGGCTCTGTCGTAACCGGCATTGACCGGAAGGTCCGTGGGGCGACGCACAATTGGCCTAGCGTCGTCCGGGTTAGGGAGGGTTTGGCCGGTAGGGATATCCTTGTCTCATCGCGCACCAGCGACTCCTGTGGTTGGCCAGGCGCAGTGCGCGCTAACCAAGGTTGCCAGGTGCACGGTGTTTCCTCTGACACATTGGTACGGCTGGCTTCAGGGTTGGATGCGAGCTGTGTTAAGAAGCAGTGCGGCTTGGTTGGGTTGTGTATCGGAGGACGCATGACTTTCAACCTTCGTCTCTTCCTCGAGCCCGTACGGGTGTTGTAGCGATGAGATAGTAGCTACTAAGATAGTAGCTACTAACGATTGGATATCACAAAATTGGGGAGAAAAATGGGGTAAAACATATTTTTTTTAATTAAAAAAAGAACCTGTGTTGTATTCTGAACACCATCTTTTTTCTAAACTAGCCTAGAAAAAAGGGCTAAAATTTAAAAATACAAAGGCAAATATCCACGTTCAATTGTCTATTGTTTACGTTATCGTATTTAAAAAAGAAGAATACAATTATTTTAACTGACAACAAAGTACAAAATAGAATCCATTTGACTTTTACCTCAGACACAGTTAAACAAGTCTAATGAATAATCCAAGGAATAGCACTGGAAAGGTGAAATTGGTTTCACGTTCCCTCCATTAGAATAACTCTTACCTGTTGAACTCTCATACTGTATAGTCTAACATGGTACAACTACATACTGCAGAAACTAAGTCTTACCTGGTCTTACCACAGACTTGATCCAAATGTCTCTCTTCAGTAGTCTGGTGATGTGTGTTGGACTGAAGACCAATTTGTGATGCTGGCTCTGAGTCCACCTCCACTGTTATACCTGCAGCCCCATGGTGAATCTGTAGTAGGATGTCCCCTGTGGACCACCGTAGTTGTGTATGACACACCTTGATTGAGTGAAGAAGACATGTCGGAGATGAATACCCTTGCTGTTGTTGTTGTTGTTGTTGTGTGGTTGTCATAGGACACATATCAATGCCCTTCTGGAACTACCAACCACACAGGCTGAGAAGAGAGAGGAGGGAAACAAAAGAAAGATGAGGAAAGATAGAGGAAGGAGGAGAGAGAAAGAGGAGAAAGCAGAGAGAAGGAGAGAAAGACAGGAGGGAGAAAGAGAGGAGAAATTAGAGAGAAAGAGAAGAGAGTTGACCATTCAGATCTCATCAAATTAGATTTTTTATGTTTTGGTAATTGTGGTCATTTCAATAATTTAGCAGACACTCTCATCCAGTTGAGCTAATGAATTCAGCTAATGACAGTAGCGTAAAGTACTTAAGTGAAACTACTTTAAGGTGCTAATTAAGTCGTTTTTTGGGGTGAATCTGTACTTTCCTTTAATATTTATATTTTTGACAAGTTTTACTTTTACTTCACTACATTCCTTAAGAAAATATTGTACTTTTACTCCAGGATGATAACTAGACCTCTATCTATCTGTAGTATTATAGAGGATGATAACTAGACCTCTATCTATCTGTAGTATCATAGAGGATGATTACCAGACCTCTATCTATCTGTAGTATCATAGAGGATGATTACCAGACCTCTATCTATCTGTAGTATCATAGAGGATGATTACTAGACCTCTATCTATCTGTAGTATCATAGAGGATGATTACTAGAGCTCCCCTGCCTGTTTGGGTCCTACTAGCCGCTACCGATCCCTTTTTCGTTTGTCTGTTGGTTTTGTCTTATTAGTTTCACCTGTGTGTATTTTGGTTTAATTAGCATCCCTATATGTAGTAGTTTGACCCGCCCTTGTTTTGTGCGGGATTGTCATTTGTTACGTGTGTACATATTAGGTTGTGGTGTATTTTATTTTCTATACTGGACGCCCTGTGGTTTTGGGTTGCCTGGTATAGTGTCCTGCGCCCTGTATTGTATTGGGCTTATCAGTTTGGTGTGCAGTAGTAAATCACTTTACTCCGTTACTCTCTCTCTGCGTCTGATTCCTGCACACACACGTAGTCCCGCGTGACACATATAGATGCAGTATCATAGAGGATGATTACTAGACCTCTATCTATCTGTAGTATCATAGAGGATGATTACTAGACCTCTATCTATCTGTAGTATCATAGAGGGTGATTACCAGACCTCTATATATCTGTCAACACATGAGTATCCTTATGAGTACACAGTCAGGCTAATGAGATAACTAATGAGGACCGGTTTGTCCACATAGCTTAGAAACACTCTCTGGAGATGAGAGAGAGAGATAGATAGAAGGAGAGAGAGAGCAACTCATGTGTAAGCAACAGGTCAAACCCAGCTAACAACAAATGTTCCCACATCTTTAGAGAATGTTCCCTTAGGAGTCTCATTACGTCATTAACTAACAATTTCATAGGAATGTTCCCGTGATGTGCAAGGAATTTTTTCAATAGACCAATCCCTTAACTGAAATTCCACAACATACGGTGATCGCTACATAAATAGTCATATTAAACATTCATGAAAATACAAGTGTCTCACATGTATTGAAAGCCTAGAATCTTGCTTATCCAACTGCGTTGTAAAATTTAAAAAAGGATTTACTGCAAAAGAATACGATGCGATTATCTGAGGATAGAGCCCCATAAAAACAACTATTTCAACCAGCACAGGCGTAACAAAATCACAAACAGCATTAAAATAAATAGTTTACCTTTGACGATCTTCGTCTGTTTGCAATCCCAATGCTCATTGTTACACAATGAATGATCTTTTGTTTGATAAAATCCGTTTTTATAGCCTAACACGAAACATTTTGTGAACCGCTTGTGTCGTGAATTCCGTCTCATTCCATGTTCGACGACACATTCGAGGGTAAATACCCCACACAGAACGTGACTTTTCCAGTCATGTTTGGTTTCATTGCAATCAACTGGTTTGTTTGTAACACAACCAAACCTGATGGGCCATTTCGCGGGACGTATTGACTGAAAGAAACCGATTTGAAGACAACAAGTAATGACATCACCGTGCAACAATGATATGACCACTGTTTCGTTGATTGACTGACTGTATTTTAACCCGATGACCACTGATCGTCTTGAAATGTAGCTCGGTAGATAGCCAATGAGCTGAGGTAAACGGCAATATGCCATTTTTATGTGTTGGAAGACCAACCCATGTAGTAAACTCCGACATAAAGAGAGTCATTCGCTATTGAAGTTTTATACCGGAAGGAGCTACGCATATTACGCACAGCATTGTTTGGTAAATACGCAGATTTAGCTGTTTATATATCAATCAGTATGGCGACGAAGTCAGGGAAAGCTAAATATAAGTCTAGATATACAGATGTACACACAATTTTAGAAGAAATTGATCGAAAAAGTGAGACAGAGATTGTTATAGGATGATAAATTTAGCGATTCCCAAGTGGAGGAATATTTTTTGAACAGAGAGGACATGTTTTGGACTGGTAAGTTCTTCTCATGCTAATGCCCTTGTTTGAAATGAATAATATAAAACATTATTTGTGATTTTTATTTTATTTTATAAGCAATATATAAAAATGTAATGTAATGAAATGTGAGATGCGTGTGTCTGCAGCCCCACCCCAACCCACATGAAATAGCCTACTTGAGGCTGTTGAGGGGAGGGCAGGCCCAGAACAATGGCCAAAGTGAAATGGAGACAGTAGATACAGCTGGTCCGTTGTAATATAATAAAGACAGTAGATCTTGCTGGTCTGTCATAATATAATAGAGACAGTAGATCTAGCTGAAATGTCATAATATAATAGAGACAGTAGATCTAGCTGAAATGTCATAATATAATAGAGACAGTAGATCTAGCTGGAATGTCATAATATAATAGAGACAGTAGATCTAGCTGAAATGTCATAATATAATAGAGACAGTAGATCTAGCTGAAATGTCATAATATTAAAGAGACAGTAGATCTAGCAGGTCATAATAATATATTCAACCTTATGCTCCCTGTACTCTATATATATCTGTTTATTATACTTGTTGATACTCACTTTACAGCAGAAAGAGACTGCTATGGCACCTGGCATCAGCAGCACAATATTGTGTAGAGCTTTGGCAAAGTGGGTGGGGTTATATTCTTCTGTTAGAGGAATTAAATTCGTATATGTTTATTACCCAATTCAATTAATACACTCAGCCCATTTCTAAGGATTTGTAAGAAACGTATTTGCATAAAATGGGCGGAGACCAGGCTCAAAATCAAGCACTAGCGTTTATTCTCGAGAGTACTGAACATGATACAATTTACAACAGGTTATAAACTGAAAATGACGTCATTAGGTTTCAAACTGTCCGGTCCCTCCACTCCGGTACAATGGCAGTAGAGTTCTCAAGCCTCATCCTCTACCAGTTTAGATCATTTATGACTAGGCCAAGGCCTCCCTGTGTAGATAAGCATTCTAGCCAGTCTGACGATAAGTTAATTCGTTTCTACCAAGGAACAGACAGTGTTTGTTCTAATTCTTGATTATAATTACACACATTATATTCAGTACTAGGATTAAAAGAACATTCATACATCTATAGAGTAACATAATAGTATTCTGATTAGTCAGTCCTGATTGAAATGTATACATAATTAGTCATTATTGATAAAAAATCCCTTGACCTCTTGGAACCACACTCCCCGGATCCTGGATAATTGTCACCAACTATGCTAAATAGCATAGCGCAACGGTCAAATAATCTTACTAGAAAATATTAATATTCATGAAATCACAAGTGAAATATAGCGAAACACAGCTTAGCCTTTTGTTAATCACCCTGTTGTCTCAGATTTTGAAATTATGCTTTACAGCGAAAACAATGCAAGCGTTTGTGTAAGTTTATCGATATACTAGAAAAAAATTATGTACACCTAGCGGCAGGTAACTTGGTCACGAAAATCAGAAAAGCAATCAAATTAATCGTTTACCTTTGATGAGCTTCGGATGTTTTCACTTACGAGACTCCCGGTTAGACAGCAAATGTTCCTTTTGTTCCATAAAGATATTTTTTATATCCAAATACCTCCATTAGTTTGATGCATTATGCCTAGGAATCCACCGGAGATAGCGCTCACGACAACGCAGACAAAAATTCCAAATTATATCCATAATATCGACAGAAACATGGCAAACGTTTTTTATAATCAATCCTCATGGTGTTTTTCAAATATCTATTCGATAATATATCAACCGGGACAGTTGGTTTTTCACTAGGACCGGAGGAAAAATGGCTACCTCTCTGTTTAGTGCAAAAATCACACTGAGAGCCAACAACTGACCACATACGCAATGTGGACGTTTACGCACATTCTTCAAAATAAAGGCCTGAAACTACATCTAAAGGCTGTAGACACCTTAGGGAAGCCACAGAACAAGGAATCGGGTTTATATCCCTTTCAATGGGCAATAGGGATGCATAGAAAGACAGGGGGTTCAAAATAAGAGTCACTTCCTGATTGGATTTTTCTCAGGATTTCGCCTGCAATATCAGTTCTGTTATACTCACAGACAACATTATTACAGTTTTGGAAACTTTAGAGTGTTTTCTATCCTAAGCTGTCAATTATATGCATATTCTAGCCTTCGGTCCTGAGAAATAGGCAGTTTACTTTGGAAACATTATTTTTCCAAAAATAAAAATAGTGCCCCCTAGCTTCAAGAGGTTATTAACACCTTCCTGTTTGGCCCTGTCCGGGGGTCTCATCGCATGGAGCGATGGGTAACGATGCTTCGTGTGTGACTGTTGTTGATGTGTGCAGAGGGTCCCTGGTTCGCGCCCGGGTATGGGCGAGGGGACGATCTAAAGTTATACTGTTACAATAGCTCAGATGTGTCTTTTAAAATACTATTTCAGCAAATGTTGGTGGGGCATCTGAACCTGTTTTAATGATACTCCCGAATCTCTATGATCAATAAAATATTTTCTTGATTATACTTTTAACAGAACTGGGATTTACTTCAATGTGCGTTCACCCTATTGCTTCCACCTATCAAGTTGTTTCAGAGTGCTTAGTGAGGAGGGGTTAGAGATTCTTCTGGACAGGACCTAAATATACTGGCCTAATAACCACATGCGCTGGAGATATGCCTTATTGGGACAGTGGTTAGAGCGATCATTGGTGCTGGTGGGTTCGAGACCCAGGCCAGCAATATACACTGCTCAAAAAAATAAAGGGAACACTTAAACAACACAATGTAACTCCAAGTCAATCACACTTCTGTGAAATCAAACTGTCCAATTAGGAAGCAACACTGATTGACAATAAATTTCACATGCTGTTGTGTAAATGGAATAGACAACAGTTGGAAATGATAGGCAATTAGCAAGACACCCCCAATAAAGGAGTGGTTCTGCAGGTGATAACCACAGACCACTTCTCAGTTCCTATGCTTCCTGGCTGATGTTTTGGTCCCTTTTGAATGCTGGCGGTGCTTTCACTCTAGTGGTAGCATGAGACGGAGTCTACAACCCACACAAGTGGCTCAGGTAGTGCAGCTCATCCAGGATGAGACATCAATGCGAGCTGTGGCAAGAAGGTTTGCTGTGTCTGTCAGCGTAGTGTCCAGAGCATGGAGTCGCTACCAGGAGACAGGCCAGTACATCAGGAGACGTGGAGGAGGCCGTAGGAGGGCAACAACCCAGCAGCAGGACCGCTACCTCCGCATTTGTGCAAGGAGGAGCAGGAGGAGCACTGCCAGAGCCCTGAAAAATGACCTCCAGCAGGCCACAAATGTGCATGTGTCTGCTCACCCATGAGGGTGGTATGAGGGCCAACGTCCACAGGTTGGGGTTGTGCTTACAGCCCAACACCGTGCAGGACGTTTGGCATTTGTCAGAGAACACCAAGATTGGCAAATTCGCCACTGGCGCCCTGTGCTCTTCACAGATGAAAGCAGGTTCACACTGAGCACATGTGACAGACGTGGAGAACGTTCTGCTGCCTGCAACATCCTCCAGCATGACCGGTTTGGCAGTGGGTCAGTCATGGTGTGGGGTGGCATTTCTTTGGGGAGCCGCACAGCCCTCCATGTGCTCGCTAGAGGTAGCCTGACTGCCATTAGGTACCGAGATGAGATGCTCAGACCCCTTGTGAGACCATATGCTGGTGCGATTGGCCCTGGGTTCCTCCTAATGCAAGACAATGCTAGACCTCATGTGGCTGGAGTGTGTCAGCAGTTCCTGCAAGAGGAAGGCATTGATGCTATGGACTGGCCCGCCCGTTCCCCAGACCTGAATCCAATTTAGCACATCTGGGACATCATGTCTCGCTCCATACACCAACGCCACATTGCACCACAGACTGTCCAGGAGTTGGCGGATGCTTTAGTCCAGGTCTGGGAGGAGATCCCTCAGGAGACCATCCGCCACCTCATTAGGAGCATGCCCAGGCGTTGTAGGGAGGTCATACAGGCACGTGGAGGCCTGTATGCACGTGAGCCTCATTTTGACTTGTTTTAAGGACATTACATCAAAGTTGGATCAGCCTGTAGTGTGGTTTTCCACTTTAATTTTGAGTATGACTCCAAATCCAGACCTCAGTGGATTGATAAATTTGATTTCCATTGATAATTTTTGTGTGATTTTGTTGTCAGCACATTCACCTTTGTAAAGAAAAAAAGTATTTAATAAGAATATTTAATTCATTCAGATCTAGGATGTGTTATTTTAGTGTTCCCTTTATTTTTTTGAGCAGTGTATATGATTCATTATTTGGCAGCAGTTACAACACACTTTTCTCAGTTAATTAAATGCAGTTTCTCATTTTACATTTGAAAACTTTACAGTCCAATATCAAACAACCACGAAGAGGTAGGCTCTCTCTCCCTCAGTTGTCTATGTACATCAACAACTAGCTAATGTTAGCCAGAGTGAGGTGAGCTCAACTCTAATGAGCAAACAGTAGATAAACACTATTTCTGCTTTTAGTTGGCCGTCAACATACCACTGATGAATTATGAACGATGGGGAATAGTATCCTGGTTGCCCTCTGCAGCCTGCCAATGTCCCAACCCACATTTTGACAACTGAATGTGAACTGCTCATTTGATCAATGCCAAATCCATTTGATTGATATTTAGAGATATGCTAACTGTTGACAACATTGCTAGCATAGCTAGCTAGCAAAGTGATTCACATTTCTTGCTAGTTACCCAAATGACACCTGCATCTGTAGCTGTAGCCACCGAAAAACGATATGGGGGGGAAAAGTCATTCACCCACTTGTCCAAGGACATGACAACCTCCCTAGCTAACATCAGGCCTTGTGTGTTTAGCTTGCTAAATAAATAGCTACATAAATAGATAAGCTAGCCTATTAGCCACATTACTCTGTCATGGCATTTTGATTCAAATTTAACCTAATTTTAAAACTTCATATAAAGTTGGCTTGGTAGCATAAACTGCTAATTTTATATTTTTACTGATATTATGATTGTCTGTTGGATTCCAATCGGCAACGTAGTTAAAATGCTGTTCATCCAACTTTAAATTATTGAAATAAGTAAGTTCCCATTAAATGTGTCTGGAACATTGATATCTTATATTATGAGGACATGGCAACCATGTCCTGTATATGTTCGGTAAACATGGTAACCATATTCACACACACAACAGTCAGGTATTATCAGTACTGTAATGGCTTACAGATTGCAGTGACACTGATGACGCTATGACACTTACAATGGCTTGTTTTTATTGTTACTAAGCTTCAATAAAATAAATATAGCTCTTTCATTTAACAACAATACACAGTGACATAGTGGTCTTCTCTCATATAAACATGACCCATATTTTATATTTCTTTGTGTCTGTAACTTTTAATGTATTTTGTAAAAGGATCCTTTAAATGAGACCAAACTCTTTGGTCCTGTGTGGCTCAGACAGACTTCCCAGGATGCATCCCAAATGGTACCCTATTCCCTATATTATTTTATTTTTATTCATTTTTATTTCACCTTTATTTTATTTAACCGGGTAGGCTAGTTGAGAACAAGTTCTCACTTGCAACTGCTACCAGTTCACGATAAAGCGATAAAGCAAAGCGGTTCAACACATAAAACAACACAGAGTTACACATGGAATAAACAAACATACAGTCAATAATACAGTAGAGAAAAGGAAAACAAAAAGTCTATAAACAGTGAGTGTAAATTAATTAAGATAAGGGAGTTAAGGCAATAAATAGGCCATGATGGTGAAGTAATTACAATATAGCAATTCAACACTGGAATGGTCGATGTGCAGAAGATGAATGTACGATATAGTGCACTACTTTTGGTTCCTGGTCACCTGGCACTATAAAGGGAATAGGGTGCCATTTGGGACAAATTGTCTTCCAGCTTCTCCACTGCGTCTCCGTAGGCCTCAATAACCAGGTCCTGACTCAATGAATGCAACCAATCATTATTAATGGTTCTTATGGGTGATGATGATGACACAGTGGGAATAGACATTAACTACTACGCTGGTGGGGATTGTGACCTACTAAAACTGTGTAGCATATTATAGCTATAAATTCTTGACTTCATTATTATATCACTTTATGCAGAGGGCCTGTGGATTCATTGATAAAGAGTCAGGTTACAATCAAGCTCCTTTCTATAGATGAATCGTTCCCAACTAGCAGCAGCACCAACTTTAGTTGCACAACAACAGGTTATCTCTCCATCACTTCACTTCTCTGTCATTCACACATCTCTCATGTGAAACTCTTCTCACTCACAGATGAGTATGGGAGGGTACTTTCAGAATAAAACCCAGACATCAATTATATATGGTGATGCCATAATAAAAGTCTTGATAGATCTTACATACTGTCATTCTGATGACTAAACTATCGCTGAATACCATGGCTACACTAGTACTATTGACAGTCTCTTCATGGTGTGCTTGGGGCTATGATCCTGGCCTAGTAGGCATAAGAAAGAACAAGATCCAGATCAATCTTTGCCGTGAAATAAGGAAAAGTTCAATGTATTCCGAGAGGGCTTCATCCTTGTCCAATTTTCATCCTCGTCCAATCTTTATCAGTGTTTAGACAATTGGGTGTTTGTTCAATTGGGTGTTTGTTGTGGTGTGCATCGTTGTTGTGGTGTGTGTCGGCCATAGGGCCCAACACAATTGGCCCAGCGTTGTCCGGGATTGGCTGGGGTAGGCCGTCATTATAAATAATAATTTGTTCTTAACAGACCTACCTAATTAAGTAAAGGTTAAATTAAAAAATATATGTAAAGGGGTTATATAATCAAATCAAGTTGATTTGTCTTTTGAACAGGACACATGTTGTGTATACAGTACAATCAAATTCTAACTTGCATGTATAACTCTCGACATTGCAACAACAATTAAATAATTATGTGGAATATACAATGTAATAAAAACATTTAGATACAATAGATACATGACAATAGACAGGTGTAGTAATGTAAATTGCAAACAGAAGAAGACGGAACTATTTAAATCTTGGACTGTGGTTATTCAACAGAAATCCAATCTGATCTTTCTTGAAGACGAAGCAACTCTTAAAGACAACGCAAACGCTGCTGATGTGAGCTGAATTGGAAATTATCTTTAGTAAAATCTTTAAACACACATCTGTGCAATTTCTGATTTAATCCTGGGCCATGTTGCAAAAAAATACTGTTCAAGACCTCATTTCATCACTGCAGTTCTTTTTCTAGACAGCATCTGAACCAATCTCTTTCTAATCTCCTTGGTCTTCAGACAGTAGACTACTGGGTTGATCAGAGAGGGTAACAGCGTGGCTATAATCAGTAAAGCGTTACGCTCCGTCAGATTCAGTCTCACCCCTATCCTCGTCAACAACACAGAGACTAACTTGGGAGCGTAGTAACAGGACACCACAATGATGTGACAAATACAGGTATTAAACACCTTCACTCTGCTCTCGTTGTTTGGCAGTCTCAGTACTGTGTAGATCAGATTCACGTACGATAGCAGAATGAATATGAACTGTGCACCAATCAACCACAGACCCAGGATGGTGGGAAGCACCCAATAGGGTTCAGGGTTGACACAGGCAGCTCTGACCATAGCAGGATAGTCACAGAACACATATCTAATGATGGGCTGGCAGTATGGAAGGCTGTCTGCCTGAGCTGCTACTACCCCCATGACCCCTAACCCTATCAGCCAGGTAGCTGTGATCAACAGGAAGAGCCTTGGGTTAGTCAGGATGCTGTGGTACCTAAGAGGGGTGCTGATAGCGATGGTTCGGTCCAAAGCCATCAGGGACAGGGACAGAAACTCTTCGATGTCACCCAGGTGGTAGATGGACATGCTTGAAATGCAGGAGTAGTAAGAGATGGTTTTGACCTTGGCCAGCAGGACAGAGATCATGGTGATGCTGGTGCTGGTGGTGAACATGATGTCCACCACGGCCAGGTTACAGATGAGGAGGTACATGGGCGTGTGCAGCCGTCTGTCCGTCAAAATGATGCAGATGTTGGTGCCGCTTCCCAGAAGCACAAGGAAATAGGTGATGAAGATGAGGAAGCCCAGGAGCTTCTGGTGAGAGAGGTGGTCAAAGCCTGTGATGGTAAACTCCTCCACATTCTTCCCAGTGAAATTCACTGAAGACATCCTACACAAGCATCAGCCTACACAGACATAAAGATGATATATAAACACAGTTAAACTAAGACACTAACAAGTGGTGACACAAGTCGCATGATCAAAGCCCTCCATTGAAGCTAGCTGAGTAAACAGAACTCTTAAACCCCTAGGCTGTGTACTGTGACACTGTGAAGCTGTCGGCACTTATACATTAGGTGACCAAGCCACGTGGTGAAAAGGAGGGGGAGGTGTTTCCCAAATAATAGGTCAGGACCCACTGGTAGGAGACTTTGAATTTAGATTTCGAATACCCATCAGTGAATTACCACTAAGAAAAAAGGCCAGCAGTACTGCGGATCTAGACTCCCAGATCTGAATACCCCTCAGGATATAGCATCTCCTTTAGTGAGTGGTATCGTATCTCTGGGGAGTAAACACCTACAGTCCCAAGGTCCAGAGGTCTAATCATTAGACTAATGGTTTCCCTGTCTTATTAAGGTTAATAAACATCATCAGGGAGCAGTATTACCACTTCCTCATTGAATTGATAGTCCCACTGATCCATCCAACTGGCTCCATGCGGACAAAGATACAGTAGATGATTTACAATGTATACTCTATCTCTAGATATACCCAGGCAATTCACACAAGGAGGTACAACTTCGATGGCCCCACCTGCTTCGTACTGCAAGACTAAACTACAACTATGAGATTATAATGTATCTCAATGTAATGGTAAAAGTCAAAATATACAGTTGAAGTCACAAGTTTACATAAATCTTCGCCAAATACATTTAAACTGTCTTTCACAATTACTGACATTTAATCCTAGTAAACATTCCCTGTCGTAGGTCAGTTAGGATCATCACTTTATTTTAAGAGTGTGAAATGTCAGAATAATAGTAGAGAGAATTATTTATTCCAGCTATTTCAGCATTATTTCATCACATCCCCAGTGGGTCAGAAGTTTGAATATGCTCAATTAGTATTTGGTAGCATTGCCTTTAAATTGTTTAACTTGGGTCAAGCGTTTCAGGTAGCCTTCCACAAGCTTCCCACAAAAAGTTGGGTGAAATTTGGCCCATTGCACCTGACAGAGGTGGAGTAACTGAGTCATGTTTGTAGGCCTCCCTGCTCACACACGCTTTTTCAGTTCTGCCCACATATTTTCCATTTGGAAGACCTGTTTGCGACCAAGATTTAACTTATTGACTGAGGTCTTGAGATGTTGCTTCAATATATCCACATAATTTTCCTTCTTCATAGTGCCATCTATTTTGTGACGTGCATCAGTCCCTCCTGCAGCAAAGCACCACCACAACATGATGCTGCCACCCTGGTGCTTCACGTTTGGGATGTGTTCTTTGGCTTGCAAGCCTCCCCCTTTTTCCTACAAACATAATGATGGTCATTATGGCCAAACAGTTGTATTTTTGTTTCATCAGACCAGAGGACATTTCTCCAAAAAGTACGATCTTTGTTCCCGTGTGCAGTTGCAAACCGTAGTCTGGCTTTTTTATGGAAGTTTTGGGGCAGTGGCTTCTGATGGTTGTGTGGTCCCACGGTGTTCATACTTGCATACTATTGTTTGTACAGATGAACAAGGCACCTTCAGGTGTTTGGAAATTGCTCCAAAAGCATGAACCAGACTTGTGGAGGTCTACAATTGTTTTTTTGGCTGATGTTCCGTTGATTTTCCTATGATGTCAAGCAAAGAGGCACTGAGTTTGAAGGTAGGCCTTGAAATACATCCACAGGTACACCTCCAATTGATTCAAATGATGTCAATTAGCCTATCAGAAGCTTCTAAAGCCATGACATCCTTTTCTGGAATATTCCAAGCTGTTTAAAGACACAGTCAGCTTAGTGTATGTTAACTTCTGGCCAACTGAAATTGTGATACAGTGAATTATAAGTGAAATAATCTGTCTGTAAAGAATTGTTGAAAAAACGTATTGTGTCATGCACGAAGTAGATGTCCTAACCGACTTGCCAAAAGTATAGTTTGTTATTAACAAGAAATGTGTGGAGTGGTTGAAAATTAGTTTTAATGACGCCAACCTAAGTGTATGTAAACTTCCGGCTTCAACTGTACATTTGGGCCTAACATTGTGGCCTAAAGACACAGGTCCCAACTTAATCTGAAGCATAATGTAACTAACAACAGTTCCATCATCACCTGCATGGCTACCTGTACACAGGTGAGGTGATGACTCAGGATCCCAGGTCTACCAACACTCTAATTAGGTCTCTGATGACCACCTGTTTGTTGATCCTGAGTCTGAGGAAAGTGACAGGGACACTAGACCTGGTGGGAATACTGCTCTGCCATCATACAACTTGTTACTGTACACTCATTACGAGAGAGAGAGAGAGAGAGAGAGAGAGAGAGAGAGAGAGAGAGAGAGAGAGAGAGACTCGTTTAAGCAACAGGCCAAAACAATGGTTTTAGGCAAGCTAATTAAATATTGCTGCTAAATGTACATTTGCTGAATCTTGCCAAAAGACTGTTAATCCATCTCTCTACATTGTCCCTAAAACACACAACAGTTAGTGGGTTGGTAATATGTTCAACACTGTAACATCAACCTTCTCATAGGATCTGATGTAACTATGTACAGAGTTAACAAATAGGCAGTCATCAGAGAGCCAATTATAATGTTGATACACCTGAGAAGAGTGTTTACAGGTAGACAACTTAGACTGGGGAGAGTTAGGACGATTAGGGTCAAAGGGCTACAGAACAAGGTCAATTCAAGTCAGCACTTTTGTTACTACCTTGCATGCTGTCTACTGCAAAGCACTTCAAAATAAACTACTGAAAATGTAGGACTAGACAAGGCTGTCCCTTCTCCCCCCTTTTATTCACTATTGTGAAAAGCCACTGGTCATCTCAGTCCAGGTCAATGAGAACATAAGGGGACTGAAACGGAAGGACATCCAGGTCAATGAGAACATAAGGGATGTGAAACAGAAGGACATCCAGGTCAATGAGAACATAAGGGATGTGAAACAGAAGGACATCCAGGTCAATGACAACATATCAGGAGCTGTTCCAGAAGGCTGAGGCAGTGGTCAAACAACAGTCCCACTTCAGAGTAATGGAGGACACTGGAATTTGGTTGGTCACATTGGATCTGATCAAGAGTCAAAATACTTTCCTGGATTTCACCGAACCACCATTGATAATATAATCAGTGCTGTGTCTATATGATTACAGTGTACGTTGCAAGGAGGTGCCCTTTTCTACTATGCCAATGGACTACTCCTGGCCCGAGTGAGTGATGCCAACCAGTAAGTGCCATGCTGGCACGTGTCCAGTGGTGGATTTAGGCATAGACGACATGGGCATCCGCCAGGGCGGCATCTTGCCAGGGGAGGCATGGGGCACCTGCACAAAATATTATATATACTGTATATACAGGTATTCATATATATATATGAAAATAATATTCAGAATGGTGACATTTGCACAATAGGTGTTCTATCGCTCATTTGCACGTCACGTCAATGATATCATGTCACCGTGTGGGACTGTGGGTCAATTAAACTTGTCGGAGTGGGAGCCCTGATTCTAGTTTGTGAGCTAAGGTCTCCCACTCAGAAGTATGAGATGGGGAGGGGGCGGGGGTGGGTTGACCTCAGGTCTCCATACTGGAAGCCCGAGGTGGGGGGGGAATCTATCAAATAGCACACATCTAACTTTGTACAGTACTAATGCAATTAGTAATGCAATTAGTGGTGCAATTTATTTAGTGTGTCTCTTGTTTGAATTGCAATAGTGTTATAATCAGGTTCTCTTCTTTGTAAGTGTGTTATCTATCTGTATATTTGTGTGATATAGGATATGTGCAATTTAGATTAATTTGTGTGTTTTCTGTTAGCAATAGGGGAATAGTGTAATAATTTGATTCTCTTTATCATTTGTATTTATATAATACAATTTGTTTCGATTTCTTTTTGTTACTTATTATTTATATTTTTGAGTCTTATTTTTGTATATATATTTAAATGTATATAGTTTTAAATGTTATGATTATTTATTTGTGTTGTTCCAAATGTCAACAGATGGAGGACTGAAGAGATGCTTTTGAAATGGAGTCCTCTGAATAGAGGGAGGAGTCTGTGTATTCTTCAAACATGTCAGGGAACTCCTGTCTTATACGGGGCACCATACAGGGAGGTATAATATTTCTACATTGTTATATTATCAGAACACTGCTTCTACAGTATTATGTGAAGGATGGTTTATTCTACATGAAACTGTTACACCTGAAAGTTATCAAATCAAATTGTATTTGTCACAATAGCCAAATACAAACAGGTGTGTGAAGGTGTGTGAAGCGCTTACTTACAAGCCCTTAAACAACAACGTATATTTTAGAATATACAACAACAAAAAGTAAGAGATAAGATAAACAAATAATTAAAGAGCAGCAGTAAATAACAATAGCGGGGCTTTATACAGGGGGTACCGGTACAGAGTCAATGTGGAGGCTATATACAGGGGGTACCGGTACAGAGTCAATGTGGAGGCTATATACAGGGGGTACCGGTACAGAGTCAATGTGGAGGCTATATACAGGGGGTACCGGTACAGAGTCAATGTGGAGGCTATATACAGGGGGTACCGGTACAGAGTCAATGTGGAGGCTATATACAGGGGGTACCGGTACAGAGTCAATGTGGAGGCTATATACAGGGGGTACCGGTACAGAGTCAATGTGGAGGCTATATACAGGGGGTACCGGTACAGAGTCAATGTGGAGGCTATATACAGGGGGTACCGGTACAGAGTCAATGTGGAGGCTATATACAGGGGGTACCAGTACAGAGTCAATGTGGAGGCTATATACAGGGGGTATCGGTACAGAGTCAATGTGGAGGCTATATACAGGGGTACCGGTACAGAGTCAATGTGGAGGCTATATACAGGGGGTACCAGTACAGAGTCAATGTGGAGGCTATATACAGGGGCTACCGGTACAGAGTCAATGTGGAGGCTATATACAGGGGGTACCAGTACAGAGTCAATGTGGAGGCTATATACAGGGGGTACTGGTACAGAGTCAATGTGGAGGCTATATACAGGGGTACCGGTACAGAGTCAATGTGGAGGCTATATACAGGAGGTACCAGTACAGAGTCAATGTGGAGGCTATATACAGGGGGTACCGGTACAGAGTCAATGTGGAGGCTATATACAGGGGGTACCGGTACAGAGTCAATGTGGAGGCTATATACAGGGGTACCAGTACAGAGTCAATGTGGAGGCTATATACAGGGGGTATCGGTACAGAGTCAATGTGGAGGCTATATACAGGGGTACCAGTACAGAGTCAATGTGGAGGCTATATACAGGGGGTACCAGTACAGAGTCAATGTGGAGGCTATATACAGGGGAGGCTACCAGTACAGAGTCAATGTGGAGGCTATATACAGGGGGTACCAGTACAGAGTCAATGTGGAGGCTATATACAGGGGTACCAGTACAGAGTCAATGTGGAGGCTATATACAGGGGGTACCAGTACAGAGTCAATGTGGAGGCTATATACAGGGGTACCGGGGGTACAGAGTCAATGTGGAGGCTATATACAGGGGTACCGGTACAGAGTCAA
This sequence comes from Oncorhynchus keta, assembly GCF_023373465.1. Taxonomy (NCBI): domain Eukaryota; kingdom Metazoa; phylum Chordata; class Actinopteri; order Salmoniformes; family Salmonidae; genus Oncorhynchus; species Oncorhynchus keta. The sequence continues at coordinate 8,610,551 of NC_068426.1, forward strand.
TGTGGAGGCTATGTGGAGGCTATATACAGGGGGTACCAGTACAGAGTCAATGTGGAGGCTATATACAGGGGGTATCGGTACAGAGTCAATGTGGAGGCTATATACAGGGGGTACCAGTACAGAGTCAATGTGGAGGCTATATACAGGGGGTACCGGTACAGAGTCAATGTGGAGGCTATATACAGGGGGTACCAGTACAGAGTCAATGTGGAGGCTATATACAGGGGGTACCGGTACAGAGTCAATGTGTTGGGGGCACCGATGTCGAGGTAATTGAGGTAATATGTACATGTAGGTAGAGTTATTAAAGTGACAATGCATAGATAATAACAGAGAGTAGCAGCAGTGTAGTAGAAGGGTAGGGGGCGGGCAATACAAACAGTCTTGGTAGACCATTTCAAATCAAATCAAAGTTTATTTGTCACATGTGCCAAATAGTGAAATGCTTACTTACAGGCTCTAACCAATAGTGCAAAAAAGGTGTTAGGTGAACAATATGAGCAATATGAACAAAAGTATTATCTGTTCAGGAGTCTTATGGCTTGGGGGTAGAAGCTGTTTAGAAGCCTCTTGGACCTAGACTTGGCGCTCCGCTACCGCTTACCGGCGGTAGCAGAGAGAACAGTCTATGACTAGGGTGGCTGGAGTCATTGACCATTTTTAGGGCCTTCCTCTGCCACCGCCTGGTATAGAGGTCCTGGATGGCAGGAATTTGTAGTACCACGTGGTCGGATGCCGAGCAGTTGCCATACCAGGCAGTGATGCATCCCATCAGGATGCTCTCGATTGTGCAGTTGTAAAACCTTTTGTGGATCTGAGGACCCGTGCCAAACCTTTTCAGTCTCCTGAGGAGAATAGGTTTTGTCGTGCCCTCTTCACGACTGTCTTGGTGTGCTTAGACCATGTTAGTTTGTTGGTGATGTGGACGCCAAGGAACTTGAAGCTCTCAACCTGCTCCACTACAGCCTTGTCGATGAGAATGGATGCGTGCTCGGTCCTCCTTTTCCTGTTGTCCACAATCATCTGCTTTGTCTTAATCACGTTGAGGGATAGGTTGTTATTCTGGCACCACACGGTCAGGTCTCTGACCTCCTCCCCATAGTCTTATCATTGTCGGTGATCAGACCTACCACTGTTGTGTCAACAGAAAACTTAATGATGGTGTAGGGGTTGTGCCTGGCCTTGCAGTCATGAGTGAACAGTTAGTACAGGAGGGGCTGAGCACCACCCCTGAGGGGCCCCCGTGTTGAGGATCAGCATGGCGGATGTGTTGTTACCTACCCTTACCACCTAGGGGCAGCCCGTCAAGAAGTCCAGGATCCAGTTGCAGGGGGAGGTGTTTAATCCCAGGATCCTTAGCTTTGTGATGAGCTTGGAGCTATGGTGTTGAACTGTGAGCTGTAGTTAATGAATAGCATTCTCACATAGGTGTTCCTTTTGTCCAGGTGTGAAAGGGCAGTGTGGAGTGCAATAGAGAATGTATCATCTGTAGATCTGTCAGTGCAGTATGTAAATTGGAGTGGGTCTAGAGTTTCTAGGATAATGGTGTTGATCTGAGCCATAACCAGCCTTTCAAAGCATTTCATGGCTATAGACATGAGTGCTAAAGGTCGGTAGTCATTTAGGCAGGTTACTTTAGTGTTCTTTGGTATAGCGACTATGGTGGTCTGCTTGAGACATGTTGGTATTACAGACTCAGACAATGAGAGATTGAAAATGTCAGTGAAGACACTTGCCAGTTGGTCAGTGCATGCTCGGAGAATACGTCCTGGTAATCCGTCTGGCCCTGTGGCCTTGTGAATGTTGACCTGTTTAAAGTTCTCACGTTAGTCTCATTCCAAACATCATAAATTGTTGGTTATCTGCACAAACCTAGCCTTTACTCTGAATCATCCATACACCAATTGTCCTAATAATTTAATTACTAACTATATAATCACAGAAATGCACAAACTAACAGTAGATATGGTTACAAGGAAATGATAGGGGAGGTTCCCTAGTGGGCTAAGCCGATATGACGGCTTGATGGACAAAGGGAAGTGGGTGTGGACTGAGCAAGAAAATGTGAATCACTTTGCGAGCTAGCTATGCTAGCAATGTTGTCAACAGTTAGCATATCTCTAAATATCAATCAAATGGATTTGGCATTGATCAAATGAGCAGTTCACATTCAGTTGTCAAAATGTGGGTTGGGACATTGGCAGGCTGCAGAGGGCAAGCAGGATACTATTCCCCATCGTTCATCATTCACCAGTGGTATGTTGACGGCCAACTAAAAGCAGAACTAGTGTTTATCTACTGTTTGCTCGTTAGAGTTGAGCTCACCTCACTCTGGCTAACATTAGCTAGTTGTTGATGTACATAGACAACTGAGGGAGAGAGAGCCTACCTCTTCGTGGTTGTTTGATATTGGACTGTAAAGTTTTCAAATGTAAAATGAGAAACTGCATTTAATTAACTGAGAAAAGTGTGTTGTAACTGCTGCCAAATAATGAATCATATACACTGCTCAAAAAAATTAAGGGAACACTAAAATAACACATCCTAGATCTGAATGAATTAAATATTCTTATTAAATACTTTTTTCTTTACAAAGGTGAATGTGCTGACAACAAAATCACACAAAAATTATCAATGGAAATCAAATTTATCAATCCACTGAGGTCTGGATTTGGAGTCATACTCAAAATTAAAGTGGAAAACCACACTACAGGCTGATCCAACTTTGATGTAATGTCCTTAAAACAAGTCAAAATGAGGCTCAGTAGTGTGTGTGGCCTCCACGTGCCTGTATGACCTCCCTACAACGCCTGGGCATGCTCCTAATGAGGTGGCGGATGGTCTCCTGAGGGATCTCCTCCCAGACCTGGACTAAAGCATCCGCCAACTCCTGGACAGTCTGTGGTGCAACGTGGCGTTGGTGTATGGAGCGAGACATGATGTCCCAGATGTGCTAAATTGGATTCAGGTCTGGGGAACGGGCGGGCCAGTCCATAGCATCAATGCCTTCCTCTTGCAGGAACTGCTGACACACTCCAGCCACATGAGGTCTAGCATTGTCTTGCATTAGGAGGAACCCAGGGCCAATCGCACCAGCATATGGTCTCACAAGGGGTCTGAGCATCTCATCTCGGTACCTAATGGCAGTCAGGCTACCTCTGGCGAGCACATGGAGGGCTGTGCGGCTCCCCAAAGAAATGCCACCCCACACCATGACTGACCCACTGCCAAACCGGTCATGCTGGAGGATGTTGCAGGCAGCAGAACGTTCTCCACGTCTGTCACATGTGCTCAGTGTGAACCTGCTTTCATCTGTGAAGAGCACAGGGCGCCAGTGGCGAATTTGCCAATCTTGGTGTTCTCTGACAAATGCCAAACGTCCTGCACGGTGTTGGGCTGTAAGCACAACCCCAACCTGTGGACGTTGGCCCTCATACCACCCTCATGGAGTCTGTTTCTGACCGTTTGAGCAGACACAAGCACATTTGTGGCCTGCTGGAGGTCATTTTTCAGGGCTCTGGCAGTGCTCCTCCTGCTCCTCCTTGCACAAATGCGGAGATAGCGGTCCTGCTGCTGGGTTGTTGCCCTCCTACGGCCTCCTCCACGTCTCCTGATGTACTGGCCTGTCTCCTGGTAGCGACTCCATGCTCTGGACACTACGCTGACAGACACAGCAAACCTTCTTGCCACAGCTCGCATTGATGTCTCATCCTGGATGAGCTGCACTACCTGAGCCACTTGTGTGGGTTGTAGACTCCGTCTCATGCTACCACTAGAGTGAAAGCACCGCCAGCATTCAAAAGGGACCAAAACATCAGCCAGGAAGCATAGGAACTGAGAAGTGGTCTGTGGTTATCACCTGCAGAACCACTCCTTTATTGGGGGTGTCTTGCTAATTGCCTATCATTTCCAACTGTTGTCTATTCCATTTACACAACAGCATGTGAAATTTATTGTCAATCAGTGTTGCTTCCTAATTGGACAGTTTGATTTCACAGAAGTGTGATTGACTTGGAGTTACATTGTGTTGTTTAAGTGTTCCCTTTATTTTTTTGAGCAGTGTATATTGCTGGCCTGGGTCTCGAACCCACCAGCACCAATGATCGCTCTAACCACTGTCCCAATAAGGCATATCTCCAGCGCATGTGGTTATTAGGCCAGTATATTTAGGTCCTGTCCAGAAGAATCTCTAACCCCTCCTCACTAAGCACTCTGAAACAACTTGATAGGTGGAAGCAATAGGGTGAACGCACATTGAAGTAAATCCCAGTTCTGTTAAAAGTATAATCAAGAAAATATTTTATTGATCATAGAGATTCGGGAGTATCATTAAAACAGGTTCAGATGCCCCACCAACATTTGCTGAAATAGTATTTTAAAAGACACATCTGAGCTATCTTTGTTGCAGGTACATGGTAACAGTTGAGTAAGATGAGAAAAAAGAAGAACGCCAAATTAAAAGCACTTTCTGACAAAGGCCTTGCCGATACGTAAAGCTTAATAAAGAGCAGTGATACTATCAAGAGCAGTGTGGGGGTTTCTTCTTCTGTCTGAAATAAGTCAATAAAATCAATCATGAGAGAATAGTCCGAATAACCTAAATGGATGTGGTGGCGTAGCAGGAAGATCGGAGTAACGTAAACCAAGAGATTGTGAGTTCATAATCGCACGTGAGGATTTGTTGAATAACAACGACTCATTCATTGAACACGCACAATGTAATCATGTGTGTCAAATATGTAAGTTGAAAACACTATCTTAAAAGCACTGTGTGGCTCTCCCTAACTTTGTCAACAGACAAAGAGCAGTGAATGGATCAGTAGTTTAACAATTAGGGCCTTAATTGGCTCAGCAACAGTAACGAGATATGATGTGTAATGTTATTTATTTTATTTTTTTACAAAGTATTTGAAACGTTCTCCTGAGACTTTTATAGAATATTCATATCATGTTCTGGGTAAGTTCTATTTGACATTAAGGGATTGGATTCTTGAAAAAATTCCATGCAGAACACGGGAACATTCCTAAGAAATAGTTAGTTAATGACGTAATGAGACTCCTAAGGGAACATCCTCTAAAGTTGTGGGAACATTTGTTGTTAGCTGGGTTTGGCCTGTTGCTTACACATGAGGTGCTCTCTCTCTCCTTCTATCTATCTCTCTCTCTCATCTGCAGAGAGTGTTTCTAAGCATTAGGCTGACAGTGTACTCATACAGATACTCATGTGTTTACAGATAGATAGAGGTTTGGTAATCATCCTCTATAATACTACATATAGTTAGAGGTCTGGTAATCATCCTCTATAATACTACATATAGTTAGAGGTCTGGTAATCATCCTCTATAATACTACAGATAGATAGAGGTCTGGTAATCATCCTCTATAATACTACATATAGATAGAGGTCTGGTAATCATCCTCTATAATACTACAGATAGATAGAGGTCTGGTAATCATCCTCTATAATACTACAGATAGATAGAGGTCTGGTAATCATCCTCTATGATACTACAGATAGATAGAGGTCTGGTAATCATCCTCTATAATACTACATATAGATAGAGGTCTGGTAATCATCCTCTATAATACTACAGATAGATAGAGGTCTGGTAATCATCCTCTATAATACTACAGATAGATAGAGGTCTGGTAATCATCCTCTATAATACTACATATAGATAGAAGTCTGGTAATCATCCTCTATGATACCTCTGGTACAGATAGATAGATGTTTAGAAATCATCCTATATGATACTACAGATAGATAGAGGTCTGGTAATCATCCTCTATAATACTACAGATAGATAGAGGTCTGGTAATCATCCTCTATAATACTACAGATAGATAGAGGTCTGGTAATCATCCTCTATAATACTACAGATAGATAGAGGTCTGGTAATCATCCTCTATAATACTACAGATAGATAGAGGTCTGGTAATCATCCTCTATAATAATACAGATAGATAGAGGTCTGGTAATCATCCTCTATAATACTACAGATAGATAGAGGTCTGGTAATCATCCTCTATAATACTACAGATAGATAGAGGTCTGGTAATCATCCTCTATAATACTACAGATAGATAGAGGTCTGGTAATCATCCTCTATAATACTACAGATAGATAGAGGTCTGGTAATCATCCTCTATGATACTACAGATAGATAGAGGTCTAGTAATCATCCTCTATGATACTGCAGATAGATAGAGGTCTGGTAATCATCCTCTATGATACTGCAGATAGATAGAGGTCTGGTAATCATCCTCTATAATACTACATATAGATAGAGGTCTGGTAATCATCCTCTATGATACTATAGATAGATAGAGGTCTGGTAATCATCCTCTATAATACTACATATAGATAGAGGTCTGGTAATCATCATCTGTAATACTACAGATAGATAGAGGTCTGGTAATCATCCTCTATAATACTACAGATAGATAGAGGTCTGGTAATCATCCTCTATAATACTACATATAGATAGAAGTCTGGTAATCATCCTCTATGATACCTCTGGTACAGATAGATAGATGTTTAGAAATCATCCTATATGAAACTACAGATAGATAGAGGTCTAGTAATTATCCTCTATAATACTACAGATAGATAGAGGTCTGGTAATCATCCTCTATAATACTACAGATAGATACTACAGATTGATAGATGTCTGGTACTCATCCTCTATGATACTACAGATAGATAGAGGTCTGGTAATCATCCTCTATAATACTACAGATAGATAGAGGTCTGGTAATCATCCTATATGAAACTACAGATAGATAGAGGTCTAGTAATCATCCTTTGTGATACTACAGATAGATAGATGTTTAGAAATCATCCTATATGTGTCACGCGGGACTACGTGTATGATCAGGAATCAGACGCAGAGAGAGAGAGTAACGGAGTAAAGTGCACACATCTCTGATCAGTCTTCACCTTGTATGAGCTGAGAGTTTAGAGGGACGGCCAGGTCTTGGTAGATTTGCAGTGGTCTGATACTCCTTCCATTTCAATATTATCGCTTGCACAGTGCTCCTTGTGATGTTTAAAGCTTGGGAAATCTTTTTGTATCCAAATCCGGAGACTTGATTACACACAGGTGGATTGTATTTATCATCATTAGTCATTTAGGTCAACATTGGATCATTCAGAGATCCTCACTGAACTTCTGGAGAGAATTTGCTGCACTGAAAGTAAAGGGGCTGAATAATTTTGCACGCCCAATTTTTCAGTTTTTGATTTGTTAAAAAAGTTTGAAATATCCAATAAATGTTGTTCCACTTCAAGATTGTGTCCCACTTGTTGTTGATTCTTCACAAATAAATACATTTTTAAATCTTTATGTTTGAAGCCTGAAATGTGGCAAAAGGTCGCAAAGTTCAAGGGGGCCGAATACTTTCGCAAGGCACTGTATATGGATACACTGCATCTAAAATCCCTGATAACAGCTTCTTTCCACTGTCCAAACAGGTACCATATGATGGTGACTCACAGGTCCATGTTCCAGCTGACAGGTGCTGCCTGGGCGTTTGCCGTGTTCCTGGTGTTGCTGGCTGTGTGCCTCATCACCCGACTCTCCTTCTGCCGGTAGGTGGCTGAGGAGGTGAACCTGTTGCCAAAAGGTTACCGGTTTGAATCCCGGGCCGGGTGCTGTAAAAATAAATGATCAGTTGATCACTGTAACATGTGGACAATGAAAATGTATTGTATTGTAGGTCTCTGGTGATCAACAGCTACTACTGTGACCACGGTCCCCTGTTCCGTCTGGCGGCCCCCTGTTCTGATGTGGTCCCTAACATAGTAATATCTTATCTCAACCCCAGTATAATCCTATTGTTCCCCATGGTCTTCATCATATCATCATACATCTGTATCACACACGCCCTGTTCACCATCACACTGCCCCAGGACAGGTGAGAAGTCATACTGATCAGAGTCAGAGATTTAACCACATATAAATATAAATATATATTATGATTATAAATATATAGCTCTTGTTCTGCTGCCTCAGACCAACACCTTATGACCAAAAGTACATACATACTGCTCATCAGACATCTCATTCCAAAATCATGGCCATTAATTTGGAGTTGATCCCCACCATTGCTGTTATGTTTGGTTTTTTACCTTTATTTAACTAGGCACGTCAGTTAAGAACAAATTCTTATTTTCAATGACGGCCTAGGAACAGTGGGTTAACTGCCTGTTCAAGGGCAGAACGACAGATTTGTACCTTGTTAGCTCAGGGATTTGAACTTGCAACCTTCCGTTTACTAGCCCAACGCTCTAACCACTAGGCTACCCTGCCGCCCCATGTGAAGGCTTTCCGCTAGATGTTGGAACATTGCTGCAGGGACTTGCTTCCATTCAGCCCCAAGAGTATTAGTGAGGTCGGGGATGTGGGGCGATTAGGCCCGGCTTGCAGTCGGTGTTCCATTTCATCCCAAAGTTGTTTGATGGGTTTGAGGTCAGTGCTCTGTGCATTGTCATGCTGAAACAGAAAAGGGCCTTCCCCAATGTGTTGTCACATAGTTGGAAGCACAGAATCGATTAGAATGTCAAGGAATGCTGTAGCGTTAAGATGTCCCTTTACTGGATCTAAGGGGCCTAGCCCGAACCATTAAAAAACAGCTCCAGGCCACTATTCCTCCTTCACCAAACTTTACAGTTGGCACTATGCATTGGGGCAGGTAGCGTTCTCATGGCATCTGCCAAACCCAGATTCATCCGTCGGACTGCCGGTTTCCATTGTTCCAATGAGTCCAATGGCGGAAAGCTTTACACCACTCTAGCTGACGCGTGGCATTGCGCATGGTGATCTTTGGCTTGTGTGCGGATACTCCATTGTATTGAAATCCATTTCATGAAGCTCCTGACAGACAGTTATTGCACTGACGTTGCTTCCAGAGGCAGTTTGAAGCTAGGTAGCGTGTGTTGCAACTGAGGACAGACAATTGGTCAGAGGGACAGCGATGGTCGAAAACTGTGGAATGAATCTCCGGTACCACCCTGCCAGACCTAGGAAGGACTTCACCTGTGTCTTGGTTCTGGGTTGAGGGCTATTCCTGATGGACTCCACTTTCTCCACCTGAGGCCGAACTTCACCCTTACCCAGCTGGTAACCCAGGTACTTTGTCTCCTGTTTCGCCCACTCACACTTCAGGAGGTTAAGCGTGAGGCCTGCTTCATGGATCTTCCCCAGGACTCTGCTAAGATGCTGTATGTGCTCCTCCCAGGAGTGGCTGTAGATCACCACGTCGTCCAAGTAAGCAGCACAGTAATCGTCACAGTCCTGGAGGACCTTGTCCATCAGCCTCTGGAAAGTCGCAGGGGCCCCATGAAGGCCAAACGGCATGACCTTGAACTGGAACAGGCCCATTGGTGTCCGGAATGCAGTGTAGGCCTTGGATTGTTCATCCAGGGGCACCTGCCAGTACCCTTTGCAGAGATCCAATGTGGTGATGTAATGAGCTCTACCTATTCTCTCCAGTAAGTCGTCAATGCGGGGCATGGGATAGGCATCAAACTGGGAGATGGCATTCACCTTACGGAAGTCCATGCAGACGCGCAAAGAGCCATCCTTCTTTGGGACAATGACAATAGGGCTGCTCCATTCACTTGAAAATGGCTCGACAACATCCATCTCTATCATGGTGTGGACCTCTTCCTTGAGGGCTACCACCAGCCTCTCAGGCACACGGTAAGGATGCTGGCGGACAGGGTTCTGGCCAGGTTTCAAACGAATGACGTGTTCTAAGACTTTGGTTCTTCCTGGTCTCTGACTGAAGAGGGCGGGATACTTGCCAAACAGCTGCTTCAGCTCATCTTGCTTGTCTTCTTCCAGGTGAGCCAGTATGACTTCTGCTCGTTCTTTCCATGCCTCTGTGACCCCATCCGACTCATCCTCTTCTACTCTGCGGACCAGAAAGGACTTTCCTTTGGAGAGTTCCTCTCTCTCCCCCAGGCCTTGAGAAGGTTCACATGGTAGGTTTGCTTCTTCTTACCCTTGTCCGGGTGCAGCACCTCGTAGGTCACTGGGCCCATCTTCCTCCCGATTAGGTACGGTCCTTGCCATTGCGCAAGGAGCTTGCTGGTAGACGAGGGAAGGAGGAGCAGGACTTTCTGTCCTGGCTCAAACTCTCTGTGGCGAGCGTGCTGGTCATAGCCTCTCTTCTGGGCCTTCTGGGCTTGCTGAAGGTTTGCTCTAGCTTCCTCTCGGTACCGTTCCAACCTGTCTCGCATCTGGAGGACATACTGGACAATCCCCTGTCCTGAGGTAGCTACTGGGGAACCTTCCCAGCACTTCTTCAGCAGGTCCAGTGGTCCTTGCACTGGCCATCCATAGAGGAGTTCGAATGGCGAGAAACCTGTCGATGCCTGAGGCACCTCCCTGTAAGCAAAAGCAGAAAGGGTAACCACTTATCCCAGTCTTTACCAGTGTCAGCCACAAACTTCCTCAGCATGTTCTTGAGCGTTTGATTGAATCTCTCTACGAGCCCATCCGTTTGGGGATGGTAGGGAGTAGTCCTCAAGCCTTTAATGCCCAGCTGTCGGTGGAGTTGAACCATCAGTCGCGAGGTGAAGTTTGTCCCTTGGTCCGTCAGGATTTCATCTGGGATTCCTACACGAGAGAAGAGCTGAACAAGAGCACTGATTATTTTTGGAGTGGTTATGGAACGGAGTGGGAAGCTGTTGCCCAGGGAAACCAGGTATTCTACAATCGAAAAGGAGTGCCTGGCTATAAAGTGGGACCTGGATAGCCTCCGTTACTACCTTCTTGGGAGGGAATTTGACCTGCACACGGACCACAGAGCACTGACCTGGATCCAGACCATGAAGGACCGGAATTCTCGTGTGACCAGGTGGTATCTGGAGCACCAGCCCTTCAGGTTCTGTGTCCGTCACAAGGCAGGAAAAGAGAACGTTACTGCGGACTACCTATCAAGGCTCCCGAACATGGTCGCTTCAGGAGAGGAGGAAGGTAATGTGACGTAGAAGTCCGTCACTGGCCGCGGGCAGCATTTGGTTCTTTAACGCACACACATATTCATCACTCCTCCCTGCGCCATTATAAGATAAGTTAACAATGTGGGTCGACACACAAATTAACTTCTGTCTTGGTGCATGCATTTCACACCTGTCAATGTTCATATTTGAGAGATACAATAATTGTTATACTTATCAATGTTGTGGATGAGCGCATTGTTTGTTTGTTCTGTTCCTCTATCTCCATCTCTGTAGCTTCCGGGTATGCTGGAAAAGGACCCGAGCTAAGGGAATTGGGTTGGCTTTATAGTGCCTGTCCCAAATGGCTCATTAATGCATATGGGCATATTGAAAGATATTGTCAGTAGTGATGTAATGTTGTAAATGTTATGTTGTGATATTGTTTAAAACCGTGTTGCAATGTATATCCTTTAGTATGTTTAGTTCATGGAAAATGTAGGTTTGTATTGTTAATTGATTAATTAACCAGGGTTAATTGTTCTGAGGGGAGGGGCTAGCCCTACAAAAGGAGCCTCTCTTCAGTCATGGGGAGGTTATTTTGGATTGAGCTGTGGATGGGGCAGCATTGTTTTTAAGCTGTCCCATAAGGTAGACGTTGATGGCAGTACTGTTGTTTTTTTACATTTACATTTATTTAAGTCATTTAGCAGACGCTCTTATCCAGAGCGACTTACAAATTGGTGCATACACCTTATGACAACCAGTGGAACAGCCACTTGCATCTAAATCTTGTTGGGGGGAGAAGGGGGGAGAAGGATTACTTACCCTTACTTACCCTATCCTAGGTATTCCTTGAAGAGGTGGGGTTTCAGGTGTCTCCGGAAGGTGGTGATTGACTCCGCTGTCCTGGCGTCGTGAGGGAGTTTGTTCCACCATTGGGGGCCAGAGCAGCGAACAGTTTTGACTGGGCTGAGCGGGAACTGTACTTCCTCAGTGGTAGGGAGGCGAGCAGGCCAGAGGTGGATGAACGCAGTGCCCTTGTTTGGGTGTAGGGCCTGATCAGAGCCTGGAGGTACTGAGGTGCCGTTCCCCTCACAGCTCCGTAGGCGAGCACCATGGTCTTGTAGCGGATGCGAGCTTCAACTGGAAGCCAGTGGAGAGAGCGGAGGAGCGGGGTGACGTGAGAGAACTTGGGAAGGTTGAACACCAGACGGGCTGTGGCGTTCTGGATGAGTTGTAGGGGTTTAATGGCACAGGCAGGGAGCCCAGCCAACAGCGAGTTGCAGTAATCAAGACGGGAGATGACAAGTGCCTGGATTAGGACCTGCGCCGCTTCCTGTGTGAGGCAGGGTCGTACTCTGCGGATGTTGTAGAGCATGAACCTACAGGAACGGGACACCGCCTTGATGTTAGTTGAGAACGTCAGGGTGTTGTCCAGGATCACGCCAAGGTTCTTAGCGCTCTGGGAGGAGGACACAATGGAGTTGTCAACCGTGATGGCGAGATCATGGAACGGGCAGTCCTTCCCCCGGGAGGAAGAGGAGCTCCGTCTTGCTGAGGTTCAGCTTGAGGTGGTGATCCGTCATCCACACTGATATGTCTGCCAGACATGCAGAGATGCGATTCGCCACCTGGTCATCAGAAGGGGGAAAGGAGAAGATTAATTGTGTGTCGTCTGCATAGCAATGATAGGAGAGACCATGTGAGGTTATGACAGAGCCAAGTGACTTGGTGTATAGCGAGAATAAGAGAGGGCCTAGAACAGAGCCCTGGGGACACCAGTGGTGAGAGCGCGTGGTGAGGAGACAGATTCTCGCCACGCCACCTGGTAGGAGCGACCTGTCAGGTAGGACGCAATCCAAGCGTGGGCCGCGCCGGAGATGCCCAACTCGGAGAGGGTGGAGAGGAGGATCTGATGGTTCACAGTATCGAAGGCAGCCGATAGGTCTAGAAGGATGAGAGCAGAGGAGAGAGAGTTAGCTTTAGCAGTGCGGAGCGCCTCCGTGATACAGAGAAGAGCAGTCTCAGTTGAATGACTAGTCTTGAAACCTGACTGATTTGGATCAAGAAGGTCATTCTGAGAGAGATAGCGGTAGAGCTGGCCAAGGACGGCACGCTCAAGAGTTTTGGAGAGAAAAGAGAGAAGGGATACTGGTCTGTAGTTGTTGACATCGGAGGGATCGAGTGTAGGTTTTTTCAGAAGGGGTGCAACTCTCGCTCTCTTGAAGACGGGAGGGACGTAGCCAGCGGTCAGGGATGAGTTGATGAGCGAGGTGAGGTAAGGGAGAAGGTCTCCGGAAATGGTCTGGAGAAGAGAGGAGGGGATAGGGTCAAGCGGGCAGGTTGTTGGGCGGCCGGCCGTCACAAGACGCGAGATTTCATCTGGAGAGAGAGGGAGAAAGAGGTCAGAGCATAGGGTAGGGCAGTGTGAGCAGAACCAGCGGTGTCGTTTGACTTAGCAAACGAGGATCGGATGTCATCGACCTTCTTTTCAAAATGGTTGACGAAGTCATCTGCAGAGAGGGAGGAGGGAGGGGGGAGGATTCAGGAGGGAGGAGAAGGTGGCAAAGAGCTTCCTAGGGTTAGAGGCAGATGCTTGGAATTTAGAATGGTAGAAAGTGGCTTTAGCAGCAGAGACAGAGGAGGAAAATGTAGAGAGGAGGGAGTGAAAGGATGCCAGGTCCGCAGGGAGGCGAGTTTTCCTCCATTTCCGCTCGGCTGCCCGGAGCCCTGTTCTGTGAGCTCGCAATGAGTCGTCGAGCCACGGAGCGGGAGGGGAGGACCGAGCCGGCCTGGAGGATAGGGGACATAGGGAGTCAAAGGATGCAGTAAGGGAGGAGAGGAGGGTTGAGGAGGCAGAATCAGGAGATAGGTTGGAGAAAGTTTGAGCAGAGGGAAGAGATGATAGGATGGAAGAGGAGAGAGTAGCGGGGAGAGAGAGCGAAGGTTGGGACGGCGCGATACCATCCGAGTAGGGGCAGTGTGGGAAGTGTTGGATGAGAGCGAGAGGGAAAAGGATACAAGGTAGTGGTCGGAGACTTGGAGGGGAGTTGCAATGAGGTTAGTGGAAGAACAGCATCTAGTAAAGATGAGGTCAAGCGTATTGCCTGCCTTGTGAGTAGGGGGAAGGTGAGAGGGTGAGGTCAAAAGAGGAGAGGAGTGGAAAGAAGGAGGCAGAGAGGAATGAGTCAAAGGTAGACGTGGGGAGGTTAAAGTCGCCCAGAACTGTGAGAGGTGAGCCGTCCTCAGGAAAGGAGCTTATCAAGGCATCAAGCTCATTGATGAACTCTCCGAGGGAACCTGGAGGGCGATAAATGATAAGGATGTTAAGCTTGAAAGGGCTGGTAACTGTGACAGCATGGAATTCAAAGGAGGCAATAGACAGATGGGTAAGGGGAGAAAGAGAGAAAGACCACTTGGGAGAGATGAGGATCCCAGTGCCACCACCCCGCTGACCAGAAGCTCTCGGGGTGTGCGAGAACACGTGGGCGGACGAGGAGAGAGCAGTAGGAGTAGCAGTGTTATCTGTGGTGATCCATGTTTCCGTCAGTGCCAAGAAGTCAAGGGACTGGAGGGAGGCATAGGCTGTTCCGGAATTCACTTGTAAATAAACACCTTTGCACAGAAGAACTTATGCGGTTCCGCCATCTTTTTATTTTGATAGAGGTTAGGTTATCCAGTTTAGCCTTCTGGCCTACTCTACGTGACAGTGAGAGGTTAGCATATCTTGCGGGTGTAATGTTGTGTAGAGACAGACTGGAGAGTCTTGAAGAAATAGACAAAGAACATGCTACTGAGACAGACCTGGTTGGAGATGTACTGCTTCTCAAACAGAAAGGTCTCTATGAGATTAGGGATGAGACACACAGGTCTGTCAGGTTGAAGACTACGACGTCCCTAAGTTGAAGATAACAGAGTTTATAACAACGTCGGTGAGAAAACTGTTGAACGTGAACAGATTCATAGGACCAGCGCTATAACTAAAATAACATATCCAGGCTGCTTGTTAAGAAATTATACCACATTTATGCAAAGAGTTATGTGACATTAGAATACTTGTGTTACAGGAGCTAACAACGTACTTAACCATGTGGAGGTTCCTGGCCAGGTAGATAACAGCCATGATGGAGTTAGCCATGACCGTCACGGCAAAGACCGGACACCAAAACACATGATAGTATTTCATGGAAACTGTTGATGTAGAAATATCACTGGCGTTTTGAATGTAGCAGTGTAAGAGATTAGGACTGACTGCTCGTAAACCATGTTTCAAGAATCTAAGGGTGCCCTGGTTATAGGATGTCAATGGTGAGGTCATCATGCAGGGTTGGCTGACATACACGTATCTATCTATATGGTAGCTTCTCTAGCCAACAGGGATGGACACTCACCTGGGCCAAACACTCCCCTGGGTGTCAACAGGTCAACCCTTATACTGTAAGAGATATTATAGTAGAATGCATCCCCCTAACAACTACCCCAGTCTTCCCATCCGAGCCTTGTTTCTCTCTAGGGTGTTTTCCCTTCTAGTGTGTTCATCCTTCTAGGGTGTTAATCCTTCTAGGGTGTTTTTACTGGTTCTAATGTATTGCTTCTAATTCTGCTTGCTGAGCACTTTGTAAAACTGAGATGTAGAAAGGGTTTTATAAATAGATTTGATTTGTTTTAGGGTTCTATCCAGATGTTGTGGTCCTTCTGTGGCTCAGTTGGTAGAGCATGGCGCTTGTAACGCCAGGGTAGTGGGTTCGATTCCCGGGACCACCCATACGTAGAATGTATGCACACATGACTGTAAGTCGCTTTGGATAAAAGCGTCAGCTAAATGACATATATTATATTATTATTATGTTTTATTATGTCATTTTCTATGTGGCTCTAAAAGGAATATCACCAAAATAATATAAATATTTAATTTAGAAGAAAAACAATTTTACATTTAATTGAAACAATTATTCACTTTAGCAGATACAGTATATCTTACACAGCATTTCAATCAAAAACAAGTCAAATAGAGATATAAATAAATAGTAACACTTCATGTTGATTGGATCGGCACTAGAGCTCTCTGTGCTCCTCTTACTAAGCAGCTTCTTGGCCGATTCCTTAAACTCCTCTGTCTTCAGAACATATACGATGGGGTTGAGCATGGGCGGCAGCACCGAGGTCAGGGAGAGGTTGAATATCCGGGCGTTGGTTGGTATGATTGGGTGAAGGAGGTAGGTGATATTAATAGGCAGGTAGAATATGGCTACAAGAATCAGGTGTGAGGTACACGTCTTCAAGCCTCTGACTCTGAGAGAAAGAGAGAGAGAGAGAGAGAGAGAGAGAGAGAGAGAGAGAGAGAGAGAGAGAGAGAGAGAGAGAAGAAGTGTCAGTACAATGAGTCATAACCTATGGCATTCTCAATCTTTACCAGCCTTTCTCACCATAACAAGTCAAGACAAACGAATGTGGACACCCATTCAAATGAGTGGATTCAGCTATTTCAGCCTCACCCGTTGCTGACAGGTGTATAAAATGGAGCACACAGCCATGCAATCTCCATTAACATGCAGTGGCAGCAGTAGAATGGCCTTACTGAGGAGATCAGTGACTTCCAACATAGTACTGCCATAGGATGCCACTTCTCCAACAAGTCAGTTCATCACATGTCTGACCTGCTTGAGCCATCCAGCTGAACTGTAAGTGCTGTTAATGTGAAGTGGAAACGTCTAGGTGTCACGATCGTCGTATGAGTGAGACCAAGGCCCAGCGTAGTAATAAATGAATGAATGAATGAATGAAACACTTAACAAAACCAACAAACGACACGTGAAGCTATACAACTTAGTGCAGACAGGCAACTAAACATAGTCAAGATCCCACAACACAAATTAGGGAAATGGCTACCTAAATATGATCCCCAATCAGAGACAACGATTAACAGCCGTCTTTGATTGGGAACCATATCAGGCCAACATAGACATACAAAAACCCCTAGACATACAAAAACTAGAGTACCCACCCTAGTCACACCCTGACCCTTACAACATTGATAAGTATAACAATTATTGTATCTCTCAAATATGAACATTGACAGGTGTGAAATGCATGCACCAAGACAGAAGTTAATTTGTGTGTCGACCCACATTGTTAACTTATCTTATAATGGCTCAGGGAGGAGTGATGAATATGTGTGTGCGTTAAAGAACCAAATGCTGCCCGCGGCCAGTGACGGACTTCTACGTCACACTCACCATTACAATCAGTGAGCCTATAACCTTCTCAGTCATCAAAATTGACGGTTAATTCAGTATTATACATAATCATGGAAGCATCCATTCATGTAGACGTGTTGAGAAACATATTCTATTCTTATTTACAATAAAAGTGTCCCCAAAAAAAGGGTCGTATTAGATTGTGTAGAAATGCAGGAAATTAGCTTCAGATGCCAAAGAATACTGAGGGAGGAAGCCCCAGAGCCCCCACCAGGTTATGTCCCCCCCACCTCTAAAGCCAAAGTTTCGCCCCTGGTTTCGGAGGTACTGGAACCTGCACGCCTGGCACAGAAGATCATACCACGCTCAAAGATGCTTAGGTTACTCGTTCCGCCCATTCTAACGTTCAATCGAATGGTAACTGAATGTCTCAATGCCTGTCTGCCTGCTTTATATAGCAAGCCACGGCCACATGACTCACTGTGTGTAGGAGCGAACCATTTTAGTGAACAGGGTGGTGTACCCAATAAACTGGCCACTGAGTTTATATATAATATTCTTATATCCGCTAAAGACAGAGCAAGACAGAGGAATTCTTGGAGTCTATAAAAGGAACACCGCTTGTTCAGGGGCAGAACAATAGATTTTTACCTTGTCAGCTCAGGGATTCAATCTTGCAACCTCTCGGTTACTAGACCAACTCAATAACCACCAGGCTACCTGCCGCCCCAAATAGGAAGGGATAGGATAGGAAACAACACACACCCATCCACAACCAAAGATGATAAAAAGTAACAGATAAGTCTTGTATCAACTTAATACTGAGGGAAACATTCAGACAGCAGAGGACTCCATTTCAAAAGCATCTCTTCAGTCCTCCATCTGTTGACATTTGGAACAACACAAATAAATAATCATAACATTTACAACTATATACATTTAAATATATATACAAAAATAAGACTCAAAAATATAAATAATAAGTAACAAAAAGAAATCGAAACAAATTGTATTATATAAATACAAATGTTAAAGAATATCGAATTATTACACTATTACCCTATTGCTAACAAAAAACACACAAATAAAACTAAATAGCACAAATCCTATATCACACAAATACACAAATAGATAACACACTTATAAAGAAGAGTATTACACTATCGCACTTCAAACAAGAAACACACAAACTAAATTACACAACTAATTGCATTAGTACTGAGCAAAGTTTGAGGTGCTCTATTTGATAGATTCCCCTGCTCCGGCTACCTCGGGCTTCCAGTGACCTGAGGTCAACCTAACCCCGCCCACTCCATATCTCATACTTCTGAGTGAGGGACCTTCCCAGGCAGTAGCCTGCTAAGCTCAGAAACTAGAATCAGGACACCCACTCCGACAAGTTTAATTGACCCACAGTCCCACACGGTGACATGATATCATTGACGTGACGTGCAAATGAGCGATATAAAACCGATCGCGCATATGTCACCATTCGGAATATTATTTGTATATATATATATATATATATATCATTATTTAATTTATTTTAGCAGGCATCACATGCTGACCCCCGGCAGGATGCCCATGTCGCCTGTGCCTAAATCCGCCAATGGACATGTGCCAGCATGGCACTGACTGGATGGCATCACTCACTCATTACTCTGAAATGGGAATGTTGTCTGACCACTGCCTGAGCCCTCTGGAACAGCTTGTGATATGTTCTCAATGACCTGAATGTCCTTCTGTTTCACTTCCCTTATGTTCTCAATGGTCTGGATGTCCTTCTGTTTCACTTCCCTTATGTTTTAATTGACCGGAATGTCATTCCGTTTCAGTCCCCTTATCTTCTCATTGACCTGGACTGAGATGACCAGTGGCTTTTCACAATAGTGAATAAAAGGGGGGAGAAGGGACAACATTTTCTAGTTCTACATTTTCAGTAGTTTATTTTGAAGTGATTTGCAGTAGACAGCATGCAAGGTAGTAACAAAAGTGCTGACTTGAATTTACCTTGTTCTGTAGCCCTTTGACCCTAAACGTCCTAACACATCAAATCAAATCAAATCACATTTTATTTGTCACATACACATGGTTAGCAGATGTTAATGCGAGTGTAGCGAAATGCTTGTGCTTCTAGTTCCGACAATGCAGTAATAACCAACAAGTAATCTAACTAACAATTCCAGAACTACTATGCATATGAGATGAATAATGTAGGGTATGTAACATTATATCAGGTAGCATTGTTTAAAGTGGCTAGTGATATATTTTACATAATTTCCCATCAATTCCCATTATTAAAGTGGCTGGAGTTGAGTCAGTGTCAGTGTGTTGGCAGCAGCCACTCAGTGTTAGTGGTGGCTGTTTAACAGTCTGATGGCCTTGAGATAGAAGCTGTTTTTCAGTCTCTCGGTCCCAGCTTTGATGCACCTGTACTGACCTCGCCTTCTGGATGATAGCGGGGTGAACAGGCAGTGGCTCGGATGGTTGTTGTCCTTGATGATCTTTATGGCCTTCCTGTAACATCGGGTGGTGTAGGTGTCCTGGAGGGCAGGTAGTTTTCCCCCGGTGATGCGTTGTGCAGACCTCACTACCCTCTGGAGAGCCTTACGGTTGTGGGCGGAGCAGTTGCCGTACCAGGCGGTGATACAGCCCGTCAGGATGCTCTCGATTGTGCATCTGTAGAAGTTTGTGAGTGCTTTTGGTGACAAGCCAAATTTCTTCAGCCTCCTGAGGTTGAAGAGGCGCTGCTGCGCCTTCTTCATGATGCTGTCTGTGTGAGTGGACCAATTCAGTTTGTCTGTGATGTGTATGCCGAGGAACTTAAAACTTACTACCCTCTCCACTACTGTTCCATCGATGTGGATAGGAGGGTGTTCCCTCTGCTGTTTCCTGAAATCCACAATCATCTCCTTAGTTTTGTTGACGTTGAGTGTGAGGTTATTTTCCTGACACCACACTCCGAGGGCCCTCACCTCCTCCCTGTAGGTCGTCTCGTCGTTGTTGGTAATCAAGCCTACCACTGTTGTGTCGTCCGCAAACTTGATGATTGAGTTGGAGGCGTGCGTGGCCACGCAGTCGTGGGTGAACAGGGAGTACAGGAGAGGGCTCAGAACGCACCCTTGTGGGGCCCCAGTGTTGAGGATCAGCAGGGTGAGGATGTTGTTGCCTACCCTCACCACCTGGGGGCGGCCCGTCAGGAAGTCCAGTACCCAGTTGCACAGGGCGGGGTCGAGACCCAGGGTCTCGAGCTTGATGACGAGCTTGGAGGGTACTATGGTGTTGAATGCCGAGCTGTAGTCGATGAACAGCATTCTCACATAGGTATTCCTCTTGTCCAGATGGGTTAGGGCAGTGTGCAGTGTGGTTGAGATTGCATCGTCTTTGGACCTAGTTGGGCGGTAAGCAAATTGGAGTGGGTCTAGGGTGTCAGGTAGGTTGGAGGTGATATGGTCCTTGACTAGTCTCTCAAAGCAATTCATGATGACGGAAGTGAGTGCTACGGGGCAGTAGTCATTTAGCTCAGTTACCTTAGCTTTCTTGGGAACAGGGACAATGGTGGCCCTCTTGAAGCATGTGGGAACAGTAGACTGGTATAGGGATTGATTGAATATGTCCGTAAACACACCGGCCAGCTGGTCTGCGCATGCTCTGAGGGCATGGCTGGGGATGCCGTCTGGGCCTGCAGCCTTGCGAGGGTTAACACGTTTAAATGTCTTATACTCACCTCGGCTGCAGTGAAGGAGAGTCCGCATGTTTTCGTTGCAGGCCGTGTCAGTGACACTGTATTGTCCTCAAAGCGGGCAAAAAAGTTATTTAGTCTCCCTGGGAGCAAGACATCCTGGTCCGTGACTGGGCTGGTTTTCTTCTTGTAGTCCGTGATTGACTGTAGACCCTGCCACACACCTCTTGTGTCTGAGCCGTTGAATTGAGATTCTACTTTGTCTCTATACTGACGCTTAGCTTGTTTGATAGCTTTGCGGAGGGAATAGCTGCACTGTTTGTATTCTGTCATGTTACCAGTCACCTTGCCCTGATTAAAAGCAGTGGTTCGCGCTTTCAGTTTCACGCGAATGCTGCCATCAATCCACGGTTTCTGGTTAGGGAATGTTTTGATCGTTGCTATGGGAACGACATCTTCAACGCACGTTTTAATGAACTCGCACACCGAATCAGCGTATTCGTCAATGTTGTTATCTGACGCAATACGAAACATATCCCAGTCCATGTGATGGAAGCAGTCTTGGAGTGTGGAATCAGCTTGGTCGGACCAGCGTTGGACAGACCTCAGCGTGGGAGCTTCTTGTTTTAGTTTCTGTCTGTAGGCAGGGATCAACCAAATGGAGTCGTGGTCAGCTTTTCCGAAAGGAGGGCGGGGCAGGGCCTTATATGCGTTGCGGAAGTTAGAGTAACAATGATCCAAGGTTTTTCCACCCCTGGTTGCGCAATCGATATGCTGATAAAATTTAGGGAGTCTTGTTTTCAGATTAGCCTTGTTAAAATCCCCAGCTACAATGAATGCAGCCTCCGGATAAATGGATTCCAGTTTGCAAAGAGTCAAATAAAGTTCGTTCAGAGCCATCGATGTGTCTGCTTGGGGGGGAATATATACGGCTGTGATTATAATCGAAGAGAATTCCCTTGGTAGATAATGCGGTCGACATTTGATTGTGAGGAATTCTAAATCAGATGAACAGAAGGATTTGAGTTCGTGTATGTTTCTTTGATCACACCATGTCTCGTTAGCCATAAGGCATACGCCCCCGCCCCTCTTCTTACCAGAAAGATGTTTGTTTCTGTCGGCGCAATGCGTGGAGAAACCCGCTGGCTGCACCGCCTCCGATAGCGTCTCTCCAGTGAGCCATGTTTCCGTGAAGCAAAGAACGTTACAGTCTCTGATGTCCCTCTGGAATGCTACCCTTGCTCGGATTTCATCAACCTTGTTGTCAAGAGACTGGACATTGGCGAGAAGAATGCTAGGGAGTGGTGCACGATGTGCCCGTCTCCGGAGTCTGACCAGAAGACCGCCTCTTTTACCTCTTTTACGGAGTCGTTGTTTTGGGTTGCCGCATGGGATCCATTCCGTTGTCCTGTTTGAAAGGCAGAACACAGGATCCGCGTCGCGAAAATCATATTCTTGGTCGTACTGATGGTGAGTTGACGCTGATCTTATATTCAGTAGTTCTTCTCGACTGTATGTAATGAAACCTAAGATGACCTGGGGTACTAATGTAAGAAATAACACGTAAAAAAAACAAAAAACTGCATAGTTTCCTAGGAACACGAAGCGAGGCGGCCACTCTCACCAGCCTAAGTTGTCTACCTGTAAACACTCTTCTCAGGTGTATCAACATTATAATTGTCTCTCGGATGACTCCCTACTCCCTATCAGATCCTATGAGAAGGTTGATGTCACAGTGTTGAACATATTACCAACCCACTAACTGTTGGGTGTTTTAGGGACAATGTAGAGAGATGGATGAACAGTCTTTTGGCAAGATTCAGCAAATTTACATTTAGCAGTAATATTTACTTAGCTTGCCTAAACCCATTGCTTTGGCCTGTTGCTTACACATGAGTTAGTCTCTCTCTCACTCGCTCTCTCTCTCTCTCTCTCGCTCTCTCTCTCTCTCTCTGCCTCTCTCTCTCCTAATGAGTGTACAGTAACAAGCTGTATGACAGCAAAGCAGTATTCCCACCAGGTCTAGTGTCCCTGTCACTCTCCTCAGACTCAGGCTCAACAAACAGGTGGTCATCAGAGACCTAATTAGAGTGTTGGTAGACCTGGGATCCTGAGTCATCACCTCACCTGTGTACAGGTAGCCATGCAGGTGATGATGGAACTGTTGTTAGCTACACCATGCTTCAGAAGAAGTGGCGGCCTATGTCTTTAGGCCACAATGTTAGGCCAAAATGTACAGTTGAAGTCGGAAGTTCACATACACTTAGGTTGGCGTCATTAAAACTAATTTTCAACTACTCCACAATTTTCTTGTTAAACAAACTATCGTTTTGGCAAGTCAGTTAGGACATCAAGTTTGTGCATGACACAAGTATTTTTTCCAACAATTGTTTACATAGACTATTTCACTGATAATTCACTGTATCACAATTCCAGTTGGTCAGAAGTTAACATACACTAAGTTGACTGTTCCTTTAAACAGCTTGGAAAATTCCAGAAAATGATGTCATGGCTTTAGAAGCTTCTTACAGGCTAATTTATATAATTTGAGTTAATTGGAGGTGTACCTGTGGATGTATTTCAAGGCCTACCTTCAAACTTAGTGCCTCTTTGCTTGACATCATGGAAAAATCCAAAGAAATTGGCCAAAACCTCAGAAAAACAATTGTAGACCTCCAAGTGTGGTTCATCCTTGGGAGCAATTTCAAAACGCCTGAAGGTACCATGTTCATCTGTACAAACAATAGTACGCAAGTATAAACACCATGGGACCACACAGCCGTCATACCGCTCCGGAAGGAGATGCGTTCTGTCTCCTAGAGACGAATGTACTTTGCTGCGAAAATTGCAAATCAATTCCAGAACAACAGCA
Organism: Oncorhynchus keta; assembly: GCF_023373465.1. Taxonomy (NCBI): domain Eukaryota; kingdom Metazoa; phylum Chordata; class Actinopteri; order Salmoniformes; family Salmonidae; genus Oncorhynchus; species Oncorhynchus keta. The sequence goes on from NC_068426.1 coordinate 8,634,253, forward strand.
AAGGACCTTGTGAAGATGCTGGAGGAAAGAGTTGCAAAAGTGTCTATATCCACAGTAAATTGAGTCCTATATCAGCATAACCTGAAAGGTCACTCAGCAAGGAAGACGCCACTGATCCAAAACCTCCATAATTAAGACAGACTACTGTTTGCAACTGCACATGGGTACAAAGATCATATTTTTTGGAGAAATGTCCTCTGGTCTGATGAAACAAAAATACAACTGTTTGGCCATAATGACCATCGTTATGTTTCTAGGAAAAAGTGGGAGGCTTGCAAGCCGAAGAACACCAACTGTGAAGAACAGGGGAGTCAGCATGATGTCGTGCGGGTGCTGTTCTGCAGGATGGGTCTGGTGCATGTCACAAAATAGATGGCAATATGAGGTAGGAAAATTATGAGGATATATTGAAGCAACATCTCAAGACATCAGTCAAGAAGTTAAAGCTTTGGTCGCAAATGGGTCTTCCAATGGACAATGTGTGGGCAGAACTGGAAAAGCGTGTGCGAGCAAGGAGACCTACAAACCTGACTGAGTTACACCACTTCTGTCAGGTGGAATGGGCCAAAATTCACCCAACTTATTTTGGGAAGCTTGTGGAAGGCTACCCAAATCGTTTGACCCAAGTTAAACAATTGGGCATTGACTATAAAGTGTGATGGCATTGACTATAAAGTGTGATGGTTTTGTTCAAGTATTCTTATGGCAAACTATATAGGTTTCCAAATAATGATATCTAAGACCAAAACTTAGGCCATGCTTCAAAACCAATTGTCTCCTCCCAGTGGGTCCTGACCTATAATTGGGGAAACAACCCCCCCTCCTTTTCACCACGTGGGTTGGTCACCAAATGTATAAGTGCCGACAGCTTCACAGTGTCGCAGTACACAGCCTAGGGGTTTAAGAGTTCTGTTTACTCAGCTAGGTTCAATAGATATTTGATCGTATGACTTGTGTCACCACTTGTTAGTGTCTTAGTTTAACTATAGAGTTGTTGTGTTTATATATCATCTTTATGTCTGTGTAGGCTGATGCTTGTGTAGGATGTCTTCAGTGAATTTCACTGGGAAGAATGTGGAGGAGTTTACCATCACAGGCTTCGACCACCTCTCTCACCAGAAGCTCCTGGGCTTCCTCATCTTCATCACCTATTTCCTTGTGCTTCTGGGAAGCAGCACCAACATCTGCATCATTTTGACGGACAGACGGCTGCACACACCCATGTACCTCCTCATCTGTAACCTGGCCGTGGTGGACATCATGTTCACCTCCAGCACCAGCACCACCATGATCTCTGTCCTGCTGGGCGAGGTCAAAACCATTTCTTACTACTCCTGCATATCAAGCATGTACATCTACCACCTGGGTGACATCGAAGAGTGTCTGGCCCTGTCCCTGATGGCTTTGGACCGAACCATCGCTATCAGCACTCCTCTTAGGTACCACAGCATCCTGACTAACCCAAGGCTCTTCCTGTTGATCACAGCTACCTGGCTGATAGGGTTAGGGGTCATGGGGGTAGTAGCAGCTCAGGCAGACAGCCTTCCATACTGCCAGCCCATCATTCAATATATGTTCTGTGACTATCCTGCTATGGTCAGAGCTGCCTGTGTCAACCCTGAACCCTATTGGATGCTTCCCACCATCCTGGGTCTGTGGTTGATTGGTGCACAGCTCACATTCATTCTGCTGTCATACGTGAATCTGATCTACACAGTACTGAGACTGCCAAACAACGAGAGCAGAGTGAAGGTGTTTAATACCTGTATTTGTCACATCACTGTGGTGTTCTGTTACTACGCTCCCAAGTTAGTCTCTGTGTTGTTGACGAGAATAGGGGTGAGACTGAATCTGACGGAGCGTAACGCTTTACTGATTATAGCCACGCTGTTACCCTCTCTGATCAACCCTACAGTCTACTGTCTGAAGACCAAGGAGATTAGAAAGAGATTGGTTCAGATACTGTCTCGGAAAAGAACTTCAGTGATGAAATGAGGTAGTGAAAAGTATTATTTTGTGACTTCAAATCAGTGTGTTTAAAGGTTTTAAAGATAATTTCCAATTCAGCTCACATCAGCAGCGTTTGCGTTGTCTTTAAGAGTTGCTTCGTCTTCAAGAAAGATCAGATTGGATTTCTGTTGAATAACCACAATCCAAGATTTAAATATGTCCAGCTTCTTCTGTCAGCACGTTACATTACACCTGACAATATCTAAATGGTTTTATTTTATTACACTGAATATTCAACGTACTTTTTAAAATTGTTGTTGCAATGTCGAGAGTTAAACTTGCAAGTTAGAATTTCAATGTACGTTATAGTGTACATAACGTTTGTCCTGTGGAAATCACAAATAAACTTGATTTGATTATATAACTATCTATTTATATACATTTATTTAACTTGAAAAGTCAGTTAAGAACAGATTTTTTTTTTTACTATGACGGCCTACATCGGACAAACACGGAAGATGCTGGGCCAATTGTGCGCCACCCTATGGGACTTCCAATCACGTGATACAGCCGGGAATCGAACCAGGGACTGTAGTGACGCCTCTTGCAGTGAGATGCAGTGCCTTAGAACGCTGTGCCACTTGAGAGCCCTTATATTGTGATGAACAATATGAATAGTGTTGACTCTCTTCCAGGTAGCTCCTTACGACTGACCGAATATCAAACTTTCTGTCTGTGTATAGATACAACCACCCGACTCACACCACAACGCTGATACGCACCTCAACCACCTGAAACACACCACAACGCTGATACACACCACAACGCTGATACGCACCTCAACCACCTGATACACACCACAACGCTGATACACACCTCAACCACCTGAAACACACCACAACGCTGATACGCACCTCAACCACCTGAAACACACCACAACGCTGATACGCACCTCAACGCTGATACACACCACAACCAACCGATACACACCACAACAACAATACACACCACAACGCTGATACACACCACAACGCTGATACACACCACAACAAACAGACAATTGAACAAACACCCAATTATCTAAACACAGATAAAGATTAGACGGGGATGAAAATTGGACAAGGATGAAGCCCTCTCGGAATACATTGAACTTTTCCTTATTTCACGGCAAAGATTGATCTGGATCTTGTTCTTTCTTATGCCTACTAGGCCAGGACCATAGCCCCAAGCACACCATGAAGAGACTGTCAATAGTACTAGTGGATCCATGGTATTCAGCGATAGTTTAGTCATCAGAATGACAGTATGTAAGATCTATCAAGACTTTTATTATGGCATCACCATATATAATTGATGTCTGGGTTTTATTCTGAAAGTACCCTCCCATACTCATCTGTGAGTGAGAAGAGTTTCACATGAGAGATGTGTGAATGACAGAGAAGTGAAGTGATGGAGAGATAACCTGTTGTTGTGCAACTAAAGTTGGTGCTGCTGCTAGTTGGGAACGATTCATCTATAGAAAGGAGCTTGATTGTAACCTGACTCTTTATCAATGAATCCACAGGCCCTCTGCATAAAGTGATATAATAATGAAGTCAAGAATTTATAGCTATAATATGCTACACAGTTTTAGTAGGTCACAATCCCCACCAGCGTAGTAGTTAATGTCTATTCCCACTGTGTCATCATCATCACCCATAAGAACCATTAATAATGATTGGTTGCATTCATTGAGTCAGGACCTGGTTATAGTGCCAGGTGACCAGGAACCAAAAGTAGTGCACTATATAGGGAATAGGGTGCCATTTGAGATGCATCCTGGGATGTATGTCTGAGCCACACAGGACCAAAGAGTTTGGTCTCATTTAAAGGATCCTTTTACAAAATACATTTAAAGTTACAGACACAAAGAACTATAAAATATGGGTCATGTTTATATGAGAGAAGACCACTATGTCACTGTGTATTGTTGTTAATGAAGTAGCTATATTTATTTTATTGAAGCTTAGTAACAATAAAAACAAGCCATTGTAAGTGTCATAGCGTCATCAGTGTCACTGCAATCTGTAAGCCATTACAGTACTGATAATACCTGACTGTTGTGTGTGTGAATATGGTTACCATGTTTACCGAACATATACAGGACATGGTTGCCATGTCCTCATAATATAAGATATCAATGTTCCAGACACATTTCATGGGAACTTACTTATTTCAATAATTTAAAGTTGGATGAACAGCATTTTAACTACGTTGCCGATTGGAATCCAACAGACAATCATAATATCAGTAGAAATATAAAATTAGCAGTTTATGCTACCAAGCCAACTTTAAATGAAGTTTTAAAATTAGGTTAAATTTCACTCAAAATTCCATGACATTGAGTAATGTGGCTAATAGGCTAGCTTATCTATTTTTGTAGCTATTTATTTAGCAAGCTAAACACACAAGGCCTGATGTTAGCTAGGGAGGATGTCATGTCCTTGAACAAGTGGGTGAATGACTTTCCCCCCCATATCGTTTTTCGGTGGCTACAGCTACAGATGCAGGTGTCATTTGGGTAACTAGCAAGAAATGTGAATCACTTTGCTAGCTAGCTATGCTAGCTATGTTGTCAACAGTTAGCATATCTCTAGTTATCAATCAAACGGATTTGGCATTGATCAAATTAGAGCAGTTCACATTCAAAATTGTCAAAATGTGGGTTGGGACATTGGCAGGCTGCAGAGGGACAATGTGGGTTGGGACAGGATACTATTCCCCATCGTTCATCATTCACCAGTGGTATGTTGACGGCCAACTAAAAGCAGAACTAGTGTTTATCTACTGTTTGCTCGTTAGAGTTGAGCTCACCTCACTCTGGCTAACATTAGCTAGTTGTTGATGTACATAGACAACTGAGGGAGAGAGAGCCTACCTCTTCGTGGTTGTTTGATATTGGACTGTAAAGTTTTCAAATGTAAAATGAGAAACTGCATTTAATTAACTGAGAAAAGTGTGTTGTAACTGCTGCCAAATAATGAATATGGCTGGCCTGGGTCTCAAACCCAGGCCATCATCACCAATTATCGCTGTAACCATTAGAACAGGTTCAGATGCCACACCAACATTTGCTGAAATAGTATTTTAAAAGACACATCTGAGCTATCTTTGTTGCAGGTACATGGTAACAGTTGAGTAAGATGAGAAAAAAGAAGAACGCCAAATTAAAAGCACTTTCTGACAAAGGCTGCGGCGTTCTGGATGAGTTGTAGGGGTTTAATGGCACAGGCAGGGAGCCCAGCCAACAGCGAGTTGCAGTAATCCCCCGGGAGATGAAAGTGCCTGGATTAGGACCTGCGCCGCTTCCTGTGTGAGGCAGGGCCGCAGCCCGTCTGGTGTTCAACCTTCCCAAGTTCTCTCACGTCACCCCGCTCCTCCGCTCTCTCCACTGGCTTCCAGTTGAAGCTCGCATCCGCTACAAGACCATGGTGCTTGCCTACGGAGCTGTGAGGGGAACGGCACCCTATAATACTCAGTACCTCCAGGCTCTGATCAGGCCCTACACCCAAACAAGGGCACTGCGTTCATCCACGTCTGGCCTGCTCGCCTCCCTACCACTGAGGAAGTACAGTTCCTGCTCAGCCCAGTCAAAACTGTTCGCTGCTCTGGCCCCCAATGGTGGAACAAACTCCCTCACGACGCCAGGACAGCGGAGTCAATCACCACCTTCCGGAGACACCTGAAACCCCACCTCTTTAAGGAATACCTAGGATGGGATAAAGTAACCCTTCTCACCCCCTCCCCTTAAAAGATTTAGATGCACTATTGTAAAGTGGCTGTTCCACTGGATGTCATAAGGTGAATGCACCAATTTGTAAGTCGCTCTGGATAAGAGCGTCTGCTAAATGACTTAAATGTAAATGTAAATATGATACTACAGATAGATAGAGGTCTAGTTATCATCCTCTATAATACTACAGATAGATAGAGGTCTAGAAATCATCCTCTATAATACTACAAATAGATAGAGGTCTAGAAATCATCCTCTATAATACTACAAATAGATAGAGGTCTAGTTATCATCCTGAAGTAAAAGTAAAACTTGTCAAAAATATAAATATTAAGGGAAATTACAGATACCCCTCCAAAAAACGACTTAATTAGCACCTTAAAGTACTTTACGCTACTGTCATTAGCTGAATTCATTAGCTCAACTGGATGAGAGTGTCTGCTAAATTATTAAAATGACCACAATTACCAAAACATAAAAAATCTAATTTGATGAGATCTGAATGGTCAACTCTCTTCTCTTTCTCTCTAATTTCTCCTAATTTCTCCCTCCTTCCTCTATCTTTCCTCATCTTTCTATCAGCTCCCTCCTCTCTCTTCTCAGCCTGTGTGGTTGGTAGTTCCAGAAGGGCATTGAGATGTGTCCTATGACAACCACACAACAACAACAACAAGGGTATTCATCTCCGACATGTCTTCTTCACTCAATCAAGGTGTGTCATACACAACTACGGTGGTCCACAGGGGACATCCTACTACAGATTTACCATGGGGCTGCAGGTATAACAGTTGAGGTGGACTCAGAGCCAGCATCACAAATTGGTCTTCAGTCCAACACACATCACCAGACTACTGAAGAGAGACATTTGGATCAAGTCTGTGGTAAGACCAGGTAAGACTTAGTTTCTGCAGTATGTAGTTGTACCATGTTAGACTATACAGTATGTGGGTTCAACAGGTAAGAGTTATTCTAATGGAGGGAACGTGAAACCAATTTCACCTTTCCAGTGCTATTCCTTGGATTATTCATTAGAATTGTTTAACTGTGTCTGAGGTAAAAGTCAAATGGATTCTATTTTTTACTTTGTTGTCAGTTAAATTAATTGTATTCTTAGTTTTTTAAATATAATTACATAAAAAATAGACAATTGAACTTGGATATTTGCCCTTGTATTGATGATGTTTTTCTCATTGCAATGTCTCAACAGGTGAATTAAAAAACAGTCATGTATTTATTTTATATTTCCACAGATTATTACGAGCCAGGAGGAATCACCACCAGTCAGGATGAGCTACCTGACCTCTGACCCTAACCAGACAGATAACATTGACACCATTATCCGACCCTCTTACTTCTTCATCAGTGGTTTCATCGACATCCCCCACATGGACTACTATTACGTCTTCCTCTGCTTCGTATACATCATCTCTCTGGTTAGTCCATAGCTCTGGTCTACGCTGTTACAAACTAGCTCTGGTCTACGATGTTACAAACTATGTGTGATCCAGGCTGTTACTAACTAGCTCTGGTCTACGATGTTACAAACTAGCTGTAGTCCAGGCTGTTAAGAACTAGCTCTGGTCCAGGCTGTTACAAACTAGCTCTGGTCTACGATGTTACAAACTATGTGTGATCCAGGCTGTTACTAACTAGCTCTGGTCCAGGCTGTTACAAACTTTGTGTGATCCAGGCTGTTACTAACTAGCTCTGGTCCAGGCTGTTACTAACTAGCTCTGGTCCAGGCTGTTACAAACTAGCTCTGGTCCAGGCTGTTACAACTAGCTCTGGTCCAGGCTGTTACAACTAGCTCTGGTCCAGGCTGTTACGAACTAGCTCTGGTCCAGGCTGTTACTCTGGTCCAGGCTGTTACAACTAGCTCTGGTCCAGGCTGTTACTAACTAGCTCTGGTCCAGGCTGTTACTAACTAGCTCTGGTCCAGGCTGTTACAAACTAGCTCTGGTCCAGGCTGTTACTAACTAGCTCTGGTCCAGGCTGTTACTAACTAGCTCTGGTCCAGGCTGTTACAAACTAGCTCTGGTCCAGGCTGTTACAAACTAGCTGTGGTCCAGGCTGTTACTAACTAGCTCTGGTCCAGGCTGTTACAAACTAGCTCTGGTCTACGATGTTACAAACTATGTGTGATCCAGGCTGTTACTAACTAGCTCTGGTCCAGGCTGTTACAAACTAGCTCTGGTCCAGGCTGTTACAAACTAGCTCTGGTCCAGGCTGTTACAAACTAGCTGTAGTCCAGGCTGTTACTAACTAGCTCTGGTCCAGGCTGTTACAAACTATGTGTGATCCAGGCTGTTACTAACTAGCTGTAGTCCAGGCTGTTACTAACTAGCTCTGGTCCCGGCTGTTACAAACTTTAATCCACTTGATTTTAACTAGAAAATGTTTCACCTGATATGGTGCAGTTTCATTTCAGCTGGGGTCCTATAGCACCACATATAGTCAACGGCCAAATTAATTTACCTGTGTGTGTGTGTGTGTGTGTGTGTGTGTGTGTGTGTGTGTGTGTGTGTGTGTGTGTGTGTGTGTGTGTGTGTGTGTGTGTGTGTGTATTGGGTCTAGGTGGGCAACACCTTCGTCATGATGGTTATCTACATGGACAACAGTCTCCACAGGTAATCAGTCCTCTTTTATCTCAGTGGTAATAATACAGCAGAATTCTACCTTTATTGGACTGTATTTTTACAGTTCCAGAACCCAACCAGATGAACCACAACACACACAACACAAGCTGAAGTAGCACAGGGGCTCTGGCTGCTAGTTCACTCCTTTTAGATTCCCCCATCAGCTCGGGATTTCAACTGTATCCCTGGTTACCGGCCTGCCTCTCAATAAGGCATCTGAATGAAAACCACCATTAGGTTCAGCTGGATGGTCTGTAGTTGATTCTGAATGAAAACCACCATTAGGTTCAGCTGGATGGTCTATAGTTGATTCTGAATGAAAACCACCATTAGGTTCAGCTGGATGGTCTATAGTTGATTCTGAATGAAAACCACCATTAGGTTCAGCTGGATGGTCTATAGTTGATTCTGAATGAAAACCACCATTAGGTTCAGCTGGATGGTCTGTAGTTGATTCTGAATGAAAACCACCATTAGGTTCAGCTGGATGGTCTGTAGTTGATTCTGAATGAAAACCACCATTAGGTTCAGCTGGATGGTCTATAGTTGATTCTGAATGAAAACCACCATTAGGTTCAGCTGGATGGTCTGTAGTTGATTCTGAATGAAAACCACCATTAGATCAGCTGGTCTATAGTTGATAACTTACACATTACAGATGACAGTGTAAAGATGTTTACTGCACTTTTTGTCCACTTCTTTACTGATTGATTGTATTTACCTTCTCTGTAATTGTCTATGTCCTGTGTCTAGTGCACATACAATCATTTCCCCATGGAGATAATCAAGTCAGGATCTTACCCTTACAGCCCCAAGTACGTTGCTGTGTTCAACCTGGCCTTCGCGGACGTGTGTGGGAGCACTGCCATGGTCCCCAAGCTACTGGATATGTTCCTGTTCAGCAGACAGCTCATCTCCTACAACCAGTGCCTCACTAGCCTCTTCTTCATCTTCCTCTTCCTCACCATGCAGTCCTTCAACCTCACCATCCTCTCCTACGACAGACTGGTGGCCATCTGCTGCCCACTCAGGTCTCAGATAATTCATCAAATCTAATAATTAAAAAAATACAATTCAAAAGGCCTTCATAATTGCCCCTTGTGTGATAATCATGTTTCTTATTTCACTGACAATTCAACCTGATATATGGATACACTGCATCTAAAATCCCTGATAACAGCTTCTTTCCACTGTCCACACAGGTACCATATGATAGTGACTCACAGGTCCATGTTCCAGCTGACAGGTGCTGCCTGGGCATTTGCCGTGTTCCTGGTGTTGCTGGCTGTGTGCCTCATCACCCGACTCTCCTTCTGCCGGTAGGTGGCTGAGGAGGTGAACCTGTTGCCAAAAGTTTACCGGTTTGAATCCCGGGCCGGGTGCTGTAAAAATAAATGATCAGTTGATCACTGTAACATGTGGACAATGAAAATGTATTGTATTGTAGGTCTCTGGTGATCAACAGCTACTACTGTGACCACGGTCCCCTGTTCCGTCTGGCGGCCCCCTGTTCTGATGTGGTCCCTAACATAGTAATATCTTATCTCAACCCCTGTATAGTCCTCTATTTCCCCATGGTCTTCATCATATCATCATACATCTGTATCACACACGCCCTGTTCACCATCACACTGCCCCAGGACAGGTGAGAAGTCATACTGATCAGAGTCAGAGATTTAGCCAGAGATTTAGTTTATATACCTAAACATATAGCTCTGATACTGATTGTTGTGCTGTCTCAGATATACACTACAGGACCAAAAGTATGTGGACACCTGCTCATCAGACATCTCATTCAAAATCATGGGTGTTAATAGGGATCGGCCCCTGTTTTTCATTTTTTTGCCTTAAATGACATAACCACATCGAACCGCCTGTAGCTTAGGCCCTGAAGCAACGATATGCATTTTCTTGATACCATTTGAAAGGAAACACTTTGAAGTTTGTGGAAATGTGAATGTAGTGGAAAATAACACATTAGGTCTGGTAAAAGATTATATAAAGAAAAAACAACTGTTTTTTGGTACCATAATCTTTTAAATGGAAGAGAAAGGGCATAATGACTATTTCTAACCCAGGCCCAATTTAGACTACCACTAGATGGCAGCACTGTATGTGCAAAGTTTTAGAGGGGATCCAGTGAAAAAGTGCATATTTATTCAAAATGTTGTATCAAGAAATGTGCCCAAATGTGCCTAATTTGTTTATTTATACATTTCCAAGTTCATAATTGTGCACTCTCCTAAAACAATAGCATTGTATTATTTCACTCTAATAGCTACTGTAAATTGAACAGTGCAGTTAGATTAACAATAATTTAAGCATTCTGCCTTTCTGAAATATGTCTGTCTTTTTTTTTCTTCTTTCAACTTCATGCTAATTGCATTAGCCTACATTAGCTCAACCGTCCCGTGGACGGGACACCAATCCTAAATATTGAGTTGGTCTCCCCTTTGCTGCTATAACAGCCTCCACTCTTCTGGGAAGGCTTTCTACGGAAATCTAGTTGGGACTTGCTTCCATTCAGCCACAAGAGCATTAGTGATGTTGGCCACTGATGTTGGGTGATGAGGCCTGACTTGCAGTCTGCGTTCCAATTCATCCTAAAGGTGTTCGATCGGGTTGAGGTCAGTGCTCTGTGCAAGCTAGTCAAGTTCTTCCACACTGATTTCAACAAACCATTTCTGTATGGACCTCGCTCTGTGCACTGAGGCATTGTCATGCTGAAACAGGAAAGGGCCTTCTCCAAACTGTTGCCACAAAGTTGGAAGCACAGAGTCTAGAATGTCATTGTATGCTCTAGTGTAAAGGTTTCCCATCACTGGAACTAAGAGGCCTCGCTCGAACCATGAAAAACAGCCCCAGACCATTATTCCTCCTATAACAAACTTAACAGTTGGCACTGTGCATTTGAGCAGGTAGAGTTCTCCTGGCATCCACCAAATGCAGATTCGTCCTCCGTACTGCCAGATGGTGAAGTGTGATTCATCACTCCAGAGAAGTGTGTCCACTGCTCCAGAGTCCAATGGCAGAGAGCTTTAAACCACTCCAGCCGACACTTGGCATTGTGCACGGTGATCTTCGGCTTGTGTGGTTGCGCGGGCCAAGAAAACCCATTTTATGAAGCTCCCGACGCACAGTTATTGTGCTGACGTTGCTTCCAGAGGTAGTTTTAAACTCGGTAGTGAGTGTTGCAACCGAGGACAGACGATTTCTACATGCTACGTGCTTCAGCACTCGGTGGTCCCGTTCTGTGAGCTTGTGTTGCCTACCACTTTGCGGCTGAGCCGTTGTTGCTCCTAGACGTTTCCACTTCACAGTAACAGCACTTACAGTTGACTGGGGCAGGTCTAGCAGGGCAGAAATGTTATGCTTAGTGTATGACTTGTTGGAAAGATACCATCCTATGACAGTGCCACATTGAAAGTCATTGATCACTTCATTGAGGCCATTCTATTGCCAATGCTTAACAATGGAGATTGAATGGCTGTGTACGCAATTTTATACACCTGTTAGCAATGGGTGTGGCTGAAATAGCCAAATCCACTTAGTTGAAGGGGTGTCCACATACCTTTGTTTATACAGTGGAAGTCGGAAGTTTACATACACCTCAGCCAAATACATTTAAAGTTAGTTTTTCACAATTCCTGAGTGGGTCAGAAGTTTACATACACTCCATTAGTATTTGGTAGCATTGCATTTAAATGGTTTAATTTGGGTTAAACGTTTCGAGTAGCCTTCCACGAGCTTCCCACAATACGTTGGGTGAATTTTGGCCCATTCCTCCTGACAGAGCTGGTGTAACTGAGTCAAGTTTGTAGGCCTCCTTGCTCGCACACTCTTTTTAAGTTCTGCCCACAGATTTTCAATTGGTTTGAGGTCAGGGCTTTGTGATGGCCACTCCAATACCTTACATTTGTTGTCCTTAAGCCATTTTGCCACAACTTTAGAAGTATGCTTGGGGTCATTGTCCATTTGGAAGACACATTTGCTGCCAAGCTTTAACTTCCTGACGGATGGCTTGAGCTGTTGCTTCAATATATCCACATAATTTTCCTACCTCATGATTCTATCTATTTTGTGAAGTACACCAGGCTCTCCTGCAGCAAAGCACCCCAACAACAGGATGCTACCACCCCGTGCTTCACTTTTGGCTTGCAAGCTTCCCCCTTTTTCCTACAAACACAACGATGGTCATTATGGCCAAACAGTTCCATTTTTGTTTCATCAGACCAGAGGACATTTCTCCAAAAAGTATTATCTTTGTACCCATGTGCAGTTGCAAACAGTAGTCTGTCTTAATTCTGGAGGTGTTGGATCAGTGGGGTCTTCCTTGCTGAGTGGCATTTCATGTTATGTCGATATAGGACTCGTTTTACTGTGGATATAGATACTTTTGCACCTGTTTCCTCCAGCATCTTCACAAGGTCCTTTGCTGCTGTTCTGGGATTGATTTGCAATTTTCGCAGCAAAGTACGTTAATCTCTAGGAGACAGAACGCATCTTCTGGAGCGGTATGACGGCTGCGTGGTCCCATGGTGTTTATACTTGCGTACTATTACTTGTACAGATGAATGTGGTACCTTCAGGCGTTTGGAAATTGCTCTCAAGGATGAACCAGACTTGTGGAGGTCAACAATTGTTTTTCTGAGGTCTTGGCTGATTTCTTTTAATTTTCCATGATATCAAGCAAAGAGGCACTGAGTTTGAAGGTAGGCCTTGAAACACATCCACAGGTACACCACCAATTGACTCAAATGATGTCAATTAGCCTATCAGAAGCTTCTAAAGCCATGACATAATTTTCTTGAACATTCCAAGCTGTTTAAATGCACAGTCAGCTTAGTGTAGGATAACTTCTGACCCACTGGAATTGTGATACAGTGCATTTTAAGTGAAATAATATGTCTGTAAACTATTTTGGAAAAATTACTTGTGTCATGCACAAAGTAGATGTCCTAACTGACTTGCCAAAACTATAGTTTGTTTAACAAGAAATTTGTGGAGTTGTTGAAAAACGGGTTTTAATGGCACCAACCTAAGTGTGTGTAAACTTCCAACTTCAACTGTATAGTGTATGTATGCTGTTAGAGTGATACATGCTGGGAAATATGGAGAATGCCACTGAACTGGATAGATGATGACTTACTGTATTGGCACTTTTATCCTTTATTCGTTAATCTCTCCTCTCTCTCACACACACACTCTCTCCTCTCTCTCTTCTCATTTTCTCTCCCTCTCTTTCTCCCTCTCTCTCCCTGTCTCTCCTATCTCCTTCACCGTCTTTTCCTCTCACTACCTCTCTCTTCTTCTCTCTCCTTCTGTTTCTCCCTCTCTCTCATTCTCTCTCTACCTCTGTCTCTTTCTCCCTCTCTCAGAGTCAGAGCCTTGAAGACGTGTACCTCACACCTGATACTCGTAGCCATATTCTACCTGCCTGTTAATTTCACATACTTCCTTCACTCAATCATACCAACCAACGCCCGGATCATCAACCTCTCCCTGACCTCGGTGCTGCCGCCCATGCTCAACCCCATCATATATGTTCTGAAGACAGAGGAGTTTAAGGAATCGGCCAAGAAGCTGCTTAGTAAAAGAGGAGCACAGAGAGCTGTAGTGCCGATCCAATCAACATGAAGTGTTAAACTTCATTTATATCTCTATTTGACTTGTTTTTGATTGATATGCTGTGTAAGATATACTGTATCTGCCATAGTGAAAAACTGTTGCTTCACTTTAAATGAAAAATGTTATTTTTTTCTTCAAAATGAAGTATTTATATTGTTGTCTATATGCCTTTAAAGCCATACAGAATAAGTCATAATAAAAAGGCTGGATAAAACCCAAATCAGAATCAAATCAATATGTAATATTTTTTAAAATCTTTATTTAACTAGGCATATCAGTTAAGAACAAATAATTATTTTCAATGACAGCCTAGGGACAGTGGGTTAACTGCCTTGTTCAGGGGCAGAACGACAGATGTTTGCCTTGTCAGCTCAGGGATTCGATCTTGCAACATTTCAGTTACTAGTCCAACACTCTAACCACTAGGCTACCCTACCGCTAATACATCTCACTTTCACAAAGTGCTTAGCAAGCAGAATTAGAAGCAGTAAAACACCCTGGAAGGAAAAACACCCTACACCCTGGAAGGAAAAACACCCTACACCCTAGAAGGAAAACAATCTACACTTTAGAAGGAAAAATACCCTAGAAGGAAAAAACACCCTAGAAGGAAAAACACCCTAGAAGGAAAAACACACTAGAAGGAAAAACACCCTAGAAGGAAAAAACACCTAGAACTAGAAGGAAAAAACCACCCTAGAAGGAAAAACACCCTAGAAGGAAAAACACAGAAGGAAAACAATCCACTAGAAGGAAAAACACCCTAGAAGGAAAAACACCCTAGAAAAAACACCCTAGGAAAAAACCCTACACCTACACTTTAGAAGGAAAAACACCCTAGAAGGAAAAACACCCTAGAAGGAAAAACACCCTACACCTAGAAGGAAAAACACCCTAGAAGGAAAAACACCCTAGAAGGAAAAACACCCTAGAAGGAAAAACACCCTAGAAGGAAAAACAGAAGGAAAAACACCTAGAAGGAAAAACACCCTAGAAGGAAAAACACCCTACACCCTAGAAGGAAAACAATCTACACTTTAGAAGGAAAAACACCCTAGAAGGAAAAAACACCCTAGAAGGAAAAACACCCTAGAAGGAAAAACACCCTAGAAGGAAAAACACCGTAGAGAGGAACCAGGCTCGGATGGGAAGCCTGGGGTAGTTGTTAGGGGGATGCATTCTACTATAATATCTCCTACAGTATAAGGGTTGACCTGTTGACACCCAGGGGAGTGTTTGGCCCAGGTGAGTGTCCATCCCTGTTGGCTAGAGAAGCTACCATATACAGTCGTATGAAAAAGTTTGGGCACCCCTGACAATTTCCATGATTTCCACTTATAAATAATTGGGTGTTTGGATCAGGAATTTCATTTTGATCTATAAAATAACTGATGGACACAGTAATATTTCAGTAGTGAAATGAGGTTTATTGGATTAACAGAAAATGTGCAATATGCATTCAAAAAAATTAGACAGGTGCATAAATTTGGGCACCCCAATATAAAAATCACATCAATATTTAGTAGAGCCTCCATTTGCTAAAATAACAGCCTCTAGACGCTTCCCATAGCCTCTAATGAGTGTCTGGATTCTGGATGAAGGTATTTTGGACCATTCCTCCTTACAAAACTTTATCAGTTCAGTTAGGTTGGATGGTTGCCGAGCATGGACAGCCCGCTTCAAATCATCCCACAGATTCTCAATGATATTCAGGTCTGGGGACTGGGATGGCCATTCCAGAACATTGTACTTGTTCCTCTGCAGTAATGCCCGGGTAGATTTTGAGATAGATAACATGTTTTGAGTCGTTGTCTTGTTGAAATATCCAGCCCCGGCATAACTTCAACTTTGTGACTGATTCTTCAACATTATTCCCAAGAATCTGCTGATATTGAGTGGAATCCATGCGACCCTCAACTTGAACAAGATTCCCAGTAACAGCACTGGCCACACAGCCCCACAGCATTATGTGCAGCCCCACCATATTTGACTAGCAAGTGTTATTCTTGGAACGTTGTGTTCTTTTGCCGCCATGCATAACATCCCTGTTATGACCAAATACCTCAATCTTTGTTTCATCAGTCCACAGCACCATATTCCAAAATTAAGCTGGCTTGTCCAAATGTGCGTTTGCATTCCTCAAGCCACTCTGTTTGTGGCGTGTGTGTGCAGAAAAGGCTTCTTCCGCATCACTCTCCCATACAGCTTCTCCTTGTGCAAAGTGCGCTGAATTTTTTTGAACGATGCACAGTGACACCATCTGCAGCAAGATGATGTTGTAGGTCTTTGGAGGTGGACTGTGGGCTGTTTCTGACCGTTCTCACCATCATTCGCCTTTGCCTCTCTGATATTTTACTTGGCCTTCCACTTTACCACTGGCCTTAACAAGAACTGTGCCTGTGGTCTTCCATTTCCTCACTATGTTCCTCACAGTGGACACTGACAGCTTAAATCTCAGCGATAGCTTTTTGTAGCCTTCCTCTAAACCATAATGTTGAACAGACTTTGTTTTCAGGTCATTTGAGAGTTGTTTTGAGGCCCCCATGTTGCCACTCTTCAGAGGAGAGTCAAAGAGAACAACAACTTGTAATTGGCCTTAAATACCTTTTTCTCGTGATTGGATGCACTTGTCTATGAAGTTCAAGGCTTAATGAGCTCACCAAACCAATTGTGTGTTCCAATTAATCAGTGCTAAGTAGTTACAGGTATTCAAATCAACAGAAGGACAAGGGTGCCCACATTTCTGCATTGCCTATTTTTCACATCTGATTTAATTTCATACAACTTAATATTGCTACACTAAAAATCTTTGTCTGGACAATACCCCAGTACTCAGCTTTTATTAGAAAATGAATGTCATTCCACTGTGATCATTTTCTGTGATGACAGTTAATTATTATGCAGCCTCAGAGGGGTGCCCAAACTTTTCCATACGACTGGAGATAGATACCTGTATGTCAGCCAACCCCTGCATGATGACCTCACCATAGACGTCCTATAACCAGGGCTTGAATTCAGGGGGTATGTGGAGGTATGCCAGACCCTTGTTAAAGAAAATGGCAAAAAAAAATACCTCTTGATAGCTTAAGATTTTGAAGGTGAAAACATGTACCTGATTATATTAAGTGATGTATGACGATGATCTTGGACTTCAAATCAAGTAGTCAAGTTAATTCAATGTTCAAAGCATCCTCATTACACCTGACTTGAGATTGGTATTTTATTGTATTTCCATCTTGGTCACCTTCCAGGATTCCAGTGACCAATTAACAGCTGCTTTTACAAAAGAAAACTACCCAGGGGCTCTTGCCCACGGACCCTCCTAGTTTCCTGGAACATGGCTTACGAGCAGTCAGTCCTAATCTCTTACACTGCTACATTCAAAACGCCAGTGATATTTCTACATCAACAGTTTCCATGAAATACTATCATGTGTTTTGGTGTCCGGTCTTTGCCGTGACGGTCATGGCTAACTCCATCATGGCTGTTATCTACCTGGCCAGGAACCTCCACATGGTTAAGTACGTTGTTAGCTCCTGTAACACAAGTATTCTAATGTCACATAACTCTTTGCATAAATGTGGTATAATTTCTTAACAAGCAGCCTGGATATGTTATTTTAGTTATAGCGCTGGTCCTATGAATCTGTTCACGTTCAACAGTTTTCTCACCGACGTTGTTATAAACTCCGTTATCTTCAATTTAGGGACGTCGTAGTCTTCAACCTGACAGACCTGTGTGTCTCATCCCTAATCTCATAGAGACCTTTCTGTTTGAGAAGCAGTACATCTCCAACCAGGTCTGTCTCAGTAGCATGTTCTTTGTCTATTTCTTCATGACTCTCCAGTCTGTCTCTACACAACATCATACCCTCAAGATATGGAAGGTACTGGAATCTGCACGCCTGGCACAGAAGATCATACCACGCTCAAAGTCTCTTAGGTCACTTGTTTTGCCCGTTCTAACGTTCAATCGAACAGTAACTGAATGTCTTAATGCCTGTCTGCCTGCTTTATATAGCAAGCCACGGCTACATGACTCACTGTGTGTAGGAGCGAACCATTTTAGTGAACAGGGTGGTGTACCCAATAAACTGGCCACTGAGTTTATATATAATATTCTTATACCCGCTAAAGACAGAGGAAGACAGAGGAATTCTTGGAGTCTATAAATGAACACGATGAGAGGTTGCTGTGGGATTGACTCTTATTATTGATATTGATTATTGAACTGCAATGTTGAGGGAGATGACACACAACCTTTTCACGACACCTTTTATACCGAGTGTAAACTTTGTACATGATGATTTGGAGATCTACACACCTCAGTATGAAAGTAATCAGATAAATAAAATACTTACAAGATATAATGTTTTTCCACCATTCCATCCTAGCCTCTCTCAATGTGACTGAGAGTGTGGCTGTCTTTGATACAGTTCCTTCAGCTCAGTGGACACTGAGGTCATACTGCCACCCTGTGGTTAATGTCTGTAACAACATGTGGGACTGTACTGGAGGCCTTGTGCTGAACTACACAAAAAGGGGAATTTGATTGGTAGAAGTTAAAATAATACAAAATGTCCAATGACAGGGATCTATTCAGTTGTAATTGTCAAATAAATAAATTCACATCAAATGTGTCCTGCCAATACAGGAAACTGAAGGCACACTCTCTCTCTTGGCAACAACACACACCCATCTGCAACCGATGCTTTACAGATAGGAAACAACACACACCCATCCACAACCGATGCATTATAGATAGGAAACAACACACACCCATCCACAACCAATGCTTTATAGATAGGAAACAACACACACCCATCCACAACCAATGCATTATAGATAGGAAACAACACACACCCATCCACAACCAATGCATTATAGATAGGAAACAACACACACCCATCCACAACCAATGCATTATAGATAGGAAACAACACACACCCATCCACAACCAATGCATTATAGATAGGAAACAACACACACCCATCCACAACCAATGCATTATAGATAGGAAACAACACACACCCATCCACAACCAATGCATTATAGATAGGAAACAACACACACCCATCCACAACCAATGCATTATAGATAGGAAACAACACACACCCATCCACAACCAATGCATTATAGATAGGAAACAACACACACCCATCCACAACCGATGCATTATAGATAGGAAACAACACACACCCATCCACAACCAATGCATTATAGATAGGAAACAACACACACCCATCCACAACCGATGCATTATAGATAGGAAACAACACACACCCATCCACAACCAATGCTTTACAGATAGGAAACAACACAACCCATCCACAACCGATGCATTATAGATAGGAAACAACACACACCCATCTGCAACCAATGCTTTACAGATAGGAAACAACACACACCCATCCACAACTGATGCATTATAGATAGGGAACAACACACACCCATCCACAACCAATGCATTACAGATAGGAAACAACACACACCCATCCACAACCGATGCATTATAGATAGGAAACAACACACACCCATCTGCAACCAATGCTTTACAGATAGGAAACAACAGACACCCATCCACAACCGATGCATTATAGATAGGAAACAACACACACCCATCCACAACCGATGCATTATAGATAGGAAACAACACACACCCATCTGCAACCAATGCATTATAGATAGGAAACAACACACACCCATCCACAACCAATGCATTATAGATAGGAAACAACACACACCCATCCACAACCAATGCTTTCTAGATCGTAAGGGGTTTAAAATGTGAATGTTGTGTTCTTTCAAGACAAACACACACACACACATCACAGGAGGCTGGTGCCACTGTAATTGGGGAGAACTGGCTCGTGTTAATGACTGGTTCTACATCCACTCATGGGAGGACATCAGACGGTTCTCTGAGGTGTGCATGTGGCCTCCACTCATGGGAGGACATCAGACGGTTCTCTGAGGTGTACATGGGGCCTCCACTCATGGGAGGACATCAGACACTTCTCTGAGGTGTACATGGGGCCTCCACTCATGGGAGGGCATCAGACACTTCTCTGAGGTGTACATGGGGCCTCCACTCATGGGAGGACATCAGACACTTCTCTGAGGTGTGCATGTGGCCTCCACTCATGGGAGGGCATCAGACACTTCTCTGAGGTGTACATGGGGCCTCCACTCATGGGAGGGCATCAGACACTTCTCTGAGGTGTACATGGGGCCTCCACTCATGGGAGGGCATCAGACACTTCTCTGAGGTGTACATGGGGCCTCCACTCATGGGAGGGCATCAGACACTTCTCTGAGGTGTACATGTGGCCTCCACTCATCTCACTTCAGTCTCTCGGTGGACCACTCTCCCCAAGTTGACCCTAAACAGCCATTATATTTAAATTTAATTTACAAGGTAATACAAACTCACCACAATACTTACATTGAAGAAAGAATTCCACTTATGTACAATGACATAATCTACAGACTGGTGGTACATTAGGAGAGAAGTTGTTTTCTGATAAATGTCTTCTCATCACACACGCTCTATATACACTACATGATCAATGTATGTGGACACCTGCTCGTCGAACATCTCATTCCAAAATCATGGCCATTAATCTGTAGTTGGTCCACCCCCCTTTGCTGCTGTAACAGCGTCCACCCTTCTGGGAAGGCTTTCGGCTAGATGTTTGAACATTGCTGCGAGGACTTACTTCCATTCAGCCACAAGAGCATTAGTGAGGTCGGGCACTGATGTTGGGCGATTAGGCCTAATATTGATATAATGGGTAGTATTGAATACGCTAGAAATGGTAAAAAAAAATGTAAAAGTTTGAGCATATAATTAAAACAATCTATAGCGCAAAAAGCAACTAAATGAACTCAATAGGTTTGGCGCTACTGTATGTGCACACAGGTTTCCGTAGGCTACAGCGCGTGTCAAACTCATTCCACGAAGGGACGAGTGTTTTTTAGCTTCTCTCTTTTACTTGACTGATGAGTTAGTAAAGAACTCACCATGCCTGGTCTTCACTGAAAGAAAGAAACAACACCTCACAGACACTAGGCCCTCCATGGAATGAGTGTGATACCGCTGGCCTTACAGCCTGGCTATATACTACATGTTGGTCCCCTTGGGTCTCCAACACCTCACAGACACTGGGAGGCCCTCCATGGAATGAGTGTGATACATTGGGCTGCAGCCACGGACTTGGGTCTCCAACACCCACAGACACTAGGCCCTCCATGGAATGAGTGTGATGGGGCTTAGGCCTAATATTGATATAATGGGTCTCCAACACCTCACAGACACTAGGCCCTCCATGGAATGAGTGTGATACCGCTGGGCTACAGCCTATAATTAAAACACCACAGACACTAGGCCCTCCATGGAATGAGTTTGATACTGCTGGGCTACAGCCTCGGCTTGGGTCTCCAACACCTCACAGACACTAGGCCCTCCATGGAATGAGTGTGATACCGCTGGTCTTCAGCCTGAAAGGGTCTCCAACACCTCACAGACACTAGGCCCTCCATGGAATGAGTGTGATACCGCTGGGCTACAGCCTCGGCTTGGGTCTCCAACACCTCACAGACACTAGGCCCTCCATGGAATGAGTGTGATACCGCTGGGCTACAGCCTCGGCTTGGGTCTCCAACACCTCACAGACACTAGGCCCTCCATGGAATGAGTGTGATACCGCTGGGCTACAGCCTCGGCTTGGGTCTCCAACACCTCACAGACACTAGGCCCTCCATGGAATGAGTGTGATACCGCTGGGCTACAGCCCCGGCTTGGGTCTCCAACACCTCACAGACACTAGGCCCTCCATGGAATGAGTGTGATACCGCTGGGCTACAGCCTCGGCTTGGGTCTCCAACACCTCACAGACACTAGGCCCTCCATGGAATGAGTGTGATACCGCTGGGCTACAGCCTCGGCTTGGGTCTCCAACACCTCACAGACACTAGGCCCTCCATGGAATGAGTGTGATACCGCTGGGCTACAGCCCCGGCTTGGGTCTCCAACACCTCACAGACACTAGGCCCTCCATGGAATGAGTGTGATACCGCTGGGCTACAGCCCCGGCTTGGGTCTCCAACACCTCACAGACACTAGGCCCTCCATGGAATGAGTGTGATACCGCTGGGCTACAGCCACGGCTTGGGTCTCCAACACCTCACAGACACTAGGCCCTCCATGGAATGAGTGTGATACCGCTGGGCTACAGCCTCAGCTTGGGTCTCCAAATTTCACACCAGTAAATTAAGAAGCCATATACCTAGAATAAAAATGTGGAATAACGACACCGCTATTTATATTTCACTATGGAAAAGAGGCTGAAATACCTGTCATGTTGACAGTTTGCTGAAATCAAGGTCAGAATACAGCATATCTGTAGACACACTTCTGACGAACCTCAACTTCTGCATCTCCACCTTAAACGAATACCTTGCTCACACATGTGTTTCCCTTAAAACTTCTTGGTGACAGGGGGGCAGTATTGAGTAGCTTGGATGAATAAGATGCCCAGAGTAAACTGCCTGCTACTCTGTCCCAGATGCTAATATATGTATATTATTAGTAGTACTGGATAGAAAACACTCTGAAGTTTCTAAAACTGTTTGAATGATGTAGGAGTATAACAGAACTCACATGGCAGGTGAAAACCTGAGAAAAATCCAACCAGGAAGTGGGAAATCTGAGGCTTGTAGTTTTTTTTAAAACTCAGCCCCTATTGTAGATACAGTGGGATATTGGTTATGTTGCACTTCCTAAGGTTTCCATCAGATGTCAACAGTCTTTAGAACTTTGTTTGAGGGTTCTACTGTGAGGTGGGACCGAATGAGAGAGGAATTAGCCAGGGGTCTGGCAGATTGCCACAGGCTCTGAGGCGCGGTCACGAGAGAGTTAGCTCTCGTTCCATTCCTTTTCTACAGACATAGGTATTCTCCAGTTGGAACATTATTGAACATTTATGTTAAAAACGTCCTAAAGGTTGTTTCCATATTTAGTTTGACAAGTTTCTACGGGCTGTAATGGAACTTTTTGAACTTTTCGTCTGACATTTGGCTGGATCTGAAAGGGCTTTTGGATTAGTTTAAAAAACGACTCTAATAAAATAAGCTATTTGGACATAAATTATGGACATCATTGAACAAAACAAACATTTATTGTGGAACTGCAATTCCTGGGAGTGCATTCTGATGAAGATCATCAAAGGTAAGTTAATATTTATAATGCTATTTCTGACTAATGTCGACCATCCAATATGGCGGATATCTTTTTGGCTGCCTTGTTGTCTGAAAGCTGTAATCAGATTATTGCATGGTTTGCTTTTTCCGTAAAGTTTTTAAAAAATCTGACAGCGGTTGCATTGAGGAGAAGTATATCTCTAATTCCATGTATAACAGTTGTATTTTCATCACCATTTATAATGAGTATTTCTGTAAATAGATGTGGCTCTCTGCACAATCACTGCATGTTTTAGAACAACTGAATGCGCCAATGTAAAATTAGATTTTTTTGATATAAATATGCACTTTATCGAACAAAACATACATGTATTGTGTAACATGAAGTCCTATGAGTGTCATCTGATGAAGATCATCAAAGGTTAGTGATTAATTCTACCTCTATTTGTGCTTTTTGTGACTCCTCCCTTTGGCTGGAAAAATGGCTGTGTTTTTCTGTGAGTTGGTGGTGACTTCACCTCTTGGTCCTACCTGGCACGCAGGCGTCCCATCTAGAGCTCTGGAAATGCAAATGCGCTACGCTAAATGCTAATAGTATTAGTTAAAACTCAAACGTTCATTAAAATACACATGCAGGGTATTGAATTAAAGCTACACTCGTTGTGAATCCAGGCAACAAGTCAGATTTTTAAAATGCTTTTCGGCGAAAGCATGAGAAGCTATTATCTGATAGCATGTAACACCCCAAAAGACCCGCAGGGGACGTAAACAAAATAATTAGCATAGTCGTCGCTACACAAACCGCACAAATAAAATATAAAACATTCATTACCTTTGACCATCTTCTTTGTTGGCACTCCTAGATGTCCCATAATCACTATTGGGTCTTTTTTCGATTAAATCGGTCCATATATAGCCTAGATATCGATCTATGAAGACTGTGTGATAAACGGAAAAAATAGCGTTTCATAATGTAACGTCATTTTTTTAAATTCAAAAAGTCGACGATAAACTTTCACAAAACACTTCGAAATACTTTTGTAATGCAACTTTAGGTATTAGTAAACGTTAATAAGCGATAAAATTCATCAGGAGGCGATGTCAATTCTATAGGTGTCTGTTTGAAAAAATGTCTTGGAGAGAGCTCGACCAAAACATCCGGTCGGAGACCAGGGAGAATTCAGTTAGACCAAGAATCAATTGCGAATCAAATGACAAGACTCTAGACAACGTGTGGAAGCTGCAGGCACTGCAACCTCGGCCTCATTTAATTCGATTCACTTTGAACAATTCCTTGAAGTCGCGGATGGATATTTTTTTCCATTTTCAGTGATCAGATATTCCTGCACTTTTCGATGAAACGCACGTTCTGTTATAGTCACAGCCGTGATTTAACCAGTTTTATAAATGTCTGAGTGTTTTCTATCCACACATACTAATCATATGCATATACTATATTCCTGGCCTGAGTAGCAGGGCGCTGAAATGTTGCACGATTTTTAACAGAATGTTCGAAAAAGTAGAGGGTCGACTTAACAGGTTAACATAATCGTTTGTGGTGCTTTCGCTGGAAAGCATTTTTTAAATCAGACACTGTGGCTGGATTAACGAGAACTTTATCTTTAAATTGGTGTAAAATACTTGTATGCTTGAGGGATTTTATTTATGAGATTTCTGTTGTTTTGAAATTGTCGCCCTGCACTTTCACTGACTGCTGGTGAGGTGGGACGCTACCAGAGAGGTTAAGAATCTTACCCTTCCTGCTTAATTTCATGGTCAGAATACGTGGAGAGAAAGGTGCATAAAAAAGGAAGCTCAATTTATGTAACTTGGGTCTGAATTCCTCCCTACGTAAAGATGGGGAGTTATTAGAAAGTTGTACAAAATAGCAAGGTGAACACAGCTGTTGCTAAGAGATGAGAGGTTGGGAAGGAGGTTAGGTGCTAAGATTGTGGATTTTACGATCTTTGACGGAAAGCAATGGGATAAATCAAATTTTTTCAAGATAAAAATGTGGCTGATTGAAAAGTTTCCTTCACCTTGCTCAGAGAAAACTGAGGTCATACTGCCACCTTGTGCGTTGCGTCTGTAACAACATGTGGGACTGTACTGAAAGCCCTGCATTGAACTACACAAAAAGGGGGATTTTGATTGATCAACACCAACCAGTCTTTGCTCTTCTAAGTAGACTCTGTGTCCCATACTGCTGCTGCTTTAGCCTGCCTCATCAGCTGTTTCTTCATGGCCTTCTGGAAGGTCATCATACAGTCTTTGAAGGTCTGGACCTGTCTCTGACACTTCCTTCAGTCCTGGTGGTCGGCCCTGCCCTCCTGGACGGCATAGTGCTGCTCCATACAGCCTGTCCTGCTGATAATCTGGTCCACTGGGTCCTCCTCATCCTGGTCGTTGCTGGGGCCATACACTTTCATAGAGTTTTATTTTGTTTACAAATGTTTCTGTCACAAAGTGCTTTACAAAACCTAACCCTAAACTCAGGACTCCACAAACTGGCTTCAGGTTAATGTGACAGGTGAAAGGAAATATTCATAGCCTGTTATACATTAAAAAGTATTAGTAAATTCACAGTATGTGATGATCTTAAAACATCTAAGGTTAAAAAGATGCATTCAGTATTAGTTGATAGAGATTGATAACATTCATATAATTGTGTTAAAGTTCAAATCCGTCAAAGGGTACGAATTGTGAGAGTAATGTGTAAACGTTATATTGATTACTTTATTTTGTGGTGCCTAAAAGTGTTAATCTGTGATCTACAAAATGCTCTTAATCTATGAGCCGGAGATCGATTGCTCTGGTCTCCACCCATATTCCTGGGGAAAATCGCGGTCTTTTCTCATTACACTAAACGTTGAATTGAGAATACAACACCGTATCACTCTCGT
Source organism: Oncorhynchus keta (assembly GCF_023373465.1). NCBI lineage: Eukaryota > Metazoa > Chordata > Actinopteri > Salmoniformes > Salmonidae > Oncorhynchus > Oncorhynchus keta. The sequence continues at coordinate 8,660,342 of NC_068426.1, forward strand.
GATTATTTCTCCCCTGTTTTCAGGTACTTTATTGATGATAAAAATAGTAATTTAAGGACTAGGGGTTGGGAAACTGTATACTGTTGGGGGTACTGGAGGACCAGGGTTGGGAAACTGTATATTGTTGGGGGTACTGGAGGACCAGGGTTGTGAAACTGTATATTGTTGGGGGTACTGGAGGACTAGGGGTTGGGAAACTGTATACTGTTGGGGGTACTGGAGGACCAGGGTTGGGAAACGGTATATTGTTGGGGGTACTGGAGGACCAGGGTTGGGAAACTGTATATTGTTGGGGGTACTGGAGGACCAGGGTTGTGAAACTGTATATTGTTGGGGGTACTGGAGGACTAGGGGTTGGGAAACTGTATATTGTTGGGGGTACTGGAGGACCAGGGTTGGGAAACTGTATATTGTTGGGGGTATTGGAGGACCAGGGTTGTGAAACTGTATATTGTTGGGGGTACTGGAGGACTAGGGGTTGGGAAACTGTATACTGTTGGGGGTACTGGAGGACCAGGGTTGTGAAACTGTATATTGTTGGGGGTACTGGAGGACTAGGGGTTGGGAAACTGTATACTGTTGGGGGTACTGGAGGACCAGGGTTGGGAAACTGTATACTGTTGGGGGTACTGGAGGACCAGGGTTGGGAAACTGTATATTGTTGGGGGTACTGGAGGACCAGGGTTGTGAAACTGTATATTGTTGGGGGTACTGGAGGACTAGGGGTTGGGAAACTGTATATTGTTGGGGGTACTGGAGGACCAGGGTTGGGAAACTGTATATTGTTGGGGGTATTGGAGGACCAGGGTTGTGAAACTGTATATTGTTGGGGGTACTGGAGGACTAGGGGTTGGGAAACTGTATACTGTTGGGGGTACTGGAGGACCAGGGTTGTGAAACTGTATATTGTTGGGGGTACTGGAGGACCAGGGTTGTGAAACTGTATATTGTTGGGGGTATTGGAGGACTAGGGGTTGGGAAACTGTATATTGTTGGGGGTACTGGAGGACCAGGGTTGGGAAACTGTATACTGTTGGGGGTACTGGAGGACCAGGGTTGGGAAACTGTATACTGTTGGGGGTACTGGAGGACCAGGGTTGGGAAACTGTATATTGTTGGGGGTACTGGAGGACTAGGGGTTGGGAAACTGTATACTGTTGGGGGTACTGGAGGACCAGGGTTGGGAAACTGTATACTGTTGGGGTTACTGGAGGACCAGGGTTGGGAAACTGTATATTGTTGGGGGTACTGGAGGACTAGGGGTTGGGAAACTGTATACTGTTGGGGGTACTGGAGGACCAGGGTTGGGAAACACTGTACTAATACACTCAACGTTGTTCTTGGTTGTGCTGAATGAATCATACAATCATTCTTTAATTCTTTCCAGTTGATTGTGTTGTGCATGTTTGCCTTGGTACCGTCTGTCTGTCTGTCTGTCTGCCTGTCTGTCTATCTGGACCAACCCTTCCCTGAGGGATGAGATGAAGATTCTGCATGAAGAGGAACATGGAGTGTCTTTCGAGGAAGTGCATGAGATCACCTGATTCCATGTTAATTTTCTCCGTCCTAAGTTCTCAGCTCTCTCACTAAACTATCCTTATTTTTGGGACGTAGAAGTACAATGTGACGTGATACTTTATCTGACAGTGAAAAATGCAACATTAATTTCAC